>NC_142805.1:30448958-30816404 GCF_049724085.1 Artemia sp. Qi Xiang Cuo
AAGCATGTCTAACCTGGAGAAGAAAGATGCTATTCGTCTCAAGTTCTAAATATAATCACCCAGCACAAGGTTGAGTCTATGAGCACGGCGGTGAATGTAAATTGCATTCGGTGCAATTGCTTGATATTTTCATAGAAAAGTTGAAAAAGAACAAATGCCCCCCCTTCTAGATGTCAAACAGTAAATTCAACCCCACCCCCCCCCCCATCCAAAATTTTCTTGAATTGACACCAATTAGGTCTCTTATTTGTTTTGTTGTTTTTTTTCATGTTTTTCTCGCCTTTTCTATAAGTTGGTTCCAGTCAAGTCCCCTCCCCCCCCCCCATTGATTAAGCATTTCAATTGTGAAGTAGAAATATCGGTCTTTGATTGTTGGTACATTTTTTTTTAACTGTCCTATTAACAAATCTTGTGCTTTTTCCATAATTTCATTTTGTTATAATCTTGGGTATGTAAGATTAGGTACTGTCCTTCAAGATTTTTGTCGATTTTTTTAATTGTCCTTTTATACAATTATTTGAAAAAAACTACGTTTTCTAAAGAGTTAAAGAGGCTGAGTTACAAGGTCGAACCTTAAAACGTACAGGGATTAGGAGGCACAGTTAGGGGGCTGCCGCCCCCAAACCCCCGCTTTCGCAGCCTATAAATAAAAAAAAAAAAAATTTAAACTGAAAGTAAGGAGCGACATTAAATCTTAAAACGAACAGAAATTATTCCGTATATGAAAGAGGCTGTGCCCTCCTCAACGCCTCGCTCTTTACGCTAAAGTTTGACTTTCTCACAACTCTTTTTTTAAACAATAAAAACTTTAGCGTAAAGAGCGAGGCGTTGAGGAGGGCACAGCCTCTTTCATATACGGAATAATTTCTGTTCGTTTTAAGATTTAATGTCGCTCCTTACTTTCAGTTTAAATTTTTTTTTTTATTTAAAGGCTGCGAAAGCGGGGGTTTGGGGGCGGCAGCCCCCCAACTGTGCCTCCTAATCCCTGTACGTTTTAAGGTTCGACCTTGTAACTCAGCCTCTTTAACTCTTTAGAAAACGTATTTTTTTTCAAATAATTTCAGCACGTTTTTGTACAGTTTATTACTTATTATTGCTTGACTAACTGTTAGCTGATCGTGTCAGGAGTTAAAGTTGGGGGGCTGCCGCCCCCAAACCCCCGCTCTTGAACATTCTTGTGTTAAGGCTTTTAATTCCTGAATACTCAAATCACGTCGTACAGGGTGCCTCCTAATCCCTGTACGTTTTAAGGTTCGAACTTGTGACTCAGCCTCTTTAACAGCCCCCCCAACTGTGCCTCCTAATCCCTGTACGTTTTAAGGGTTGACCTTGTAACTCAGCCTCTTTAACTCTTTAGAAAACGTAGTTTTTTCCAAATAATACACATAAACAGGTAAGACATGCTTTGTTATGAAAATTGACGCGCAGATATTTTCATAACAAAGCATGTCTAACCGGTTTATCTGTATTATTTGAAAAAAACTAAAGTTTTTCGTAAATGTAATTTAGGGGGATAATTTTTTCGGTCTGAAAATATCAAAAGGCCCTAACAGGTCGAATTCTGCTTCGAATGAGTCCTCATTCAACCGGATCCGTTGCCAACTGTGGCCTGTAGGCGTGGCTAAGAAAAAAAAAAGAAATGATGAATTTTAAGTGGCTATATTTGGTTTTTTGAAAACAGCCCGATCAGACAAGGGCTTCTGATCGGGCCCTAGGAAAGCTTAACCTCTAAATTTCAGCCCAATCGGACAACGTTAAAGGGGGGCTGTGGTGGGAGGGTCCAAACTTCCGGCCCAGTTTACCCCATGAAGATAAAGTC
The DNA here is from genome assembly GCF_049724085.1 of Artemia sp. Qi Xiang Cuo. NCBI lineage: Eukaryota > Metazoa > Arthropoda > Branchiopoda > Anostraca > Artemiidae > Artemia > Artemia sp. Qi Xiang Cuo. The sequence goes on from NC_142805.1 coordinate 30,450,778, forward strand.
GGAGGAGGATGAAATTTTGCAAGTTTCTTAGTTTGAGCTTGGGCTACAAAATGCGGTTACCGCCGTCTCTCTGCGACCTCTAGGAACTGAAATCGCTTAACATTGTGGTGGGTCGCCTCTTTATAGAGGCACAAGTGTGCCTCCTTGATTATTGCTTGACTAACTGTTAGCTGATCGTGTCAGGAGTTGAAGTTGGGGGGGTGCCGCCCCCCAAACCCCCCGCTCTTGAACATTCTTGTGTTAAGGCTTTTAATTCCTGAATACTCAAATCACATCGTACAGGGTGCCTCCTAATCCCTGTACGTTTTAAGGTTCGAACTTGTGACTCAGCCTCTTTAACAGTCCCCCCCAACTGTGCCTCCTAATCCCTGTACGTTTTAAGGGTTGACCTTGTAACTCAGCCTCTTTAACTCTTTAGAAAACGTAGTTTTTTTCAAATAATACACATAAACAGGTTAGACATGCTTTGTTATGAAAATTTACGCGCAGATATTTTCATAAAAAAGCATGTCTAACCTGTTTATGTGTATTATTTGAAAAAAACCAAGGTTTTTCGTAAATGTAAATTCGGGGGATAATTTTTTCGGTCTGAAAATATCAAAACGCCCTAACAGGTCAAATTCTGCTTCAAATGAGTCCTCATTCACCCGGATCCGTTACCAACTGTGGCCTGTAGGCGTGGCTAAGAAAAAAAAAAGAAATGATGATGATGAATGTTAAGTGGTTATATTTGGTTTTTTGAAAACAGGGAAGGAGTGATCAGATTGAGCTGAAATTTCGAGGATAAGCTCCTGGGCCCTAGGAAAGCTTAACCTCTAAATTTCAGCCCAATCGGACAACGTTAAAGGGGGGCTGTGGTGGGAAGGTCGAAACTTCCGGCCCAGTTTACCCCATGAAGATAAAGTCGGAGGAAGATGAAATTTTGCACGTTTCTTAGTTTGAGCTTGGGCTACAAAATGCGATTTCCGCCGTCTCTCTGCGACCTCTAGGACCTGAAATCGCTTAACATTGTGGTGGGTCGCCTCTTTATAGAGGCACAAGTGTGCCTCCTTGATATATTTTTTCTTATCTTTCCTGAAATCATAAAAAAATAACTGGTCTGAAATTCTCACTTTGATTGTCTCAAACTTCAAGAAGCTAAATTTCAGGACAATTCAATACAATTCAGAACAGATTCAAGAACACACTCAAAGAAATAAAGAATACATAATACATATATATAGAGGGGATTGTTACCCCAATATCGCGTAACCGACATGTATAATTTTGCTATAGATTCTGGGTCACCTTGTTTTATTGTGATGAAAGTCGGGCACTCGTGGCTTTTACAACAAGACAATAAAAATGTGGTGAATAGAAATATGAAATAGGAATAATAAATAAATATGTTCGGGAATGAAACTCACAATAGATAGTTGTGAAGCACAGCTCTATTAGAAAAGGATTTGTTTTGATTTAAAACACAATTTTTTCATACTTAAGATCAAATCAATATAATTATGACTACTGATTTGGGGTCCCTCCTAAAATCAGGGGGGGGGGCTATAGCCCCAGCCAGCCCCTCTCAAATGGCGCCCCTGATACTGCTACTAATGCTACTACAATTATTATTACTACACAAGCTAAGGTGAATCTTTCAGCGAACATTTAGGCGGATTTTGAACTAAATCAAAATGAAGTGTGAGAATGTAGATTTTCAAAAAATAGACAAAGAAAAGAAGACGTTATGTTTATACCATTAATACTACCACTGCAGTTACTGGAACTAATGATGCTAAGGGTATTAAGGTGAAAATTTTAGGGAACCTGTAGGAGAAGTTGTTGTTGTTGTTGATTTCAACGCTATTGGAGCTTGGTTCAGCTCCGTCACGTATGTATCGATCCTTTCCACAAGGGGTTTAACAAACGATGTTTACTTACGGCGGTGTAAATCACTTCACGGGGTTAAATTAAGTAACCTTGGTGGCAAACCACTTTTTCCACTAGTTTGGCCACAGACCACCACAATTATTCCAAAACTAATTATAATCAAGAGAGAAATATTATAACTTACAGTAGTTCCAAATACGATACATATTACAACTATACAATATGTTACAAACATTAATATAGTATTTCAATTTTAACAGTATGTCTAACATTGCTACAGCCCATCATTTAAACTTGTAATTCTAATAAAACATCCCAGTGCGGACACAGATATCTTACGGCCCATGGTGGAGCTGAAGAATGGCCAACAACGGCACGAAAAGAAAAGACACCAAATAGCTTCGCAACTTTTCTTCTTAATATTTCACGCTGGACATCGTATTTTTTGGAGGACATTATAACATGGCGGACATGGCGAGACGCTGAGGAGGGGACAGCCCCTTTCGTATAGGGAATAATTTCTGTTCGTTTTAAGTTTTAACGTCGCTCCTTACTTTCAGTTAAAAAAAACTTGTTGTTTTTTATTTAATTTTTGAACGTTTTTGAATTAATGCAGGTTTTGATTCTGGCTCACCGTATATGAATAATTAAAACAAAATTTGTAAATTAATTTTACTTTTATTTGGTTAAATGGCTTTCTCGAAACTTGTTTAATTTTATTTACGGGCGTTTTTATTAGTAATAAATATATGTAACTTACGAATTAACTTACGTAACAAACTTCTATATTCATAGATTTTTAATACGTATATTAGGGGGTTCGCCCCCTAGTCAATACCATGCTCTTTATGCTAAAATTCGAGTTTTTTTACAATTATTTAAAAATGACCCCTTTATAACAAAGGCCGTTAATTAGAATAAATATATATTATTAAAGTAATAAAAAATCGAGCGAGGTATTGACTAGGGGGCGAACGCAGATCATATACGTAACATTTTCCTTTTGTTTTAAGTTTTGATGTTGTTCCTTACTTTCAGTTGAAAAACTTTTTTTTTCATTTTATTTCTTATCTCTTTCTTTAATAATGCTGGGAATTCCTTCACCCCCTTCATAGCAATGTCCCTTCCCCCATGAAAACTTCCTTCATGGAAAGATCCTGCCATATAACCCCTGATCCCCCAACCTACCAGAAAAAATCCCCCTGAAAACGTCTGTATACTTCCCAATAACGAATACTATGTTACCCAATGTTAACATTGGGTAAAGTTCATAACTTTCAGCCCTCCCCCAGGGACTTCGGGGGATTAAGTCATCCTAAAAGACATAGTTATCATATTTCCGACCATGCTGAACAAAATGGCTATCTTAAAATTTTGATCAGGTGACTTTGGGAAAAAAATGAGCGTGGGAGGGGGCCTAGTTGCCCTCCATTTTTTGGGTCACTTAAAAAGGGCACTACCGCTCCTTACTTACAGTTAGTTATCACGAACTGTTTGATAGATTCAAGATGGTGTTTGAGGACCTTCTTGAAAAATCAGCTTTCTCATCTTCCGCAGAGTGAGTCTCATTCACTTATAGATAAATTTACTTTTAAAATTTCACCACTGCTACTAGCCCATTTAGCCATTTTATCAGCTGCCTCATTTCCAGGAATACCTGCATGGGCTGGGACCCAGGTCAATTGTACATCAAAACCATGTTTTAGCAAATCATCCACTACTATTCTAATCTTTGTAGCAATTTCTTTGAAACAATTTTGTTTCACAGCTAAATAGTTTATCACACACAAAGAGTCAGAACAAATAAGAAAACTACCAATTATACTATTTGACTTAATATACAAAAGAGCTTGGTGAATAGCAATCATTTCTGGAGAAAATATAGTAAGCATGTCAGGTAGTTTAAACCCACAGGAAACACCAGTTGAAGGGACAATAAAGGAACAACCCGTACCAGTTTCCGACTTGGATCAATCAGTATATATTTCGGTAAAATCAATCCAATGTGTTGTCAGCCTATACCACACTAATTTTAAACCGAATTACCCTACATGCTTGTTCCTGTCATCTAAAACTAAATTAATTACATTACTAATTCCAGTAAAACTTGAGGAACGGTCATCTATGTTTGGGGTTGGGACCTGGCATGGGAGGCCAGCATCCTTCATTAGAGAAGAAAATTTATAAACTGTAGGGGCAAACCGTGGTCTAAACTGGAGATCTTGGTTCCATGTAGCAATGCATTCTTTGTACACAATGTGATTTTTTTATTCCATTTTTTCTTAGAAAGTACCGAGCTTGGAGATTATTTTTCCTCTTCTGAAGTGATGTGATGCCAAGTTCACAGTAAAGGGCAGGAATAGGGGTAGTTTTTAAGCAGGCCAAGGCTCGTCGGAGAATTTGATTAAAAGCTGAGTCTAGTTTCTGGAGGTTTTGCTTAGTTGCTTCTCTGTATAAAATACTACCATAGTCAAGTTTGCTGGTAATTGTTGCGCCAATTAGCTTTGATACACAGGAATATGGAGCTCCTCTTTTAGAAAGGCAAATTGCGTTGAGGAGGTTTGCCCTACTCTTCAGGTTCCCAAAAAGATAGTCAATATGGTCTGTCCATAGCATTTTTGAATCCAGCAGCATTCCCAGATAACAAAACTTTTCTTCCTGTCGAATGCTTACACCTGCCAGTGACACTTTGGGGGAATGAACGGTTGATTGATTTTTTTTCTAGAGAACAGGACACTGACGGATTTCTCTGGTGAAAATGACATGTAGTTCTTCACTGTCCAATTTTGCAAGTAATCTAAGGCTTTTTGGACTATAGCCTTGAGGGATTCTTTATCCCAAGAGGAGGCTGCAACTGCAATGTCATCAGCATATAAGTTGACTAACAACGCAATATGGTCTCCAGATTTATATCATGACAATACACTAAAAACAAAAGAGGGCTGAGGACCCCTCCTTGAGGGAACATTTTTCAACTTTTCTATGAAAATATCAAGCCATTGCACCGAATGCAATTTACATTCACTGCCGTGCTCATAGACTCAACCTTGTGTTGGGTGATTATATTAAGAACTTGAGACGAATAGCATCTTTCTTCTCCATACTTCAAGAGCTGTACTGTTTTATCGCAAATAAAAATATACACTACCAACTGTTTGTTAATGCTCAGAAAGTCGCTGGCATAACTGTTCCTAAGTTGGAGATCTCATCTACTACAAGATTGGTATACTGATATATATCGGTGAAAAAAGTACTGAATAGATAAAACTGTGTGTTTATTGTTTCATCAATTACCAAAATAAACTTCAGAGGTGGGCTCAGCCCCACGGACTCGCTATTAGTCTTCAGACATTTGGATTTATGTGCACACTTCATCTAGCGGAATTTTTTTTTGCCACAATATAACTGTCTGGGCAGTTGCAGGTGGTAGACCTAGTTTTCTCTAGAGCTACTGGTCTTACTGCAGCTACGCGAGATAAAATTATTGACATGCAAACTGAAAAAAACTTTTGATGTAATGTTTCATAAAGCAAAAGAATTTTTTTGACCTCACTGAAGAGCTTTTGTAGAATTTTCAGAATTCTGGTTCCTCATGAAAAAGACCAAAGCTTGCACAGTAAGTGGCTTGCAGCTTACCTGATATTGTAACCGTGTCGACTTTGGGAAGAAGTGACCATGCTAAAGTGAACAAATCAACTAAAGATGCTTTCAGAAGGAGTTATTTTCTTGTCACAGACAGATTGTGCTGTGAGTTTGAAAGCCGCTTCATGAATGCTCTTTCACTGTAAGAGTCAATCTCTGCATTAGATCTTGATGCGCCTTACTTTCTCAATACGAGTTGACTAGATAGTGTAGCAGCGCATTACAAAAGAGTTTGTATTGACACAACCCTCTTTGTCTTGCAAACAGATCTTGTCAAGGAGGCACACTTGTACCTCTATAAAGAGGCGACCCACCACAATGTTAAGCGATTTCATGTCCTAGAGGTCGCAGAGAGACGGCGGTAATCGAATTTTGTAGCCCAAGCTCAAACTAAGAAACTTGCAAAATTTCATCCTCCTCCGACTTTATCTTCATGGGGTAAACTGGGCCGGAAGTTTGGACCCTCCCACCACAGCCCCCCTTTAACGTTGTCCGATTGGTCTGAAATTTAGAGGTTAAGCTTTCCTAGGGCCCGGGAGCTTATCCTCGAAATTTCAGCTCAATCTGATCACTCCTTCCCTGTTTTCAAAAAACCAAATATAGCCACTTAAAATTCATCATCATCATTTCTTTTTTTTTCTTAGCCGCGCCTACAGGCCACAGTTGGCAACGGATCCGGTTGAATGAGGACTCATTCTAAGCAGAATTCGACCTCTTAGGGCCTTTTCATGTTTTCAGACCGAAAAAATTATCCCCCGAATTTACATTTACGAAAAACCTTAGTTTTTTTCAAATAATACAGATAAACAGGTTAGACATGCTTTGTTATGAAAATATCTGCGCGTCAATTTTCATAACAAAGCATGTCTAGCCTGTTTATGTGTATTATTTGAAAAAAAACTACGTTTTCTAAAGAGTTAAAGAGGCTGAGTTACAAGGTCAACCCTTAAAACGTACAGGGATTAGGAGGCACAGTTGGGGGGGCTGTTAAAGAGGCTGAGTCACAAGTTCGAACCTTAAAACGTACAGGGATTAGGAGGCACCCTGTACGACGTGATTTGAGTATTCAGGAATTAAAAGCCTTAACACAAGAATGTTCAAGAGCGGGGGTTTGGGGGGCGGCAGCCCCCCAACTTCAACTCCTGACACGATCAGCTAACAGTTAGTCAAGCAATAATCAAGGAGGCACACTTGTGCCTCTATAAAGAGGCGATCCACCACAATGTTAAGCGATTTCAGGTCCTAGAGGTCGCAGAGAGACGGCGGAAATCGCATTTTGTAGCCCAAGCTCAAACTAAGAAACTTGCAAAATTTCATCCTCCTCCGACTTTATCTTCATGGGGTAAACTGGGCCGGAAGTTTGGACCCTCCCACCACAGCCCCCCTTTAACGTTGTCTGATTGGGCTGAAATTTAGAGGTTAAGCTTTCCCAGGGCCCGGGAGCTTATCCTCGAAATTTCAGCTCAATCTGATCACTCCTTCCCTGTTTTCAAAAAACCAAATATAGCCACTTAAAATTCATCATCATCATTTCTTTTTTTTTTCTTAGCCACGCCTACAGGCCACAGTTGGCAACGGATCCGGTTGAATGAGGACTCATTCGAAGCAGAATTCGACCTGTTAGGACCTTTTGATATTTTCAGACCGAAAAAATTATCCCCCGAATTTACATTTACGAAAAACCTTAGTTTTTTTCAAATAATACACATAAACAGGTTAGACATGCTTTGTTATGAAAATATCTGCGTGTCAATTTTCATAACAAAGCATGTCTAACCTGTTTATGTGTATTATTTGAAAAAAAACTACGTTTTCTAAAGAGTTAAAGAGGCTGAGTTACAAGGTCAACCCTTAAAACGTACAGGGATTAGGAGGCACAGTTGGGGGGGCTGTTAAAGAGGCTGAGTCACAAGTTCGAACCTTAAAACGTACAGGGATTAGGAGGCACCCTGTACGACGTGATTTGAGTATTCAGGAATTAAAAGCCTTAACACAAGAATGTTCAAGAGCGGGGGGTTTGGGGGGCGGCAGCCCCCCAACTTCAACTCCTGACACGATCAGCTAACAGTTAGTCAAGCAATAATCAAGGAGGCACACTTGTGCCTCTATAAAGAGGCGACCCACCACAATGTTAAGCGATTTCAGGTCCTAGAGGTCGAAGAGAGACGGCGGTAATCGCATTTTGTAGCCCAAGCTCAAACTAAGAAACTTGCAAAATTTCATCCTCCTCCGACTTTATCTTCATGGGGTAAACTGGGCCGGAAGTTTGGACCCTCCCACCACAGCCCCCCTTTAACGTTGTCCGATTGGGCTGAAATTTAGAGGTTAAGCTTTCCTAGGGCCCGGGAGCTTATACTCGAAATTTCAGCTCAATCTGATCACTCCTTCACGATCAGCCCCCCAACTTTAACTCCTGACACGATCAGCTAACAGTTAGTCAAGCAATAATAAGTAATAAACTGTACAAAAACGTGCAGAAATTATTTGAAAAAAACTACGTTTTCTAAAGAGTTAAAGAGGCTGAGTTACAAGGTCGAACCTTAAAACGTACAGGGATTAGGAGGCACAGTTGGGGGCTGCCGCCCCCAAACCCCCCGCTTTCGCAGCCTTTAAATAACAAAAAAAAAAAAATTTAAACTGAAAGTAAGGAGCGACATTAAATCTTAAAACGAACAGAAATTATTCCGTATATGAAAGAGGCTGTGCCCTCCTCAACGCCTCGCTCTTTACGCTAAAGTTTTTATTGTTTAAAAAAAGAGTTGTGAGAAAGTCAAACTTTAGCGTAAAGAGCGAGGCGTTGAGGAGGGCACAGCCTCTTTCATATACGGAATAATTTCTGTTCGTTTTAAGATTTAATGTCGCTCCTTACTTTCAGTTTAAATTTTTTTTTTTGTTATTTAAAGGCTGCGAAAGCGGGGGTTTGGGGGGCGGCAGCCCCCAACTGTGCCTCCTAATCCCTGTACGTTTTAAGGTTCGACCTTGTAACTCAGCCTCTTTAACTCTTTAGAAAACGTAGTTTTTTTCAAATAATAAGAAGATATATCGACTCTTTAGGCAATATGTCAAAAGATGTCTTAGAACTTCACAATTTAGTGAAGGCAATGTTGATAGTATATTCTGAAGTTTTAAAAATTATACAAATATTCATTACTCTGCCTATCACAACGGCTCGTAATGAGATTCTTTTCTAAATTACGCCTGATTAAAACCTATTTAAGAGCAAGAATGGGTGACGAAAGGCTCAGTGATCTGATGTTGGTGTTTAGTGAAAAAAAATTGTGTGAAATCATTGAATTTTGTGGCTATGGTTGGGACTTTCAACTTAATACCATCAACCGTTTCTGAAGTATTGCTGATACGTCCTCTTAACAACATGTCTGGGCATAGTGTACTGCGATTTAGTACAATACAGTTTCAATATTTCCTAAATTTTTCACCTTAATACCCTTAGCTTTAGTAGAAGTAGTAGTACTAGACGTATTAATAATAGTAGCAATAGTAGTAGCAGCAATGGTAGTAGTAATATGAGTAGAAGCTGTAACATTAGGATGCAAATAAAATCTTTTGGTTAGTTCAACATCCCCCACAACAAGGCGTGTTAGGTTCAACTTCACGCACCAAACTATTCCTAAGATATTGTTGATATGCCCTTTTGAAGACCTGCATACATACGGCGTGTTTCGATTCGGATCACCTTCCCTCCTCAAAATTCCCTAAAAATTCACCTTCATACCAATAGCCATAGTTTTAATAGTAGTTACAGCAGTAGTATTAGCATTAGTAGTACTAGTAGTAGCATTAACAGTCATAGCACTAGTACTAGTAGCAGCAATAGTATTAACATATTGCCTTTTGGTCTGTTGAACACTCCTAACATGAAGTCGTGGAAGGTTCTTTTTTCGATATGTCCTTTTGATAACCTGTATATTCCTATGCTTCTTGAAGTTTTCATCTAAATGTTCTTAGCATTACGAGTAGTTACAATATAAATAGTAGTTGAAGTAGTAGCAACAGTAGTAGTATTATTAGTAGTAATTGTAGCAGTTGTAGTAATATTAGTAGTAGTGTGCACATATTGCCATTTGGTCTTCCCTTTAAGCATTCTCTGAAAGTTCCAACTTAATACCCAAATTGATTCTTTTGACTCATAAAAAAGGGCAGTAGAACTTGTAATTTCCAATTGAATGAGCCCCTTCTGCCTTAAAAAACTTGTTTTTGATACAGATAGTACTGGAATAGAAATCCACGTTGGTTAGATTCATTTAACCCTTTTGCTAATAGAAAAAAAAATTATACTGTTCTATTATCTGTACAACACGCGAGGTATTCACTGGACAAAAGCAAAGATGTAACGCTATCTGACGTTGTATAAACAAGTATTCAGGGGTTTCTCACTCTGGGAACTATGTTTAAACTTCAGATTTTTGGGATTTAGGGGGGGGGGGGGAAGGTACCTAGGTTAGTCTAAATAATTTTTAATTCATTAAAGTAAAAAAAGTGAAGAAAATTTTAAATAGGTTTTGTTTTCAGTAAATTGCAAATTATGTCCCGGTCTTTAGGAGGCATGGGGGTTGTCAATCCTACTCATGCTAATTTCTGCTCACTTTAAGTTGGACTTGGTTATTTATTGTAATTTCTGTTTGTTTAGACTTAATTTACTTATGGATTATTTGACTTTATTTCTGCTCAGTTTTGGTCTAATGAAGCTCTCTACTTCTTTTTGAAGAACTTATTTTGTGAAAAAAGTTTTTAAATTAATTTCTATTTGTTTTTTATTGACAAACCATTAACAGTCATAGCACTAGTACTAGTAGCAGCAATAGTATTAACATATTGCCTTTTGGTCTGTTGAACACTCCTAACATGAAGTCGTGGAAGGTTCTTTTTTCGATATGTCCTTTTGATAACCTGTATATTCCTATGCTTCTTGAAGTTTTCATCTAAATGTTCTTAGCATTACGAGTAGTTACAATATAAATAGTAGTTGAAGTAGTAGCAACAGTAGTAGTATTATTAGTAGTAATTGTAGCAGTTGTAGTAATATTAGTAGTAGTGTGCACATATTGCCATTTGGTCTTCCCTTTAAGCATTCTCTGAAAGTTCCAACTTAATACCCAAATCGATTCTTTTGACTCATAAAAAAGGGCAGTAGAACTTGTAATTTCCAATTGAATGAGCCCCTTCTGCCTTAAAAAACTTGTTTTTGATACAGATAGTACCGGAATAGAAATCCACGTTGGTTAGATTCATTTAACCCTTTTGCTAATAGAAAAAAAAATTATACTGTTCTATTATCTGTACAACACGCGAGGTATTCACTGGACAAAAGCAAAGATGTAACGCTATCTGACGTTGTATAAACAAGTATTCAGGGGTTTCTCACTCTGGGAACTATGTTTAAACTTCAGATTTTTGGGATTTAGGGGGGGGGGAAGGTACCTAGGTTAGGTTACGTATTTAATATATGCTATGCTTTACCTCCACCCCCTGATGTGCAAATATATAGCCGAAATTTGTTTCTAAACTATTATATTTTTATTCTATTTTCTTTTATTTTATTAGCATTAACCAGACTTCACATCGCATGTACTACAGATACTAGAACAGTACAAAAAAAGAAGAAAATTACGAATAAAAATAAATTAACACTTTTTCTTACTAATAAGAAATTATAATTTTTATATATTTGGAATCAGCATACAAAACTAATTCTTTTGATGGGTCTATTGTTATCGAAGTTCTATTTTTTAGAGTTTCGTATACTACTAGCCTACGTTGTTCCTTACTTAAGTTAGTTCCACGAAATATTTGACAACCAAATCTCAAAGTAATATTCCTTAAATCGGCGAATTACTTCCTAAGCGACAAATTCTATTACATTTAGGCACAAAATACATGAATTTCATTATCAAAAACTATGTGAGGGTTCTCAATGAGAACCAGAACATAATTTGCACTTCACTGAAAAAAAAACAACAAATGAAGGAATGAAATCGAAGTCTAAATAATTTTTAATTCATTAAAGTAAAAAAAGTGAAGAAAATTTTAAATAGGTTTTGTTTTCAGTAAAGTGCAAATTATGTCCCGGTCTTTAGGAGGCATGGGGGTTGTCAATCCTACTCATGCTAATTTCTGCTCACTTTAAGTTGGACTTGGTTATTTATTGTAATTTCTGTTTGTTTAGACTTAATTTACTTATGGATTATTTGACTTTATTTCTGTTCAGTTTTGGTCTAATGAAGCTCTCTACTTCTTTTTGAAGAACTTATTTTGTGAAAAAAGTTTTTAAATTAATTTCTATTTGTTTTTTATTGACAGATTTTTCATGGAAAAAGAAAATAATATTTTATTTTTTTTCGGTTTTTCTTTCTATAAGAATCCATAGTTTGACTTGTTAGTTGTATGTTGGAGAAACCTTTTCAACAATTTTTAATCCTGACGCAAATAGTGGCCTATTGTTTAATTTAGTTTTATGCTTCCTTAAATTAACCTGAACAATAAAACTTAATAACATTCCCAATTAATTGTATCTATGCCGTTTTACAAATTAGATACACATACACTCTTTTGATTTAGCTAAACTGTAAGAGCAGAAGTAGTAGTCGTAGCAGCGCAGAGAGTTTCAACTTAATATCTCCCGTCGTTCTTGAGATATTGCTGAGATGTCTTATTGGCAACCAGCATACACACGGTGCCTTTTGATTTAGTTTTAAAGAAACACTAAATTTTAAAGCATAATGAGCAAATTCCATAAATGTGTGGGTTGACATGCCGAATATCCATAGAGAGCTAGTTGCTGGACCGTTCTAATATGCCAAACAAAATGGCTGTCTCAAAATTTTGATTGGATGTGTTGGGAAAATGAATATTCTTGGGAGGAGGGATGCTTGCCCTCCAATCACTTTTGACTCTTAAAAAGGGACTAGAATTTTTAATTCCTAATTAGATTAACTCCTTTAAAAGTTTCACTGATGTTTCTAGCTATTATAGAGTGGCACTGCCTATTATATTACTTATATGCGCTTTTAAAAACCTGCATGCATATAGTTTATTGGCTTAATTCAACGAAATCGAAACTTCTCCGATGCCAACAAAGCTACGCAAGCTTCTCCTACATCTCAATCTATTCGAAGCCTCACTCTCTACACCCTCTCAATAAGTTCCAATTTCCCTTAAATACTTCCTTACGAACTTTTCCCACCACGTTCAGAGACAGACAGATTTTCGTTATGCCCTAGATTGTTGGCCAAACAGGACAATCTCTGGCTATCTGTCATCTTTCATCCGCAGTACGTGTCTTTTCCTTCCCAACCCTTTTCTCATTATAGCCCTAGAAAGCAAGATAGAACCATATGTTCCTGTAGCTTACTGTTTGAATTACAGTCAGTCAGACAGGTACCCAAAACTGTCCATAGACAATTTCTCTAGAGAACATCTAATGAATCCTGCGTCTTTCAGAGCGCCCAAGTTTCTGAACCATACTTGACTACTGTAATCACTTTAGCTTCCAATATTCCAATCTTGGTTCGCAGACTTATCTTCCTATTCTTCTAAAAAAAATTTCAATTGTAAGAAAACACCCCGGACCTTGGCTATTCTACTTTTTATGTCTTCACTGCACCAACCATCTTTACTAACAATACTACATAGGTAAGTGAAGCTGTTCACTTGATCAATCTTCTTGTTACCCAACATCACTTCTTCACCTTCACGTATTCCCGGTCTTATTGACTTGGTCTTCTTAAAATTAACTTTCAAACCTATTCTTGCACCCTCAACCCTCCCCTCAAAGCAACCAAAATTCAGTCATTCCGCTAGCGTTTTTATCTGGGACGCTCAAACAATCAGCATTACTTACATCTAGGAGTTTCTTAGTTCCCTATTTGATTCCAAGCTCTCCCATAGCCTCCGCTATGTTCCTTAGGACAAAATTTATCAAAATAATTCACATAAATGGGGATAGGACCCAACACTGCTTAACTCCTGACGATAAAATCATGAAAAAAATTATTCGTGTTAAAAGACTTAATACTTGCTGCGACTAAAAAACAATCCCTGTCAAAGATAGGATCGAGAATTTCGAAATATAATAAGACCATAATTAGAACACAGCCAAATAGTCACCAATTCATGAGAAACGACGAAACGTCATCGCCCAAAAATGGTAAGATAACATCGAGTATTATCTGCTCTAGTAGAAAAATCTAAAATCACTAAATTCCGGATGGTAAGCCACCAAAACGCCAGTAAATAATGAGCAAACTATAGAGTCGTGCCAGAGACGGCATCGATTATTCTAGAACGTAATGCCGTTAAAGAACAGGAAACAGCAAAAGAGTCATGACGCACACAAACGGTAAGACAACATCAAGAATTATCAACTCTAGTTAAAAAGTCTGAAATTAAGAATGATTGGATGGTAAGCTACCGAAACATCAATCATCAAACAATAGAGTCGTACCGCAGATGGAGTAAAAATTCTGCAACTTAATGCGATTAACCGATTTAGTTAGATTAATTAAAAAAACTTTTTCCACAAAATAAGTTTTTCAAAGAAAAGTAAAGAACTCCATTAAACAAAAAATAAGCAAAAATAAAATCAAATAATCTACCAAACGTGAAACTACCCCAAATCAGCATCGATAAATAAATGAAACCCAAAACGAACAGACATTACAATAAATAACGGAGTCAAACTCAAAACGAGCATAAACTAATCATAAAGTAGGGCTCGAACCTCCTGTGCCTTCCCAAGGCCAGAACATAATTTGCACTTTACTGAAAAAATATAAATGTTTTTACTTTTATAACTTTAATAAATTTCCAGAGCTTTCAAGTACGTTAAACAAAATGGCTTTCTCAAAATTTTGATTGGATGTGTTTGGGGATATGGCGGGCGTGAGAGGGGCGTTAGTCTCTCTCCAATCACTTTCAACTGTTAAAAAAGGCACTAGCCCTTTCAATTTTCAATCAAATGAGCTCATTTGAAGTTTCTACGACAACGCTTTTAATAAAAACCTTATATGCCCCTAGGGCATAACTTGCAACCCTTGCCCTGAGGGCGGGGGGGGGGGTTGTCATCCTCAAAGACCTAATTTCCAGGACTTTCAACTACTTTGAACAAAATGGCTATTTGGAAGTTTTAATTGGATGTCTTTTGGGAAATGGTAGGCATGAAAGGGGGTTTGTTACCCTCCAATCACTTTTGACCATTAGAAAGGGCACTAGCCCTTTCAATTTCCAATTGAATGAGCGCCTTTTGAAGTTTTACGACAACTCTATCTATAAAAACCTTGTGTGCCCCCAGGGCATAACTTATAACTTTTCCCCTTGTGGCTCAGGGGGGTTTGTCATCCATAAATCCATAAGTTCCGGAAATGTAACTACGTTGAACAAAATAACTATCTATAAACTTTGATTGAATGTTTTTGGGGAAATGGTGGGCGTGAGAGGGGGGTTAATCACTCTTCACTCACTTTCGACTATTAAAAGGGCAATTTCAATTTCCAATCAAATGAGCCCTTTTAGAAATTTCTACAACAACTTTCTATATAAACCGTATATACCCCCAGGCCATAATCTACAACCCTTGCACTGAGGGAGTTATCATCCTAAAAGACCTAATTTCCAGGACTTTCAACTACGTTGAAAAAAATAGATATCTCAAAATTTTGATTGGATGTGTTTTAAATGGGGGGCGTGAGAGGGGTGTTAGTCGATCTCCAATTACTTTCAACTATTAAAAAAGGCACTAGCCCTTTCAATTTCCAATTGCATGAGCCCTTTTGAAGTTTCTACGACATCGCTTTCAATAAAAACCTTATATGCCCCCAGGGCATAACTTACCGCCCTTGCCCTGAGGGTTGTGGGGGAGGGGGAGGGGTTGTCATCCTTAAAGACCTAATTTCCAAAACTTTCAACTACGTTGAATTAAATCGCTATCTAAAAATTTTAAGTGGATGTGTTTGGGGAAAAGGTGGGCGTAAGAGGGGGGTTAGTTGCCCTCAAATCATTTTCGACCATTGAAAAAAGCACTAGCCTTTTTGAATTTCCAATCGAATGAGCCCTTTTCAAGTTTCTACGACAAATATTTCAGTAAAAACCTTACATACCCCCAGGGCATAACTTATAACCCTTGCTTTGAAGACTGTGGGGGGAGTGTCCTGCTCAAAGGTATAATTTCCTGAACTTTAAACTGCGTGGAAAAAAATGAATATCTCAAAATTTTGATTGGACTTGTTGGGGAAATGGTTGGAGTGGAAGGGGTATTAGTTGCCTTCCAATCACTTTCGACAATTAAAAAGGACATTAGCCATTTAAATTTCGAATCGAGTGAATCCTTTTTGAATTTTTTACGACATTACTTTCTCTAGAAACCTTATGTGCCCCAAGGGCACAACTTAAAACCCTTGCCCTGAGGGCTGTGGGGGAGTCTCCTCCTCAAAAAAATAATTTCTATTTGGAAATCAACTACTCTGAACAAACTGGCTATCTAAAAAATTTGATTGCATGTGTTTGGGAAAAGGTGGGCATGAGAGGGGGGTTACTTGTCCTCAGATAACTTTCGACTATTAAAAAGGGCAGTAGACCTTTGGATTTCCGATCGAATGAGTCCTTTTTCAACTTTCTACGATAAAGATTTCAATAAAAACTTATATGCCCCCAGGGCATAACTTATAACCCTTGCCCTGAAGACTGTTGGGGGAGTGTCCTGCTCAAAGGTATAATTTCCTGAACTTTAAACTGCGTGGAACCAAATGGCTATCTCAAAATTTGATTGGATGTGTTTGGGGAAATGGTGGACGTAGAAGGGGTGTTAGTTGCCTTCCAATCTCTTTCGACTATTAAAAAGGGCACTAGCCATTTCAATTTCCAATCGAATGAGCCCTTTTTGAAGTTTCTACGACAACGCGTTCTATAAAAACCTTACCCGCCCGCCGGGCATAATTTAAAACCCTTGACCGGCGGGTTTGGGGGGGGGGCACGTCATCCTCAAATACCTAATTTCCAGAACTTGAAACTACGGTGAATAAAATGGTTATCTCAAAATTTTGATTGGATGTGTTTGGGGAAAAGGTTAAATGGTTATCTCATGGTAATAAAATGGCTATCTCAAAATTTTGATTGGATATGTTTGGGGAAATAGCGTGAGAGGGGGGTTTGTTGCCCTCTAATCACTTTCGACTATTAAAATGGGCACTAGCTCTTTAAATTTCCATTCGAGAAATGCTATTTTAAACTTTGTACGACAAGGCCTTCTATAAAAACATTATATACCACCTGGGCATGCCTTACAACCCTTGCTCTGGGGGCACCGGGTAAATTTTCTTTTCAGAAACTTAATTTCTCTTTGAAAATCAGCTATACCGAGTGAAATTGCATTATAAAAATTTTGATCGTATGTTCTTTAGGAAATAGTGGGTATGGATGAGATGTCAGTTGCCTGCAAATCACTTTCTACTATTAAAAAAAGCACAAGCCACTCCAATTTCCAATTGAATGATTCCTTTTTGAAGTTTCTACGACAACTTCTTCGATACGAAGTGCCCTGCTCTAAAGGAAAAAAAAAATGATAAATAATACATTGTGCCAACACCTGGGGGCATTCTTATATGCCCCAAGGACATAACTTAAAACCCTTGCCCTGTGGGTTGTGGGGGAGTGTCCTCCTCAAAAACGTATTTTCTATCTGGAAATCAACTACGCTGAACAAAATGGCTATCTCAAAATTTTGATTGGATGTGTTTGGGAGAATGATTGGCATAGGAGGGGGGGGGGGGGCTAGTTGGCACTAGCCACTCCAATTTCCAATTGACTTAGCCCTTTTCGAAGTTTCTACGACATACCAGGGGACTTCGATACGAAGTCCCCTGGTATGGAAAAAAAAATACATTGTGCCAACATCGTTCTTTACTTAGGCAGCACGATTGCGCTGCCTATGATAATGGAGTTCCTCAACGGTGCTGCTTAGGTCTCGTACTGTTTTGTTTAATTATAAGAGAAATCCAAACTGTTATTCAACTTTCAGCTTTTTACGAATGATGTTAAATTAGATAAAAAAAATTCCTGCAGGTCCATGATCTTGTGCAACAGAGCATTGGTGTAGGCACAAATGAAGTCGTTTAAATTTAATGTTTGCGAACAGTGAAAAAACCTACTATGTGACCACTTATGGGCCAAATATGGCCCCAAATTTTTTTGTAACCTTGAAATTTATGTCTGTCCCAAGTCTTTTAGACATGAAGACTGCAATGCAAAAAAAAAAAAAAAAAAACATCTAGAAAAGAGGGTTTTTTTTTTTTTTTTTTTTTTGGTTAGCTAAGCTACTTTTCGGTATTATTATGATTATGACGAAATGTATTATTCTATTTATGACATGTTCTACTGATTATGTATTCAATTTATGACCCCTGCTCTCCGTTAGGGGTTAAAGTTTTTTGTAGCTCTACGTGAATTAAATCAAACAGTTGTAACGTTTAAAAAAATATTGACTCTGGCGCTCCCCATCCGTGCCATAAGGGGCAACCGGTCCTGGCCACGACCCTCCATTTCGGATTGCCCTAAGTGAAGGACAATCCAGTCCTCGTGGTTACCTAAATTAACTTGAAGCATCAGAGTTGGGAAATATATCTTACAATTATTTTCATATATTCCTTTAGACAAATAATTTATTAAGCTTTTCCTTATTTGATTACTAGCCACTATTCTGGTAATTGATTATTACGTGATTTCAGGATAATAATAACAGCTTTGCAACACTCACTAGAACCACAAAAGTTATTTCAGACTATGTGTCCCTACTGAAACAAGGGATTTTGCGACAAGCCTGTCGCAGTCAACAAGCCAACGCAGTCAACAAGCCAACTTGTACCAATTGGACAAGATACTTATATTTCTAAATTCATTAGTCTCAGATTCTTATAATCTATTGTGAAAACCATGCACACCAAATTCCAAAAATTTAATTCGGTGAATAGATAGAGTTGATTCTCAGTTATAAAATAAAAGTAAAATTTTTGTGTTGCATTAACTGATTAAAACCATATGAGAGCAGAAAAATAACATACCAAAAATTGGAGAGGAAAAACAAATCTTAATTTATAAATTGATTTATAAACTAATTGAATTAATCATAAAAAAGAAAACTTAAAATTATTTTGATTTATAATCTATCACATTATTTCCACCAGCATTTGTTCGAATTTCTATAATCACTATAAACATTTTTGAAACAGGAACTCCTATCTGACGCTTGCTGTTTTAGCAAAAGATCTTCAGCTGATTTAAGATGCCTACGCGCTGCTAAATGTTCCTGGTCACTTGCAAGCTCAGTCCCTGCAGATGCTGTTCTCTGAATTCCCGCCTCCAAAATATCTTCATCTTTTTTATTACCACGTGGCAAAGTCTGGGGCTTATGTTTCGGAGATTTCGGCATAGCATAGCCATATACAAAGCCGTAGCCACCGTAGGCCATGGCATTGAACTGTTCTGTTTCTTGAATGTCTGGCTGTGATCTCCACTCCGATTGCTTTTTTGATTTAGTTGAAATTATTTTTGCATAGTTGCTACGTTCAATTTGTGAGGAGTCATTGGTGCATGGATAATGCAATGAAAACCTTTTGAGTTTCTCATTAATTTCTGTAGCTTTTATGCTGCTTGGCTGTTCATTATCTGTTAAATGAGTCTCGCTTCTGGCACCTAAATTCTTTGATTTTTTCATGCACTTACAGCGACACATCTTTGCTTGAGCTTGTGATGTGGGATCCTGTTGTTTTTGAACACTTTTACTTTCTCTAAGTTCTGTCATGCGTTTCCTTTGACATATATGGCTCACAATCCGTTTTTCATGTTCACAAAGCTGATTATATACTTTTACTCTTTCGTAAAGAGCAGCTTGTAGCTTCACGTATCTGACATGTAAATTTACCTGAAAAAAATCATTATTGGTATTTTTTAATGATGATCGCATAATTAGTTTTTTAAAGTAAACTCTCTGTTTCTTTGTTTTTAATTATGTTTAATGTGATCAATTGTGTTGCCACATTAAATTGCGTTGATGTGTTTTAATGCAGTATGCCACTGTGTCTTATTCAAAAACAAGGCGTCATTTCGATAAATAAAAGTTCAAATAGGGATAAAATCCTTTTAATAGACAGTGATACATTTCATAAAAATACTAGATATATTGGTCACATATGCAGTGACCTTACTTATAGTTCTTTACCACGAACTGTTTGAAAACTGCTACACTAGGGTAAAAGACGGAAATGATGTAGATAAAAAATAACTTTGGACAAGTATGTTGATACACTTTTTATATTAGATAAGATAAATGAAAAATATTTTATATCCAACTAAAAAAGAATAATTTGAAATATATGTTTTTTGTAGTCAGTTTTACTAATCTCTTTGACTTTTATTTTCGAACAAAAAAGGGAAACAAGACAATGAATCCAAGCACAGAAAAGGTCCTCAATGGCTAATTTCAGAGGAAGAAAATATCTACTGCTGCAATGTTGCAAGAAATGAAAACACGTTTCCAGTTTTTGACTGTAATTAGGAGCCACTGTTTCTATAAAGAAGGTTTTTACACATCTAGTTGTTTAAAACAATTAACAATAATTGTTGCCATAACTGTGTTCTACTTATTGCTCGTTCCAATTAGTATTCTAATTAGTTATAAATGGTTCTAAGCTTTTCTAGTTCAGACCTACCTTCCCTAAAACATAAAATTTCGTGTACATTGTCATATATTACCGTGAGTGTGTTTGTACGTTGATTATGTCTTCCTTATAGACCAAGCATACATTAAAAAGTAGTATTATTATCCATTAGAAAACATTGAAATATTTAATTTAGCAACGAAATAGAATATGCCAAACCTCTCATATAGAATATCTTCTGTTGTTTCGTTGGCCCAGATTTTAATTTGAAAATTTGATTACGAGAATGAGTAATGTTGATATTGCAGTGGTCGGGGCATACTTTTTTTTATTCATTTCTCAACTATTTACGTAATGGCTGTTATAATTAGTTCCTGTTTTGATTAGTATTATAATTCCTGTTCTTATTAATTCTCAGCGGTTCAAATTTTTTTCTCGGTTAATTCTACCTTTCCAGGTATTTAGACTTTAGTGTATATAGGTTATCTGATGGTTTGTTGGCCCCCCTCCCTTTGCAGGTCTAGCTTTGGTAGGAATTCATAATATTAATTATTTAGACAATGTCGCTTTCTTTCATTAGCAAAAGAATAGAATATGCAAGATCTATTATGCTAACAGCTTTATTTTTTTAGAGGTGTAGATTTAAATTTACAAACAAGAGAACGAATGAGTGATATTATAGTGGCCAAGGCATACTTTTTTTTAACACATTTCATAACTATTTACATATTGCTATTCAAGAGCAAACAGTAGCTTTCCGTGAAAACCTTCTATAATCTCTCAAAGGAAGTAGTTGAGTGTGGTGAATGACATTGCGGACAGTGGCGTAACTAAGGGGGGGGGGAGGACGACAAGGAGGGACGGCTGTCCCTGGGTGCATCACGTGAAGGGGTACCAAACTGCGTTTTTTGTCAGTGCTATGATCTAGGAGGAGGAGTGATGGTGGGAGGGCGCAAAACCACTACTGTTCCCCGGCACTGAAAACCCTAGTTACGTCTCTGACTGCAGAGATTGATATTTGAACTGATTCCTGATAGTTCTTTTCGCCTGGCAGGTTCGTCACAAGAGCCAAGGGTGTATCCAGGACTTTTGTTCGGGGGGGATTTTTTGGGGGGATTTTCCAAAATTAACTTTAAAAAACGCATCAAAATTTGTTTCTATATATTTTTATTATTTTTTTACAAGTCGGACAAAAATTTTGGGAGGGGGAAGTTAACCCTAACCCCTCCCCCAGGATACGGCCTTGCAAAGAGCGATTGTTGACCCAATTAGATTTATAATCACCTTCCGAACACAATCTTCAAACCGCACGGCCATCCTAATTCGATCAGGACATTGCTGTAAATAATTAACCACTAATTGATGATCCTCATGGTCCATATCAACACCATTTATTGATAGTATGACATCTCCTATAATATCAAACAACAAAAAACATTAAATTTTCAATAAATTATAATAATGTACTGATGATAAGGCTCTATTGGAGACTGATAAGTAGAAGAAAAGACTAAAACTCCTCACTATATAAAAAACACTAATAACAGGTTTTCATGTATGTTTTGGGTACATTAAATACATCAAACAGTTCGTGGTATGATAGAGTTCATTATAGAGTTTATGATAGAGTTCATCAAACAGTTCGTGGAAACGAACTGTAAGTAAGGAGCTACCCGGCTCAATGGTAACCGAAACTCTAAAAAACAGAATTTTGATATTAATATATGCATCAAAAGAATCAGATTTTAATGTTGATTTCAAATATATAAGTTTCATTAAGTTTAGTCTAACCTATCAAAAGTTACGCGCCTGAGAAAATTTGGCTGATTTTCGAAAAAAGGAGAAAGACCCCCTAAAAGTTATAGAACCTTAATGAAAATCACACCATCAGATTCAGCGTATCAGAGAACCCTACTGTAGAGGTTTCAAGCACCTATCTACAAAAATATGTAATTTTGCAATTTTTTGCCAGAAGAAAGATCACGGATGCGTATTCATTTGTTTTTTTTTTCCAGGGGTGATCGTATCGACCCAGTGGTCCTAGAATATCGTGGGAGGGCTCATTGGAACGGAAATTAAAAGTTCTAGTGCCCTTTTTAAGTAACCAAAAAAATGGAGGGCAACTAGGCCCCCTCCCACGCTCATGTTTTCCTCAAAGTCACCCGATCAAAATTTTGAGATAGCCATTTTGTTCAGCATGATCGAATATATGATAAATATGTTTTTAGGATGAATTAATCCCCCGAAGTCCCCGGGGGTAGGGCTGAAAGTTATGAACTTTACCCCATGTTAACATCTAGTATTGGTTATTGGGAAGTATACAGACGTTTTCAGGGGGGATTTTTTATGGTAGGTGGAGGGTGGGGGTGGGGTGGGTCGGGGGCTATATGGGAGGATCTTTCTATGAAGGAAGTTTTCATGGGGGAAGGGACATTGCTATGAAGCGGCACCGGATTTCCCATCATTATTAAAGAAAAACATCAGACATTAAATAAAAAAAACAAGTTTTTCAACTGAAAGTAAGGAGCAACATCAAACTTAAAATAAACAGAAAATTTTACATATATGATTGGGTTCACCCCCTAGTCAATACCTCGCTCTTTAAGCCAAAGATTTTTTAGTACTTTCATAAGTGCTATTTATTCTAATTAACGGCCTTTGTGATTAAGGGGTCATTTTTAAAGAATTTGGACAAAATTCGAGCTTTAGCTTAAAGAGCAAGGTATTGACTAGGGGTGAGCCCCCCAATATACACATTAAAAATCTATGAATATAGAAGTTCGTTACGCAAGTTAATTCGTAAGTTACATATATTTATTACTAATAAAAACGTTCTTAAATAAAATTAAACAAGTTTCGAGAAAGCCATTTAACCAAAGAAAAGTAAAATTAATATGCAATTTTTTTTTAATTATTCGTGTACGGTGAGCCAAAATTAAAACCTGCGTTACATCAAAAACGTTCAAAAATTAAATAAAAGAAAAACAAGTTTTTTTAACTGAAAGTAAGGAATGACGTTAAAACTTAAAACGAACAGAAATTATCCCGTATATGAAAGGGGCTGTCCCCTCCTCAACGCCTCGCTCTTTACGCTAAAGTTTGACTCTTTCTCACAACTCTATTTTTTTAAAACAATAAAACACTTTAGCATAAAGAGCGAGCCGTTGAGGAGGGGACAGCCCTTTTCATATACGGAATAATTTCTGTTCGTTTTAAGTTTTAACGTCGTTCCTTAATTTCAGTTAAAAAAAAACTTGTTTTTTTTTATTTAATCAGTTGTAGGCCCAGCCATAGCCAAGTAGATGTCACAAAGATAAGATAAAGACAGAGATCCTCCAGGACCATTGCTGGCGTAGAGGACGTTGAATCGATGTATCAGTTGCTGTTTTTTTTTACAGGGACAAGTTGCAAGCTTGTCGCCCAACCTTGCTGCGGAGGGGATCAAAACCTCAGCACCGTATTGCCAACCAGAGTACCAATCTACGGTGCTGCAACAGGTTATGAATGTCACACTAGACTTGTAGTTTCATGTCCTTCGGGATGCAGGTTCAACCCTGGTGTTGCTAAAAGAAATTCCAAAGTCCTGGCTTGGAGTGAGGATCAGTGACGTCACTCTGCAAGCTCAGCTGCCTGGATTGTGGCGGCAATGGGCCTTTGAGGGGTGAGCCTTGGTCCAATTGGGTCCACTCCACCACAAAATTAAAATTAGAATAACATTAATTTTAGTCCAATAAATACGTTGGTTCAAATAGGAAGCAAAGAGAAAAGGGAAGACTACGGCCCTGTGCTACCTTGTAAAAAAGTGTTTCTTGATCCTACTGGCTAATGTTTGTGATGTCAATAATTTTTTGAATCAGTCATATTATTCCTTAAGGCTATGTCCGTAAGGGAAGCCAAATAAACCCGCCGTTTTTTGCAAAACATTATTGTATTTACCAGTTGTTGCGAAGTCAATTTTGAGTCAGTTAAATGAACACGGAACCATAGTTCATTGATGTGGAAGCTTAAAGAATAAGTAAAAGAGGAAATACTAAACGAACAAGTAAAAGATCAAGAAAATAAACAAACAAGTGAAAAAGAACAAAAAGAACAGGCCAAGAGCAAAATAGCAAGTAAAAACAAGAACAAGTTTTGTCACAGCAATACTTACAAGTAAACTCACTATTTCTCGGAACGTGAAGGAACTCGAATAAAAATCCGTCATATAGTAATTTTGACATAAAAATACCTATCCCTATAGAAAAGTTTCATTGAAGGAGACACCCATTGCAGGACATGGGAGTGATTGCCCTATATATTTTGAACAGAGCTTTCTTTGGTATTTTCATTTAAAACAAATAAAAAACAAAATAGGAACAATCTTCCTCAACATATCACAGCGATAATATGTCATATTTTAGCGTTCAATGTATTAGCGTTGAGCCAGTAGCTTGCTAAAAACTTGTTTGATCAGTGTTGCCAAATTTTTGGGAACCAAAATATCAAAACGAGCAAAAACGAGACACTTCGATCTCCCGTCAGAAAACTGGCGGCATGGCTTTTCTTGATTTCAAGTTCAATATCTCTAGTCAGGGACGTCACCTTTTATAGGGAGGGGAGAGGCGGCTGCACTCAAAGACCTCAGTTTGCCCCCCTCCCCCTCATGAACCTAGTTTTCCCCACCAGCTGAAATTTAGTTTCTCCAAAAAACTTGTCAAAACTAACATCAGCCTGCGTAACTCAAGCATCCACAGAAACGGGTCAGTTTTCTTTAGTACAGCTTTACTTTTTAGCTACTATATTGCTCGTATTTCCGTTTTCACTGTCATTTTCATTTGATTTGGGAAACTGGCTCCAACTTTGCCCTCCCCCTCAGGATTTTGACAAAAGTACGCCACTTACTCTAGTTCTCACTGCTTCCTCAAGTTTTTTTTTCTCAGTCCAGTCGCATGTTTTATCAAGTTTAAAGATTTTGAACAAGATGGCCATTTTACGAAAAGTGAAGAAAAGGAGCAAGACATCAACACGGAAAAGAATTTCTAACTGATAAGGAAATACGGGCCTGAAAAGCGCGAGCACAGTTTTTCACAAGACAAGAGCAAAAATAAAAATTAACAAATCTTGGATATGAAGAAAGGCTTAATTTTAAATGGCTTTTTCAAACGGTTTGTAGCAAATAAACTGTAAGTAAGGCTGGGAAAAGGGTCAATAGTAGCCGAAACTCTGAAAATTTGATACCAATAGATATATCATAAGATTCGACTTACTATGCTGATTCCAAATATGTAAGTTTCATTAAGTTTAGTATTGCATATCAAAGGCTACGAGCCTGAGAAAATTTACCTGATTTTCGAAAAAGGGGGAGATACCCCCTAGAAGTCATATAATCTTAATGAAAGTCGTACCCTCAGACTCAGCATATCAGAGAACCCTGATGTAGAGTTTTCAAGTTCCTATTTGCAAAAATGTGGAATTTTGTATTGTTTACCAAAAGAAAGATTACGGATGCGTGTTTATTTTTTTTTCCAGGGGTGATCGTATCAACCAAGTGATCCTATTATATTAGGAAACGGCTCATTCGAACGAAAATTATAAATTATAGTGCCCTTTTTAAGTGACCAAAAAGATTGGAGGGCAAATAGGCCCCCTCCCGCGCCCCTTTTTTCCCAAAATCGTCCAATCAAAATTTTGAGATAACCATTTTGTTGATAGCCAAAATTTTGAGATAACCATTTTGCTTAGTTGAAAGGCCCAGTAAATATGCCTTTGGAGATGGCATGCCCCCCCCCCACAACCCCTGAGGAAAGGTCTTTAAGTTATAAAATTTGCTCATTGTATACGTATAGTATTTGTTATTGGGAAGTATGTATACATTTTTCGGGTGGGGGGTGGGGACAAATTTTCGGCTGGAGAGATTTTCTAAGGGGATAATTTTTCATGAGGAGGGATTTTTTTAGGGACTGAACTTTTCAGGGGAATTACCAGAATTCCTATACGAAATTTTTCATTTATGTCTTGCTTTCTCTTTGCCGACTCAATTTTACGCGTGGAGATGTTAAGGGTAATTGTCCAGGGTAAGTTTTCACCGGGATTGAAGTGTTTAGGGGATATTAGTGGGGAGAGGGACTTTTCCGTGGACGTGGAGTCAGATTTTATGGTAGTATTTAAAACATAATCAGAAATTAAATAAAAAAAAGTTTTTTCAACTGAAAGTAAGGAGAAACATTAGAACATAAAGCAAACAGAAATTATAACGTATATGAGGGGTGTTTCTCCATCCTCAACACCTCGCTCTTTACGCGAAAGTTTGAATTTTGTCTCAACTCTTCAAGAACGACTCCTGAAACACAAGGGTCGTTTAATTAGAAACATAAGAAGTTGTTTTCAAAGTAATAAAAAACCTTAGCGTGAAGAGCGAGGTCTTGAGGAGGGGGCAACACACTTCATATACGTAATAATTTTTGTTCATTTTAAGTTTTAATGTTGCTCCTTACTTTCAACTGAACAAAAACTTGCCTTTTAAAAATGTAATTAAACCCTAAAACGCCCCAGTTTCAAAGAAGGTGAAGATTTTGTAAGAAGAAGAAGAAGAAAAAAAGAAGAAAAATTCAGCACTAAAACACTCCCTTCATCAGCCCTGTGTATGTTATCTCCAAGAAGCATCGTTCGTATTTTTTAAATGGGATATAATAATAATCTTAGGTATTTTCGAAGACCAAGCTGCCTTTCCATGACGTACAAACGACAGTTCAATAGGGATACATTTTTTAGTTCCTTTAGAACAAAATCACTGGATATTTTGGTCACAAATACAGTGGCAGTTATCAGCAGATAGTTTATCTGCTGATGACAGCCACTGTATATGTGACCGAAATATCCAGAGATTTCTTTTTGTTTGTTTCGCTGTCAAATAAAAGGATTTGTCCCTATTGAAATGTTATTTGTATAACAATAATAGGAAAATTTCGCCATTGATAGGAACAAAAAAATCGCTGTGGGTGTATCACAATTTCGCAAGAAGCAAAACTTTACTTCGAGGAATGTACGTCACTTCAGTTGGCACACTGCTTAATAGTGTTTTTTATATTTCATTAAAATTGACGAGGCCACACAAAATTGACCTGTTGTACATCTTCATTAAACTTAGTTAAAATTAGGCTAGTACATTTTTAAGCGCGTTTTTTTCTGTATTCAGCCAATCTTCAAATGGCACATTAATTTTCTTCAACTGTGAAAGATTGTTTAAATGGTCATCAAAAAAGTAAAAGGAGTAAGAGTTGTAAATATTTTAAAACCTACTTGCAAAATATTTTTAGAGTCTATTTGAAGTTTTCTTTAAAACTTATTTGAAGTAGTGTAGTTTGTCATGAAAGTTAACTTTGCAATGACTCCAGTGACTTTTAACTCTTAAAAAGAGCACTAGAACTTTTATTCCCAATTAACTGAACACCCCCAGAAGTTTTCACGGACATCCCTCCCATATGAAGTGGCTCTGGGAAAAACTAAAGAAATAATACATTAAAGGTTTATGATACTTTACTATAGGCAACGCTAGAACATTGCCTCTTATCGTTAGAAATATATCTGCTAAATTTTGTCATTCACGGGTTCCACCTACAGAATGGGTTGTGGGACTTGAACTATTTTCTACTACTAATTAAAGCCCCTTCGCTTACTCCAAAATAAAATCTTGTTGTCGTTCTAGGGACTCCACGTATTTGTTTATTTCTTTGGCCCTTGATTCTAAATTAATTATAGGGCTTGGAGTCTAGCCGGGAACCCACAAGAATAGTTCTCTGCGGGGGGGGGGGGGGAGTTCAAAACGATTAAAAACAAGCAGTTAAAAGAAGGAAAATCCCGGCGAGAATTGTAAAACTTATGACATTTTTGGAGACTCAAGTCCACTGCGTACCTAGACCCTTCTTATCTATACAGCATATGTACGTTTTGCACCAATTAGTCCAATAAACGAAACGACAGTTAACGCTATAAAATTACCTGGTCTCATCCCAGCTTTGCCAGCAGGTCCATTTTCTAATACAAAATCAACATAGGTTAGATATTCAATGTCTTTTTCTCCGAGGTGTTTAATTCCATAGCTCTGAAAAATAAATGTCCACATTGCATCACCAGTATTATACCTAAGTCACATCATAGTCACACTTGCTGAAGAAATAGCATTGAAGAAGACAGCAACTGCCAATAATGTACCCTGTATGTAATTTGGTGAGTTTGGCTGTGGTAAATACAATTTCGAAATATTTGGAAAATACAATATATGGGGACTCAAAGCAGCGTTATTCATGTATGTAAACTATGCCTGACAAAAAAAATATAAGGATATATTATTAGTATGAAATTTCTTTGGGAGCAAATTAATATTTCCTTAAGCTTTCAAACCAAGTTCTCATATTTAAATTGTCCATTTCTATAGCGTATGTACGATCCTAAATCGACGAAGAAGACGGATCGAACAACACAAAGGTAATCTCAGGAGCTATAAGAGTAGTATGGGGGGCAATACTTCGGATTGAGCCCTATCCCGGTGTGCTATTGGAGTTGCTAAACTCTTGTATCCACCTATAATCAGATCACACACATATCCCACCATTCCCATGACACACATATTACGTTATCTTAGCTTCTGGTGATAAGAACATTTCCTGAAAACAACGCATGCCAGGTGTTATTTCTCCTACCATTCCTACAACACACATAGCATTATAAAAGGAATTATGACGAGGACTGTAATATACAAGAGGTTTGTAATCTATATGTTGTTTGTTGTATGCTTAGTGGACGGGGACTGTTTTTCAGACAATTTTGGTTTATAAAAGGATATTTACATTCCCCTTTAGCTATCAAATTGTATGTATATCATAGTTAGTTTTAAAAATATTCCTCCCTACTAGCCATTCTTGAGCTATTGAATACAATCCGTTGAATATTTTGAGCCTGGACCTTCAGGGGATGGTAAAGAACATTATCAAAACTAAAAAAGAGTATTTACTGAATTGTATGTGTTTGTATATTATATATACTCATTATTTTAAAAAAAGAAGCCTTTCCTACTAGCCATTCTCAAACTTTTGAAATCAATCCTTGGATTATTTTTGATTTTTTGATTTTTAATTATTGCTTTTTGATATTGGTTATTGGTTATCGATTTTTGGCTTTTAATTATTGATTACTGATTATTAAGTTTTTTGATTACTGATTTTTTTTAACTTGAATATTTTTTCAACTTTAATTTTCCGTGTCTTAAACTCACATTAAATATACTTATAACCAAAAAAATTCACTTGTGATATTTTAAAAATACAAAATTAAGATGACATACATATGCCAGTCGCGATTTTTTCTATTATAAAAATAATGTTTGAAGTGACTTTTTTCACTTAGTTTTTTTTTACTGAAATTTGTTCAATTTTTTTTTCATGTCTTAAAATAACATTAAATATGCTTATAAAACAAAATCACTGGTGATGTTTTAAAAATACGAAATTAGATGATATAAATATGTTAGTCGTGATTTTTTCTTTTAGAAAAATAATTTTTGTAGTGATATTTTTTCATTTATTTTTTCATGTCTTAAAATG
The DNA here is from genome assembly GCF_049724085.1 of Artemia sp. Qi Xiang Cuo. Classification (NCBI taxonomy): domain Eukaryota; kingdom Metazoa; phylum Arthropoda; class Branchiopoda; order Anostraca; family Artemiidae; genus Artemia; species Artemia sp. Qi Xiang Cuo. The sequence goes on from NC_142805.1 coordinate 30,480,530, forward strand.
ACATTACATGTACTTATGAAAGAGTTCAGAATGATAATATTGTGAAAAAAGATTTTTGGTTCATAGAAACATATGAGTGGTTCTACTATGTCGGAAATTGAAGGTGCTAGCGACAATGAAATGAGGCCAAGAGTACCCACTGTTACAGTGGAAACACCAAGAGGACATCAGCTGGCCCTCGAATGGGATGAGTATAATCGCAAGATAATGAATACCATTAAGAATAAGAAGAAGGAGATCACTAATAGCACCAACAAAATTAAAGACAATTCAATGAAAAGAAAAACATCGGTGGACGTTAAAATTATCATTGATAGTTTACCATGAGATACCATCATTGAATAGAATAATAGCAATGATGGAAAATATGATGAGTTTAGAATTTTTTTTTAAACTTACAAACATTTTTTCATGTCTTATAATGACTATATATTTAAAAAAAATAAATTCGCTTGTGATATTTTCGAAATATGGAACAAAATAATATACATGTTAACCATGATTTTTCCATTTAGAAAAATATTGAGAAAGTGTTTGTGCATAATAGAGTTATCACTGCGTTGAATACTGGCATAGATAAATATTTGAACTATGAGACAAACAATAGTGGAGATTTTATTGGAAATGTATGTGTGCGTTATCACGACAGTGAGAGATAAAATTCCTTTGGAACATCGAAAAATTCAAACTCCACTGACGGTGGATATGCAAGAGTAGCATTTCCAGAAAAGTTAGTTTTCAAAGATAATGCAAGCCTGAAACTAATAGTTGACAAAGAGGGTCAACTTCTTGCTAATGGTTCTGATAGCACGTTACCTGTTGACAGATCCTATTCCCATCTTTCCGGTTTTAGCATTCAAATAAAAGAAAAAGGGAAAAGAAAGGCCTACTGCTTACCAATGCATTATGACCAATGTCATAATGCATATCTTGTCTATGTACCAAAGCTGCAATCTATGTAAAAATAATATAGTAATAGACAGTGAAATCACAAGTAAAATAAAAAGGGCATTGACAGACAATATTACAATGGGGTATAAAGATAAATTGATGAAAAATAAAGCACCTGCAAACGTTGCTAGTGTCATCGACAGTTTACCAAAAGATACAGTTAAAATTCGTGTATGACCCCAAAATGGAATAAGCACCACGTAGAGAGAAAACATAATGAAGTATTTAATGGAATGGATTCAAACCATCCATATTTTATGATGATATTCTACCAGCCATTATTTCAATAAAATTATTTCATTGCTTTACTTTGCTGTTTCCATTATTGTTAGGGTACGCTAGCAACTCCAACGCTTAGAATGTCTGTTCAAGACTCGGAGATGCAAGAAAAGGAATTTTCAGAGAGATCTACGACACACATATCTCACCATTTCTACGATACACATACCTCAACATTCCTACGACACACACACATATCCCACCATTATTACGACCCACATATCCCACAATTCCTACGACATACATATCCAACCATTTCTGCGATACACATGTACCAATATTCCTACGACACACGTATCCCACCATTGCTAAGAAATACATATCCCATCATTCCTGTGACACACACATTCCACTATTCCTGTGATAAACAAATCCCACCATTCCTGTTGCACACATGTCCCCCCACTCCGGTCACATACACATATCCTATCATCCCGGCCACACACATATCCCACCATTCCGTTCACACACAAAGGGAGTACAGTAGAGCCAAATAAAATTACCAATCCCTCGCATATGTTCATTGAGATGGAAATGTTCAGTAGATAATGAGTTTTAGAAATAATATGTAAATTCCGAGTCATTTAACTGGTGACTGAGTACCATAAAATTAAATAGAAAAACTTTTGCGTACAACAAACTCAGCTAGTAGGTAAATTATGAATGTCATAGTTGCTGATTATTTAATAAAAGCCCTTTTGACGACAGTAAACTCAGGTATTTGATAAATTCCGAGTGTTTTAGTTGCTGGCTGAGAACCAAAAAATTAATAAAAGCACTTTTGACTAGAACAAACTCAGCTACTTAGTAAATTCCGAGTAACAAATTCAGCTAGTAGGTAAAGTCTGAATGTCTTAGCTGCTTGCTGAGAATAAAAAATTGAATAAAAGTACTTTTAACCATTATTAACTCGGGTAATTGATAAATTCCGAGTGTTTTAGTTGCTGGCTGAGCAGCAAAAATTAATAAAAGCACTTTTGAGTACAACAAACTCAGCTACTCTGTAAATTACGAGACTTTTAATTGGTGACTGAACATCCAAAAATAAAAAAAAGCCCTTTTGCATACAACAGAATCAGCTAAGTTTATTTTCTCGATGCAACAATACAACAAATACTATGACAGCCCTTAATATTGCATTATCTCAGCTTCATGTGATGGATACATTTGAATGCCTAACATTTGATACAAAAGAATGATCGTTCAAGGTATTATCATTAGATGAAGTGAGCTCAATCAGTTTCAAAGATGTTCGGTGTTTTCGATTGTTAATAAATTGGTTCAAGGAAATCCTCGTGTGGCGTAATGATTCAGCGTGCGTTTTTATTGCTCAATATGGACTTTAGTGAATTGTCATGCTATCACTGGCATGTGAATCATAATATGCATTTTTAGAATAGAGACTTAGGGAGTAGCTTGTTAAGACGATTGAACCATATAGGGATTTACAATCGAGTGATCCCTCCATTCTAAGAAGGTGGTAAGGAACTGAATACTATACAAAATGAAGTAAAAGAAATATGCAGGTTTTTAGAGTTGAAGCGTTGTTTGTTAAGGGAAATGTTTCTACGGATAAACTTTTAATTGAAAAGTGTGAGTCAAATATACCACTATTAAATTTGGAAGACTTTGAGTGTCTCAAATATCTGTAATAGGATGCATAACCCCGAGAATGAGATACGATTTTTTAGTGCATGGATTCCAAGACGCATTCCTTCTCAGAATATGAGCATAAGACATTCTAAGAAGAAGAACGAAACTCACAGCATAAATTGGGACCACACCAAGTGGCTGATGATTGCTCCTCTTGTGAAGTGGGGATGATAGCTCCTCGCAAGCAAGGGTGAAGCACCCACTCTTCTTTGGCCTGATTCGCCGTGTTGTGGTAAAGTGTTTTTTAAGGTATTTAAGTGATGTAGTGGTAGATACCTTTATTCTCCCTTTGTAGGGGAGATGAACTATGGCCCTAAGGTATTTAAACTTTGGTATCGTGCCTTAGGCTATGACCGGACTAATGAGGCGTACCAGCTGGGTATATTCGAGAGACTAAATGTAGATTTTAGAGAGGTTGGCTATAACACAATACTTTTATTCGGTTAACATATACTAGTACAAAGTTTGATAATATATATATATATTCTACTGGAACAGGTTGCCCCAAGTAGACCGCAAGTCTCAGAAAACTACAATAATATATAATAAGATACTTAGACACTTACAATAATCCGACAATATTCCAAGGTATTTTTAAATCAACAGACCAGAGGTCAGTCCGGCATAAAATTAGTATCCCTCTACCCCTTCGCATAAAATGTATCTTTTATACATTTTTATCAACCACACTTTCCTGGACCCAACCGACGCAATAGCTAGGAAGTGGTAATTTCTTAATTTCCCGTTAAGCAGAAACTTGACAGGACATGTTCTTTATCTTAATAAAAAGTGGTATTTATAAACTTTTGTATTTGCGTCTTAATATTTTTACTAAATTCCAAATTGACTTAATTAGAAAGCTTCACCACGATACTCCCTATTTAACGAAGAAATGCCCTCAACTCTCAATACTTTAATTTTAAAACATTTATTTTCTACACAACCATTATGCTGCCATCTTTGGGTCATTATGTGCATATACCCCCAATGGGTTTCCCTAGGGTCATGTTTACGGTCAAATATATGTCATGTACTTTTTTGTCCAAGGATATCAATTTTGAAATTTATCCTTGTTTCTCTTTTTCTCTGTCTCTAAGACTGGAAAATTCTCTTTTTACCCTTTTCATATGAATCTTCTGCTTTAGCTTGACCCCCAGTGGCTTAAGCATTATATTAGTGGTTCTGCTTAAACTAGATTTAAAGTTATATTCGAAACGTTTATAAATTATTTGAGTTTAAATTTAATTCCCATTTATAATTTATTTCATCTGGGTGATGTGGTTGATATACCGTTTATTTTTTGGGGTTAGAAATGCCTTGGATAAATTACTCATAATAATTTTGGTTTTTAAATTTTCACATATTTTTCCAGCACAAAGCATATTCACAATGTTTTAATAGTATAAAGCCTTTGAGGCTATGTAGTACATTTTCTAGGCCTAAATTAAGTTCTGATTTTATCACACTTTATGATGAACCTGTAGTAAAGTCTGTAATACTGCATACAGTTTCCAAAATATTAGTTGACCAGTTATGGTTTGGTTTCTGATTGTATGAGCTGTAAGTATCAGGATACAATTGAACTGGGTTTGAAATTTGCTACTTTCCAAAAATGCGTCAAAACATTATCGAGAAATGGATCCGAATGGATGTCACAAAAAAATTTGAATATACAGTAAAAGAAACACACAATTTTGTAAAGTTTAAGTATTTTTAATTACTTTTCTCTCTTTTTACTCTAAACCTAATATGCCGCTTAAATAGATAACCTTTTTTTATTATCCTTTTCAAACTTAATACTTAACGGATTATTTCACAATAAAAATATTTATATGCTCAAAGTCAAATATTTATATATAACATTAAATCACTAGTTAAAACTTAAAGTAAATAAAAACATAGTATATACACAAGCATTGTGTAATAAACTTATACAAGCATTGTTAAGTAACAAAATAAGATAAAACGTTCAACTACTGGTTAAAACTTAAAGCATTTGAAAAAAATATAACATGATATAGACTAGCATTGGAATTAATTCCAATTAGCGTTTTGTTAATTGCTTATAAAGTATTAATGCAGAATACTTCTTGAATGATAAAAAATAAAAATAAAAAAACAAAAACAAAAACACTCAACATATTAATTCACTATATTTACATTTATATTTAAAATGACTTAAGTTATGTTTTTACATAACTTTATTTGTTTGAACACAAGAAACAATTATGTACCCTTACAATTTATTTAGTCACTGCAATATTTGTTCTTTTTACAACTTTTAAATAAGTCCGTCAAGAATTTTATCTGAAAAGTCTTAACTGCAATTAAAATATTTACAAAAAAATTAAACTCCAACACATAAATTTATACACTAACTGAGAACTGTGATTATCCTCCATATAAAGCCTTGGCAATAGATCATATAACATGACTTTGCTATTTAAATTTCTATACTTACAATTTTTTTACGATAACAATCCCGTATTTATTAAAGGTTTTCAAAATACTTTTATAACTGTATGTATTTTCTCAATAATATTTGTTACCACTATATACATTTACCATATACGACTATATACATTTGTTTTTCGCTTTTTTTCTTATCTTTGTTTTACAACTTTGGTTCTATTTCGAACCAACTTGTGTCCTTAACTGTTTTTAGCTTACTCTGTCTATTTGTTTATTCAGACTTTTAAGCTTTTTAATTCTTTTTGAATTTCAGGTGATTGAGACATTTAAAAAAATGTATTTGTCTGTAATCTCTTTTTTTCATCTTTAATGTCCTTTTGGAACAAGTCTCCGTTTACAGCTTTGGTTTGATAAGCTAAAAATTTAGATATTCGTCTTTTTACTTGTTATGGCACTATCAATTGACTCGTGCCTGCACCTTGAAGGTTTGCTTACCAGGGCTGCCTTCTGGTAGCTCGTTACAACGTTTCCAGGTTCTCTGTCATCGGCTACAGCTAAAAGGACTATTATGAACCTGTACACACAACAATTAATTATTCATAGTATTGCCACAATTTTTTTTATTTGTGGCCACAGTTTTCTCTTGGGCTATTCTATTTTCAAGAAAGTGGTCCTTCTGCAGAAAATATATCTGGACTTCGTGGCAGACAGTAACTTATTTTTTGACATATCTGCTACAATGATTATTTTCACTATAACTACTTAACTCTTAGTGGTGCTTTCTTTAGGCCACTCTAGTCATTATCCTAAAAACGACTCCCACAAAAGAGAGCAATATTTTCCCTGTCTACTTGGAGCATATCTATTTGGCTCCTTAGTATTAATGCTACTTATTTTGAACTTACTTAGTACAATTTTCGTACTAGTCTCGTTCGGTCATTTCAATAAGCAAGCATAACAGAGTTTAACTGACTCCATTCAATTTCTTTTCCTTCAATTTCGTCTGGCTATATTTTAGACTTGAACCTTTTTTTTCCTTCCTTTTTTGATTATTTACTTAAATGAAGCCTAAGGGGTTTTTTTCAAGTCTTTTTCAGATTTTTCAGTATTATAAGTCTCTTCTAAGCCTATATTTATAAGTTTCATCTTTTATTCAAAAACTTTTAAAAGTTTTTATGCTGATTAGCATTCTATGGTCAAATTCTTTATCTCCTTATTTTTAAGGGGGGGGGGGGTTGTCTATTTTCGCAACCTGTATTTTTTTAAATTATTTAAATTTCTTTGTCCAAAAGTGTTTGTGTTACAAAAGTACTGTATTTTTCAGTTGATCTTTAGAACACTTTTAATTAAGTTTTGCCCCGCATTTGTTAGTTCTCATTTCTTCATAAGAATGTAAGTTTTTACGATATCGTGATATACGCAAAATTGTGTGGTTTTCATCGCAAACACATATTCTTTGTCTATGGTACTTCACAATAAAATAATATCTAGTTCGTGCCAAATTCTGTTTTGCGATAGGGGTTATCAGTGCCTATTGCGATTTCCCTATAATCTCTTATATTATTCGCGACTGGCGTTTTATCCTCAGTTTAATATTTGTCTTAGTTTTATATAGTAATTGAGTGCAATTTGTCCCTTTCGTGATATTTTGACTATTACCCTGTTCTACAGGTTTATGAATTTAGTACCCTGGTAAAGTCACCACATCCTATTTATTTATTTTTTCCTAGGATGCAGGACTCTACCCGAACATTCAGCCCAAGTCTTCTCCAAAGTTTGACCTTAATTTCTGATATACATTTGGTTAGCTTGGTGGATCCCCCCAATGACAAGACGTTTAGCAGTTTTTACTTTTAGATGTCAATGGTTTTGTCATTGGTGTCTTTCGCCTGCAATGTCCTCGCCCTGTTTATTTCTGTTAATGATTTGCTGTGAATTTATTTATTATGTGAAATTATTTGTACCCGAGAAAAAACTTTGTTTTATACTGTGCTATAATTCTTCAATTGTGAAAAAAAATTGTTTTTTTCTACGGATCTTAGCCTATTTATGTTTACTGTCCTTATTTGGTAAGTGTCCATTTGCTATCTCCAACTGTTTATAATAAGATTACAGCTAGCTTATACATGTAGCACGCATTTAATGTAAACTCTTGCTGTTTTCCTATTAATATTATTTTTAACTGCCGTAAAAAAATTTCAAATTCGACTGGGGATGCTACCTCAGAGGTCGAAGGTCAGTAGATGCTTCGCATTCACTTAACAACGAGGGACCAGCAATGATTGAGCTCACTCCAAATTCAATCCAAATTCCATATTCTAAATGTGTATAATTCAATTAGTTTCACTACACCCATTAAAAGTTACGAGGCAATAATTAATTTATTTTATTTTGACGAGTCTTGTCAGAACACGATTCGCAAAGTTTTATTTCGTCCTGGAGACAAAGTTTGTGCAGGAAGCTATGATGTCACTTAGTTCTGAGTTTACTTTTCTTTGGAACTTAAGAGTCTCTAGGCTATATTTTTCTTTTGTTTATTTTCTACGTTAATAATTTTTCCTGGCGAGATATATTATGAAGGAAATTTTGACGTTATTAACATACCGATTAAAGGAAGAAAAAATATAGGTATATCTTTAGAGGCTCTTTACTAGTTTTATTTTTCCCCGGTTATCATTATTTTATTCAAATACTTATCTGCTGGGAGCAATTCTAGTTCTCCCTTTATCTGTTTCCTGATCTGAATTTTGCATTTCAAATTTTTGTTCCTCTTCTTTATTATGTTGACAAGTTTTTTCGTGGTCTCTATAATGTGGCTTACAAGGTTATGAATTCGGGCGTGGTTGTTGCTTCGTCAAATGTCTTTAGTCTCCGTTCCTCATGACGTTTGGCCTTTTTCATTAGTGATTTAGCTACTTGTGCTGCTGAAGAAGGAACTTGTTGCTGTCCTTCTGGTTTCTTTACTTTTCTCCATAATCTCTCTTTTAAGGAGGTTTTTTCTTAACGATGGCCCGGGTTTAGTTATATCTGTTTCTGTAGAAGGATTATCGGTTTCACATTCTGTTAGCCCGCTTCTGGTATATGGTGTTTGTTCCAAAAGCCATTTTGGTGCTAAAACTGAAGGCGAGTCTAGTGTGTGAAAATCAGATAGTTCTTGGGTTTTTTCCAACTTTTCTTCATATTCGGATTTAACCTCCGGTTTATCACGTTTTAAACCATTAGGTTGTGTTTGAGGCTCTTCTCTATCGCTTTCAACGCTAGTATCCGATGAGCATCGAATTTTTCCCTTTTTCTCTTGTTCTTTGTGGAAAGTTTGTAGCCAAGACTGGGCTAAATATTCCTTCCACTTCTCCCAACTGTTGCGATCGTTAAAAAGGTCATAGAATCCATATGGTCTTCTGATATATACTAGTGAAATTGTTTCATCTATTAATTCGTCTGAAGGAACAGGTTCTTATTTCAATGGTTTTGAGAATAACTCTTTTTTTCATTTTATCATTGTGTACTATTTCTTCTGTTTCATCATGCGTATGATTTAGAACATAGGTTAAGTTATTTGGTAGGATTTTTACGATTCTATAGGGGCTGTCTCATTTTGGTTTTAACTTTTTCGTCCCTTCTAGATTTGTTTTGTTTGCATAGACCAAGTCTCCTAAACAATAATTTGTCTTATTTTGCTTTTTCTGTCATATTTTTTCTGTTTTCGCATCTTTCAAATTGTCTTTAACCTGTTCCATAGCTTTTTTCATTCGCATCACCATTTCTTGCTTGTATTGGTCCAGATTGTAATATATTTTACCAATTTGTATTTCATCTAAACAAATTCTGGGATCTCTTAGATGTTGTAAAAAAATGCCGTTTCTTTGAAAAAACGTGAAAAAGCCGTATTTACTGCAAAGACTACGAATGGTATATGTTCGTCCCAATTCTCATTTTCCTCTCTTGCGTGTATCCCCAACATGTAAGCTAATTCTCTATGTTTGCGTTAAACTTTTCCATTAGTGGATGCCATGTAAGACGAGGTAAACCATCGCTTTACCCCTAAATATTCCGTCATTTCGTCTAATAATTTGGCTCTAAAACATGACCCATTGTCACTAAGTGAAATTCTAGGAAAAATTCCGTGTTCCAAAACGAATGGTATATGTTCGTCCCAATTCTCATTTTCCTCTCTTGCGAGTATCCCCAGCATGTAAGCTAATTCACTATGTTGGCGTTCAGCATTTCCATTAGCTGATGCCATGTATGACGAGGTAAACCATCACTTTACCCCCAAATATTCCGTAACTTTGTGCAATAATTTGGCTCTAAGACATGACACATCATTACTAAGTGAAATTTTAGGAAAAATTGCGTGTTCCAAAAAAAACTGGATGACTAAATCTTTTGCAATGACTTATGTCTTTTTCTTTTTAATTGTAAAAGCGTTTAAAAACGAGTTGACATCGTTAACTACGGCTAGTACACACCTATTTTCTTTTCTAGAAACTGATAAACTTCCTCTTGTTCCCCAAATGTCTATTGACATTAGTTCTCCTACCCCTCAAGGGGTGGGGTATTGACCCAATTCGGCTCTAGGGGTCTTTGGTGGTGACTTCTGTTTAGCACACTCTTGGCAGCTTTGTATGAAAGCTTTTACTTTTGAGTACATTTTTGGAAAATAAAAATTTCGTTTTAGCCTCCCAATAGTTTTCGCTTCTCCCATGTGACAGCCAACAGTTGCGTGTGCCATCTGTAAAATTTCTCCTTCCTGTGATTTTGGAATTACTGGAATAATTTTTATGTAATTTTTTCTGTATTCTTGGGGTGGTCTGTAATATCTTACCAAAAGATTTTTACTTTCATCCAGATAAAAATTAGCTAGGTCCTTCAAAGAATGTTTAAAGTGCTCTGGCAGTTCCGTTCCTTTTGACAAAAAAGATTTCATCTTTAAACAAAAATCATCTTTATCTTGAAGATTCGAAATATTTCCGTTTGATTGTATTTCTACCCCTTCCAGTTCGTTTTGGATGGTTGTTATCAAATTTGCTTCAGTATCAGGATTTCGTGACAAATAGTCTGGTAAAATGTTTGTACGGCCCTTTATATATATTGCGGTATATAAATATGCTTGCAGACGCAGTATCCACCGTGTTAGCCGCGCTGAAGTATTTTGCATCGTATGTAGCCAAATTAGTGATTTTTGGTCTACGTGTAAAATCAATTTTTTTTTCCAAGCAAAAACTGGCGAAAATATTCTGTAAAAACTACAACTACTATGCATTCTTTTTCAACCGTCGAATGTTTTTTTTCTGCCTCCGTCAGCGACCTGCTGGCGTATTGGACTATTGATTCTACTCCTTCCGAATTTATGTTTAATAATATGGCCCCAATTCCGTACCCCGAAGCATCTGTTTTTAAACAGAAGTCTTGTCACAAATCTGGTAGTTTAAGTATTGGTGCCTGTAATAATTGCCTTTTTATTTCATTCAGCGCCTGCATTGCGTCCGATGGACATTCGAATTTGCTTGTTTTTTCAAAATGTTTGTCAAAGGTTGTGCTATTGTAGCATAATTTTTAATATATCGTCGGAAATATCTTAACAAACCACAAATTGATCTGCAGGTTTTTTTATCTTTTGGTGGCTTTAAATTTTCTATGACCGTAAATTTTTCTGGATTTGGTGAAATTGTACCTTGGTTTATCAGATGTTCAAGAAAAACTAGTTTTAGTACTACTATTTTTAAATTTTCTGGTTTTAATTTTAAGCCTGCTTGTTCAAATTTTGTCAGTATTTTTCTAAGTCCGACTAAATGGTCTTCCAGGTTTTCAGTAAACAAAATTACATCGTCTAAGTAAGCCAAGGTATCTTTTTTCCTTCCTGGTTCGTTATCTTTTAACATCAAATTCATTAGTCGACTAAAACAATTTGGACTAAACGATAAGCCAAAAGGCATACGTTCGAATGTGAACGTTCTTCCATCGTCTAATATTACTGTTGCTTTGTGCTTTGTTTCTGGATCTAAGGCTATCTGCCAATATCCTGCTATTAGGTCAAAACTAGTGTAGTATTTTGAAACTCCCAGTGAATCTAATATCGGATCAATTCGTGGTAATTTCATAAAATTTTTTACCGTGACTGTATTTAGCGCTCTAAAATCTATACATAACCTCCAGGTATCATCTTTTTTTCTGACTATTACTAGTGGAAAAGACCAATCACCAACACTTTCTTTAATTATACCCTGTTCTATCATTTCCTTTATTTGGTCGTCTAGCCATGGTTTTAAATGATAAGGTGTTTTATACAGTGCCTTTTTAATTGGAGGGCCCTGTGTTGATATTTTGTGCGTGATTAAGTGAGTTAATCCGTAATCCGCTTTGTGTCTTGTGAATGTCCATCTAAAATCCCGAAGAATATTTCCCACCCGGGTTTTTACGTTTTCGGGTAAATGTTTTAAATTAAATTGTTGCAAAAAGTCAGTTTTTGTCATTCCATACTTTTCTTGTGGTTTGCGGGTTTGATGGCATTTGTTCGTGGCTAGTGAAATTTACGCTTAATTCTGGGCTGTTTAGAGATTTTATTTCTGAATTTGAAATCTTTTCCACTGACCGAAGCCCTATTTGGTTCAGGATTACTTTGTTATTACTTAGATTTGATAGTTTTAAGTATGTGATACCATTTTCAATTTTAATAGCTTGATTTTCCACGAAAATCGTGTGGTATTCTTTCAGGGGGTATCCTCCTATCATACCATCCATTGTTTTAACCTTCTCTTCTTTTGTATTTAATGTCGCTAGCACTTGAGCTGTTGTTCCCCCTTCTATTGTGATTTTTCCGTTTTATTTTTAGGTTATAATCCGAAGTCGTGACACTCTTTGTCTGTTGTTACGCAAATTTATCTATTAGTTCAATTTAGCTGGCTTATGTTTATTGTATGAGTTAGGGATTCCCATATGGTCCCTTTTTTCCTGATAACATCTACTCCTAGAATACAAGGAAATGGTAGCTGCTTACATATTATCACCGTTAGTATTGTTTCTTTATCCCTTGTGCTAAACTTTAATTGACATTCCCCCAAAATTGTCAGCTTGTGACCTGTTACTGATGTCAGGGTATTCTAGCATCTGCTTACGCGATTTTTGACACTAGGAGGAAACCTCTTTAAAATTTCTCTTGAATTAATGATTTAAACACAGTCGTGTTTAACAAACATGGTACATTTTGAAAAAACTCAATTTTAGAACAACGTAAAATCGGTAGACTATTATTATTTGCATGTTGCATCGGACTTTACAGGCTGGTTTCTCCGTTTACATGCCCACTGTTTGACCAAAAGTTTCTGGGGTTATCCCAGTTTTCTTCAGCGTGGCTATTTTGACCCTGGGTGTTGTTAACCATTTGCCTTCTAGGCCTAAATTCAGGAATATTATTAGATGTTTGCCAAGTATTATTTGTTCCCTGCCTTCCTAAATTTCTGCTCCCCTGCGTCCTGAACTGGTGTCTTGTCTTGTACGTCTGGCCTTCTTTGCGTAATCTATGTAACCTAATTGTGTATGGAATCTGCTGCATAGTGGTTTGGTTTGCTGCAATAATAGAAATTAAATTTTCTCTTAAATTTTTTGTTGGTTTCCTGGTTATTTCTAAATATTCGTGATCTGTCATTGTTGGTTCCCAAACTATCTGTCTTTGGTGGGGGTGGGTGCCCATATGTTCTATAATTATTAGCTGCTAATCTCTCAAGGTCGTGAAATCTGTCAGCTACTTCCCTAGACGGCGACCCTCGGCCTCTGTCGCGCCTTTTTGGTTCACGATTTGGCTCCTCAAAGTTCACCCGCTTCTGTCTCCTTTAATATTTTATACTTTCTTGGGCTCCTTTGTTATTTATTGACATCTGATCAAAGTTTTTCATAGTCTTGTAAATTTTTACCTCTTTTTATACTAGGATTACAGCCTGCTCTAAATTTCCAGGTTCTAAATAGTGTTTTGGTAACCCTTGCGTAAAAGTATGTAATTGTACTTTCTGTACTGCCTCGTCATTTCCGCCTTTCTCTAACTGTAAGCATACAGATCTACAAATTTTATCGGCATATTCCCTGATACTAGTTGAGATATTGAATGTCACTACCTCTGTTCTTAGCCTCTCCGAGATGCGAGTTCTGATGTCCTTGGGCTCTTTTTCCTAAATAGTCTCAAAGTTTTTAAGGGCGCTTCCCTTTAATCTGGCTGCAACGCATTGCTCTTTGACCTTATCGTCAAACTATTCAGTTAGTTCGTCAAAAATTTTCAATTTTTCGATAAAATCATCTACATCTGAGATCCCCTTGTATTCTGGTATAATTTTGGCAATTTCGAGTACCGTTGATAAGGATGCCATTTTTTCCTCTGGTAAAGCCATTTTATTTCAACTTACTATTTTTATCTAGCCCTCTCGACCCAGTTTCTTCAACGGCCACCAGTGTGGTAATCCCTCCGTTGCCACCAGTTGTGGTAACGTGGTTTTTATGGTATTTAAGTGATGTAGTGGTAGATGCCTTTATTCTCCCTTTATAGGGGAGATAAACTATGGCCCAAAGGTATCTAAATTTTGGTAGTGTGCCTTAGGCTATGACCGGAATAATGAGGCGTACCAGCTGGGTATATTCGAGAGACTAAATGTAGATTGTAGAGAGGTTGGCTATAACACTATACTTTTATTCAGTTAACACATACTAATACAAGGTTTGAAAATATATATATATATATATATATATATTCTACTGGGACTGGTTGTCCCAAGTAGACCGCAAGTCTCAGAAAACTATAATAATATATAATAAGATACTTAGACACTTACAATAATCCGACAATATTCCAAGGTATTTCTAAATCAACGGACCAGAGGTCAGTCCGGCATAAAATTAGTATCCGTCTACCCCTTCCCGTAAAATGTATCTTTTATACATTTTATCAACTACACATTCCTGGACCCAACCGACGCAATAGCTAGGAAGTAGTAATTTCTCAATTTCCCGTTAATCAGAAACTTGGCAGGATATGTTCCTTATCTCAATAAAAAGTGGTATTTCTAAACTTTTGTATTTGCGTCTTAATATTTTTACTAAATTCCAAATTGACTTAATTAGAAAGCTTCACCACCGTGTGCCAGAAATCAAGTCCATCTACGAAATCCAAAAGGTTATATCAAATTGTGTATGGAAAATGGTCTTCGTAAAAACTATATTTGAATCCCAAGACCACCTCAAGCATGCCATGGACAATCCTCCTGTGATGGGATATGAACGACAAAGTATTGTTGAATTCAAGTTGCTCCCCCCCTAGATACTATAATTGTCAGGATTATGGCCACAATACAAGTGCCTGCAAAAGCTCCCCCAAATGTTCTTGGTGTGGAAGCGAGCATACTAGCCACAAGTTAACACCCTGCTTACTGAAAATAAAATGCACTATGTGGCTCTAACGACCATCTATGTTTTTCCTTTAAGTTTCCCTTTGCCCAGGCCATTTTAAAAAAGAAACAAGTTATGAATAATGAGCGTTTTGAACAATTTACCGACTGTAATTTCGAACGTGAATGGATCATTCGAAAATAAGATCTGTGTTTTAAATGAGCTCTGCAGTACTTTTAATGTGATTTGTCTGCAATAACCTTTGCTAACTTCCCACAGTGTGAAGTTACTTGAAACAAACCCTATGTTTAAGACCTACTCGGGGCCAGCTAAGAAGTCAACGTCCCGAGGTAGACCGTCGGGAGGATTGTGCACTCTTGTCACCACGAGTATATCCTCCAGTATTTTTGATTATTGTGACTTTTATTTAGCCGTCCTAGTCAAATACTTATAAATTAATAGTATAAATTAATCATTATTTACCAACTAATTACCGAAATATCAATTCTGAAAGGTTATTTGCTACTGCTTGTGACCCTCTGAGTACCTGTATTGATAAAATCAAAGCCCATAGTATATATTGTGTAAATGTAGGCGATTTTAACTGTAATTTAAGTGAGGTTAGTCTAAGTACCCGTTCCTCAATTATCTTAAGTTTGCTTGAGAATTTCTTTTCCATTATCCCCAAAAATTCTAATTTTACTTATATCCATAATGCTTCTAGCACGTCAGATCTTGATCATGTTATAGCCTCAAATGATCTTGATATCTCCAAGGTTTTGCCTTTGCCTAATATATGCCTTTGCCTTTGCCTGATGCCTAATATATGCCTGATGCCTATGCCTTTGCCTGATATCCCGCTTTGCCTAAAGCCTCTAAATTTAAAGATTGGTTTAAAATAGATAAACCAAGTTTTGTAAAGATCTCGTTTTATATCCTAGAGAAAATTAAAATCCCACTTCACCTTCTCCAACGGTCAGTGCGTGCTTCGAGGGATGACGTCCGTTTGCAGCTTGATCTCTATTGTGCTGAAATCTGTCACGCACTTCGTTTGACTGGGATTTTTCTGTTCCTTCGAAAACTTTCCGAAGGTCATACATTCCAGGGTGGTCACTTAATCCTGATCTTGTTTCCGCAAGAAATAAGGCTAAGTTTTGGCTGCAACTTTGGAATGATTGCAATAGGCCTCGCTATTGATTGGAATCTGTATATATTTAAAAAGGAAATTTGCGAAGGTTCTAGCAGCCCACAGGAAAAAATTGATTGATGATTCATCCTCTAGGGTGTTATATGACCGAAATATTCCATGGAGGTTCCTCAAAAATACTGTCCCTCGTTTTTCTTTTTGAGTCTCAACTGAAAGTATTCCAAAAAATGAGTGGTTGTCATACTTTCAGTCCGAATGTTCTCCTCCTAATATTAATTTAAAATGGTCATTTAAGTCTGAGCTTAATGATTTTCATTCTAATTATCAGACCTCCGATTTTGTTGTTAGCACGAAGTTAGTCAATGACGCTATTGTTCGGTTAAAATCAAAACATACTGTTAAGCCAGCTCAAGAGTAGATTGAAGCGTTACCTTTTGGGTGATAATTGAGAATGATTAGAAAGTTTAATTTGAAAAATATTTGGACAGAACAAAGGTCGCATTTTGGCGAAATTACCCTGCCAAAGCGCACCGCGTCGGCTCTATATCCTAGCTGATACTTATTGAATTTGTCATAGTTGATTTAGTTAGAAGTGTCTCATTTTTTTTTTCTTTTCTTACCTATGTTGTTACTCAATTTTTTTTTTTTTTTGAGTGGATATTGTAAGGATAATGGGTTCTCACTTGCGATTTCTAGAGAGTAATCATTTTAGAGTAGGAGATGTTCTTTATGATCATTTAGTTCCGGAAGATATAAATGCTGATTTTCCCCGCAAAGAGATAGTTGTTATGTGGATGTTTTTTTTTTATGTAGTAGTTGTAGAGCTGTATAATAATTGATTTGCAACCATCGTAGACAAAACTTCGGGTTTTTGTAGATGGTTGCTGTAAATTTGTTTCTATTTTTCATGTTAAATAAATTAACTTGATTTGATAAAAAAAACCTCCTCTGGGTGTGATAATATTAGTGCTCTTCATATTAAGTCGGGGAATCATACCCTGGTTGAGTATCTTACTATTTTATTTCAGATTATTTTCACTCAGGGTGCTGTTCCCTCAACGTTCCGTATAGGGGACTTAACCCTAGTTCCCAAGAAAGGTAAAACAACAAGTCAGCGCTCCTCTTTCCAACCTATTGCTGTGGCCACGTCTCTATGTAAATTTTTCGAATTAACATTTATTAATGAACTCGAAGAAAAGTGCTACAGTCCTCCACGTCAGTTTGGATTTCGCCGTAGAGTCGGCTGCAAGGATGCTCTATCCACTATTTCAAATGTCCTGCTTGACGCTCACTCTTCTCGTGACAGCCTAGTTCTCGCGAGCAACGACGTTAAGCGAGCCTTTGATTCCCTTATCCACCCTGCTATCCTGTTAAGCGCTGCTAGACGAGGCGTAAATCCAGCCATAATTCGGTCTTTAAAAGATCTGTATGCTGGCTCAAGAGTGCGGTTAAAAATTCCATCTGAAATATATTCCGTTCCTAATCCTAATGATTTGCTTATCCCGGTATTTAAAGGTGTTCGTCAGGGAGCCATCTCTTCACCTTGTCTATTTAATAATTCCGTAATCAATGCTCAAGACACTTTTCCTACCTCATTCATTCATAATTTACTAGATGTATCTATTATAAGCTATGCTGATGATATTTTTGACATAAGCCGTACCCCTCTGGGGAATTCTCAACTGCTCAAAGTTCTTCAGTAAGAATATTTTAAACTTGGTCTCAGCTTTAATCCAGAAAAGTCTTAAGTCGTTTATTTTAACAGGACGAATAACCCCACTAATTCCAACCTTGACACTTCTTCTCAAACACAATCGGAACGTTCTCGTAAATCACCTCAGGAGAAAATATCGGCTGCATATGGACACGTTGTCTCCTGTAATCTGCGCTTTAATCGCAAAATTCTTCTAAGCCTTTTCAATGCTGTTACCCTTCCTCAATTACTTTAAGCTGCCCCTTTCTATAAATTTCTTTCTAACCCGAAAAAAATTTAATCCGTTCCTACTATTTTAGATTTGCTGAATACCTTCTTCGTTTGCCAATTTGGACAAGCGACTCCTTTCTCGTTAGAAATTATGGGGTTACCGATCCAACTACTACACTTGAAAATTTAATGTGCAGACATAATCGGGGAATAATAAATCCCGAGTGAAAAGCCATTTAATGCATGTAATATAACTGAAATTCATTTAATAATTGTAATTCGTACTCTGTTTGTTGCTGTTTGTTTTTGTTTCCTTTTTGTTGTTTTTTTTCTTGTTTTTTTTTATGTGTGTCCATCTTTTTATGTATGACGGTTTATCAATAAATAATAATAATAATAGCGAGTTTTTTGCCTTGGTCAACTTTTAATGCCACTGGAAAAAGGCACTAGATCTTTCAATTTCCTACCCGAAAATCTGAATATTTTTATGAGTTTCTCAAATGATTTCACATGATAGGATCTCACATGACCTCTAGTTGTCATACGACTGACCTATTTTCCTTTGAATCACCTTTGAATTTGTTTGAATCACCACCCTCCTCTAAATTGACCACCATACTAAATCTTCATTATCTTGACTACTAAGGTCCTTGTCGGCCCTGCAGTGCTGCTACGGCTGAGTTCAAACTTTGGGTCCCGTGCTATCAAGCTGAGATCAAAGTGCGCCAACACATTACTTCATTATTTATTTTCCCCCAACTCATGCTATCTCAATTTGGCTTAATTCCACTTTAACTTACTCTCAATTTTGACTTCACTTTTAATTTGAGACCCAGGTCACTCTTTAATACGTGTGCAGCAATGTGCCCAACAGAGAGAAAAGGAGAGAGTAGTCTCCTACTATTCCGTGGTAAAAGTGTGGTTTAATTTTATTCTTAATGCTATTAGTTTAATCTGTTACGTATATTCAAGAGCCGATATCATTGTTCCTGGAATTTCTGGAGAGACAAAAATATATTTATTTAAAACTGATTGTTTTTTCTGAGTGAAATCGAGATATAAAAAAAGCAAAATTTCGACCTATTGATTCACCTAGGCGAATTGAAGCCAATAAAAAGAACGAAACGTTTTTGATTCGCAAGTTCTTTTTACAATTATTCTATCTGATTTTCTGTGGATACACCCTGACATAAACTAATGAGTGCAACAAATGATATAAAATTACACTTTTTTGTGGTAAAGTTTCTTTCGTTACAAATATTTTGCATTATAGCTCGAAATTCGTACTTTAAGGAGACTTTTCCTAACTTTTCAATACCATGGGCATGAAACAGCCACTCCAGAAAAAAGCTTGTCAAAAACGAAATTTTGATCCTTCTCGTGGGTGGTTTGGAGTTAAGCTGGCTACTTTTCAAGCAAAATGCTCGTGGTGATATGATCTGTGACAAAAAAATTGATTCTTGTCCAGCTAAACTGGCAAAATAATACAACCGTAGATTTTGCACGGTAATTTTGTAAGGTAGAATCATTCAAAAGAGTAATCTATTTATTAAATGTGTATGATCTGTGATTGTTCTTTACCTGTAAAGTAAATCCGTATGATCCACTTTCTTTTTCTATGATCAGAGTACGGGAATTTCCTTTTGCCATAGCCATTTTCATCCTAGAAATTGACGGATATTACTCAATGTAGAAAAAATTAGTTTGCAGAACCAAATCTTCACCTAATTCTAGATAACATATATCAAAATTACAAGCGGGGAGTGAGATTTGGGGGCTTTGTCCACGTAAGAATAGTCTAATATAGTTTATTAAATTATTTCTAGTGTAGTAGAATCGGATATTTTAGACTAGATTTCTCCGAAACCACGCGATTTTAACGTTTTTGGAGGGTTTTAAGTGACTGCAAACTCCCGGTACTATATATAAAACAATATATACATAGAGAATTAAAAATGGTAGATTAGTATTGATTACTTGCATGAGTAAACAAAAAAGTCACACAGTCAATTCCATGCAGTATTCCAGCCATTTAACTACATAGTAAGAGGGGATCTTCCGGCTCAGCGTCCCGCAGCGTAAATATTCTTAAGATCCGTCTATATTTTCACATATTCTTCTGTTTTGGAGGGTAGGTGAGCTTGCCCATGGGCGCCCTTAGGAGTGAGGACAGGGGGGGGGGGGTAGCACCCCTAGAAATCGGTAAATATAAAGCAATTATGAGGAAACCGAAGAAAAGAGAGTGTAACCGAGAAAAATCCTGCAAAAATGTGCATTGGCCCGTGGTCGGCTGCCTGCAGAATTCTATTTTGTGACTGAATAAACCCTTTCCAGTTTTCCACTAACGTTTTTTCTACTTAATTTGGTTGGAGTAAAAAAAAAGTCCAAATCTTCATAGTAATGAATGGTAAGTAAATAGCAATCCTTATCAACAATGAAAGTACAAGAGCATAAATATTGATGACATTAAATCAAAGGATCAGCTTTTTATGGTGATTCCAAATATGCATTTGTTTCGAGTTTGAAGTTAAACATCCTAAGTTATTAGTACATAAGAAAGTTAACATAATTGTAGAAAAAAAGGAAGAAACTTAAAAATGGGGCAATATTGATAAAAATAGATAATAAATTAAGCATGCATGAGTATCCATGGGCTGATATTTGAAGACGCTATAATAAAAAACGTCAAACTCAAAACGAGTAGAAATTAATATGAGTAAGGTTCTAAACCCCTATCAAGGAGGCACACTTGTGCCTCTTTAAAGAGACGACCCACCACAATGTTAAGCGGTTTCCGGTCCTAGCGGTCGCAGAGAGACAGCAGTGATCGCATTTTGTAGCCCAAGCTCCAACTAAGAAACGTGCAAAATTTCACCCCCCCCCCCCCGACTTTATCTTCATGGGTAAAAGTGGGCCGGAAGTTTCGACCCTCCGACCTTTAACGTTGTCCGATTGGGCTGAAATTTAGAGGTTAAGCTTTTTTAGGGCCCGGGAGCTTATCCTCGAAATTTCAGCTCAATCCGATCACTCCTTCCCTGTTTTCCAAAAAACAAATATAGCCACACAATGTTCATTTCTCTTTTTTTATCAGCCACGCCTACAGGCCACAGTTGGCAACGAATCCGGGTGAATGAGGACTCATTAGAAGCGGAATTTGACTTGTTAGGGCCTTTTGATATTTTCAGAGCAAAAAATTATCTTCCGAATTTACATTTACGAAAAACCTCGTTTTCCTATAAGAGCCCATGTTAATTTTTCCCACCACAGCCCCCCTTTAACGTTGTCTGATCGAGCTGAAATTTAGAGGATAAGCTTTCCTGGGGCCTGGGAACTTATCCTTAAAATTTCAGCTCAATCCGATCCTTCCTTCCCTATTTTCCAAAAACTAAATATCAAGTTTTGTGGGTATTTGCTTGCGTCAAAAATAGATACTGCAGACTAAAATAATATGTCCGTAAGTGTCTCTGTGGTACAATGGTCGCTGTTCCTGAATGTCAGGAGGAAGATCCGGGTTCGATTCCCTGTCAGAGAAAATTTTTTATATACTGAATTTAAAGTTTAAAAAAGAAACTCAGTTTCTTTTTTAAATCCAATCTATTAAATCCTTCGGCTCAACAGGCGTCTCAAGAATAATATCACAGTCGGCCTTCAGGTTACAGGTAAGTCTCCACTGCTTTGATAACATGCCGTATACCCGCATGCTCGAAAAAAAGTTGAAAAAAGAAAATCTTACTGTGCATTTGATTTGAGTATTCAGGAATTAAAAGCCTTAAAACAAGAATCTTCAAAAGCGGGGGGTGTGGGAGGCGGCAGCCCCCCATCTTTAACTCCTGAAAAGATCAGCTAACAGTTAGTTAAGCAATAATAAGTAATAAACTGTACAAAAACGTGCAAAAATTATTTGAAAAAAACTACGTTTTCTAAAGAGTTAAAGAGACTGAGTCACGAGTTCGAACCTTAAAACGTACAGGCATTAGGAGGTGTTGTTGGGGGGCGGCCGCCCCCCAAACCCCAACTTCCGTATATGAAAGGGGCTGTGCCCTCCTCAACGTCTCGCTCTTTACGCTAAAGTTTGACTTTCTCACAACTCTTTTTTTAAACAGTAAAAACTTTAGCGTAAAGAGCGAGGCGTTGAGGAGGGCACATCCCCTTTCATATACGGAAGCGGGGGTTGGGGGGGCGGCAGCCCCCCAACTGCACCTCCTAATCCCTGTACGTTTTAAGGTTCGAAATTGTGAATCAGTCTCTTTAACTCTTTAGAAAACGTAGTTTTTTTTTCAAATAATGCTTTCTAAAAGCCAGAATATAATTCGTACTTTACTGAAAAAAAAATCAAATGAATTACCTAAAATAGGAATTCTGGCAAATTCACCCAGTATAAAATTTTCCCTGAAAAGTTCACCCACTAAAAACTTCCCTCTCCATTGAAAATTCTCCCCCTGAAAAATCCTCCCTGCGAAAAATTCACCCTCCCCTCTTCACCCAAAAAAATGTATGCATACTCCCCAATAAAAAATACTATACGTAAACAATGCGCAAATTTTATAGCTTAATAACCTTTCCCCAGGGACTGTAGGGGTCATTTTATCTCCAAAGACATAGTTACTGGGCCTTTTAGCTCTGCTGAACAAAATAGCTATCTCAAAATTTTGATCGAACAATTTTGGGAAAAAAGTGGTGTAGGAGGGCGGCCAGTTGCCCTTCAATTTTTTGGCCACTTAAAAAGAGCTCTATAAGTTTTTATCTTCGGTTAGAATGAGCCCTCTCCCAACGTCCTAGGCCCACTAGGTCGATACGATCACCCCTGGCGAAAAAAACAACAACAAATAAACACAGATTCGTGATCTTTCTTCTGGCAAAAATAACAAAATTCCATATTTTTGCAGAAATGAGCTTGAAACCTCTATAGTAGGGTGCTTTGATACGCTGGATCTGATGCTGTAATTTTCATTAAAATTCTATTTCTTCTGATATATCTATTGGTATCAAAATTCCGTCTTTTAGGGTTTCAGTTACTATTCAGCTGGATCGCTCCTTGCTTACAGTTTGTTACCATGAACTGTTTGATTACCCATCAAAATCCAGACAGAGATCATTGAAATATTGATTGTTTTTTCTGCGTTACCAAAAGTATTGTATGGTGTTCATAAAACTTTACAGTTTCATGAAATGCAATTAAACAAATAGAAAATGTTTTCAACCAAGTTAAGGAGCAAGTTTAAAACTTAAAACAAATTGAAATTACTCTGTATATAAGGAGGACTGCCCCCTTCGCAAAACCTTGTTCATTAAACAAAAGTTTGTTTGTGCTTTGAAAAATCTTTTTTTTTCATATTGCAAATTTTCTTAAAGAACTTGGACAAGAGCCAAACTTCACAGTAAAGAGTAAGGAGCTAAGGAGGAGACAGCCCCCTTCATATAAAGAATAATCTGTTGAAATAGGTTTCAAACCTGCTGCTTGCTTTCAGTTGAGAAGCTCCTTTTTTATTTAGTTTCTGATTGTTTTCCAAATCCTACCCCAGCCTAACCCAGATATAATTTGAGGTACCGGTCCCCTAAACCCCTGGTTATTTACTTTTAAAGTGTATAAATCAATAATTGTATATTGATTAGTACCGTCCTAAGTTTAAATCTTTATTTCAATTTTGGATATGACTTGAATATACTTAAAAAATTGGCGACGAATAGCAATTTTGGTAACAAGTCCTTGTTAATATTACAACCAAAGAATTTCGGTTGGATGAAAAGGAGTATTACTGTTCGTATGGATGGAAATTCTGCGAGACTTCTTATCTTCTATATTACTGAAGCAATCACAACCTCCATAATTGTATTTTCTTATCGATAAATACATTACATACATTTGTTTAAATACATTGAAGTGCTTCATATAAATAGAAAAATACTACCATTTAAAATTGCTGAAAACTAAGTTCCTAGCAGTATTCACCACCCCAAAACTTTCCTGGGGTTGAACGTAAAATTTTAGCTGTTTATAGAAATATTTTAATTAATTTCTTCTCCCTTCTACATCTTTCAACGTTTATCTGAACCATTATGAAGTGTAAACAGTTTGTCCATTAAAATGTATTTTTTTAGGAACCTACCCTATCCCCACCTAAAAAATGACTCACCTTCCCTCTTATTATAGCTGATAAGCAATTACAGATCACCAAGCGTATCCTGATTTCATTACAAATAAAGCGAATCATCTTGGTTGAATCCAGTGCTGCCACCGTGTGGCATTACTTCTCTTGCAACTGGGAAGCCTAAAATATAGTTATTGATACTTTTAATCAATTTAGCTTTTCAGAATATAAATTGATTGCAAATTCGCCCTCTTCGGGGTAAAGTCGTATTTTGGTGCCCTAAAATGGCAGAAAACAAGACTTTCCCCTGGCCCAATATGTATGGTCACTTAAAAAATAGCTTTAAATTTACGTTTGAATGAGCTCCCTCCTAATGATCTTGGACCTTCGGTTTGATAAAATCCCCCCTGGGAAAAAAACAAAACAGATATACGTGCATCGACGATTTTACTTCTAAAAAAAAGCGAAATTCCACATTTTGAAGATTGAAGTTTGAAACCTCTACGGAAGGTTTTTCTGATATAATGTATCTAATAAAGAGATTTTCAATAAGATTGCTTTCTTTTTTGGGGGGTGTTTCTCCTTTTTTCAAAAATCTGGCAAATTTTCACAGATTTTTGGTTTTGGGTGGGTAACAATAAACTGAAAGAATTTTATATATTTAGAATCAACATAAAAAGCCATTACTGCCGGTGTAGCAATCGGGGCAATTTGATGTGACGAATATTTTTTTGAACCTGTTCATTTTATTTAGTTGAATAGGACAATAAAAAGAAAGAGGTTCAATTTGAATTTTCTATAAAATCAAAGTGTGGTATGTATGCATGCAGGATGATTCTTGAGTATCTCTATTCCTTCTGTAAACTATTCTAAGGCGTAGAAAATTGTATAATGACAAGTCTACAACTTTTATAATCTATCAAAGCAATAAATATTTCTGTAATTTCGGTTCAATTTTGATTTTCTTTTAAGATTAAATGCATCATAATAGTAGTAAGGGCATAGGGAATATGAACCGTGCTTGCGTAATTTGTCTTATCTCTAGCATGTACAAGAATATACACTACAGTTTCACGTGCACATTGCAAAAAGCGAGTAAACCTATAAAGTGGTCAAACACGTTTTGAGAGTATAATTGTTTTTTTTAAATCAAAAACTAGAAATAGTCAAATTGCGTATTTAGGAATGATTTTGTAGAAAAAGCTGTCTTTCCATTGGTCCATTTCTTTGCAGTTTGTGCTATCAAGACCGGTTTTTGATTTTTTTTGGACAATTGCCTTTATTCAAGAATAGATGTTTATGTATGTTACGGTAGATATAATTTGTAAATGGGATACTATGAATGTGGAGAGAAAAAAGGAAAGGACTATATTGGCGAATTGGACTATACGAACGATATTAATTGAATAATAGGGAAAAAACCGAGCTAGATAACATTTGCGAATTGGATCGTATGAAGGTGGAGAAAAAAAGGGTATAGCATTTGCGAATTGGTTATTATCAGTTAAGGTAACCGCTCGGGGTTGTTAGCTTATTTATTATAAATTTGGAACAATATTAATCTATGGAAATGGTTAACGATGATAAAAGGTCTTATGAGTTGACCTAGATTTACTTCTTTGATGTGTTCTGTATAATACACTAGTGGCGTTTGAACAGTGTTGTCAATTTAAAATAGAGTTTAACTTTATAGTATACTAAAAAGTTGATACTAAGAGAGATGTAGATGGCAAGAAAAGAATTTTAATAATAGTGGGGGGCGGATGGCTATCGAAAAACCCAAATGAATGAGTGGATATAAAATTTTTAACGAGAAATAGCTGAAAAGTGTTGTGGGGGTGATGGGTTAATGAGAGAGGAGTGTCTTAACGTACTTATAGCGTGGTAATGGGGGGCGAATCGCTTGCAAAATATCCAAATGAATGAGTTGAAATAACATTTTTAACAAGAAATCTCTGAAAAATATTTTTGGGGGAGATAGTGCGATGGCAGCCGGCAGCCATAGAGTAGTTCTAGTCTGATAGTTTGGGGTCGTATTGCTTACAAAAAACCCGAGTGGGAGATTTGAAAATAAAATTTTTAACGAGAAATAGCTGAAAAGAGTTTTGGGGCAGATGGGTTGATGGCAGAAGGATGTCTTATCGTAGTTATAGTGTGATTGTGGGGGGCGAATTGTTAGCGAAAAAACCCGAATGAATGAGTTGAAATAAAATTTTTAACTAGAAATGGCTGAAAAGTGTTTTGGGGGAGATGGGGCGATGACAGAGGAGTGTCTTAGCGTAGTTATAGGGTGATAGTGGGGTGGGGGGGCAAATGGCTAGCGAAAAACCCAAATGAATAAGTTGAAAAAACATTTTTAACTAGAAATCCCTGAAAAAAATTTTTTGGGGGAGATAGTGCGACGGCAGCCGGCTGCCATAGAGTAGGTAGAGTTTGATAGTTTGGGGGAGTATTGCTTAAAAAACACCCGAGAGGAAGAATTGAAAATAAAGATTTTAACGAGAAATGGCTGAAAAGTGTTTTGGGGCAAATGGGTCGATGGCATAAGGGTGTCTTAGCGGAGTTGACTTGGGATCGTGGGGGACGAATGGCTTGCAAAAAACCCGAATGAATGAGTTTAAATAAAATTTTTAACTAGAAATGGCTGAAAAGTGTTTTGGGGGAGATGGGGCGATGACAGAGGGGTGTCTTAGCGTAGATATAGTGTGATAGTGGGGGGGGCGAATTGCTAGCCTAAATTCTGAGCTAATAAGGTTTTTGACCGTAAACTCTAGTTTTTTGTAAGAAAATTATGGAAAATAAAATTCTCTGTTTCAATTGTGAAACTTAAATCCATTTTTGGATCGAAAAATAAAACTATTTTCGTAAAATCTGAGGTAACAAGGGTTTTTGACCGTAAACTCTAGTTTTTGTAAGAAAATTATGGAAAATACAATTCGTTGGCTCATATGTGAAATTTAAGTCCAGTTTTGGATCGAAAAATAAAATATTTCTGTAAAATCTGAGCTAATAAGGGTTTTTGACCGTAAACTCTAGTTTTACGTAAGAAAATTATGGAAAATACAATTCTCTGGTTCAAACGTGAAACTTAAGTCCATTTTTGGATCAAAAAATAAAACTATTTCCGTAAAATCTGATATAATAAGGGTTTTTGATCTTAAACTATAGTTTTTTGTAACAAAATTATGTAAAATACAGTTCGTTGGCTCATAGGTGAAACTTAAGTCCAGTTTTGGATCGAAAAATAAACTATTTCTGTAAAATCTGAGCTAATGAGGGTTTTTGACCGTAAACTCTAGTTTTTCGTAAGAAAATTATGGAAAATACAATTTGTTGGCTCAAAGGTGAAACTTAAGTCCAGCTTTGGATCGAAAAAAAAACTATTTCTGTAAAATCTGAGCTAATAAGGGTTTTTGACCGTAAACTATAGTTTTTTGCAAGTAAAATTATGGAAAATACAATTCTCTGGTTCAAATGTGAAACTTAAGTCTATTTTTGGATAGGAAAATAAAACTATTTCCGTAAAATCTGAGCTAATAAGGGTTTTTGACCGTAAACTCTAGTTTCTTGTAAGAAAATTATGGAAAATAATATTCTCTGGTTCAAATGTGAAATTTAGGTCCATTTTGGATCGAAAATAAAACTATTTCCGTAAAATCTGAACTAATAAGGGTTTTTGACCGTAAACTCTAGTTTTTTGTAAGAAAATTATGGAAAATACAATTTGTTGGCTCATAGGTGAAACTTAAGTCCAGTTATGGATCGAAAAATAAACTATTTCTGTAAAATCTGAGCTAATAAGGGTTTTTGACCGTAAACTCTAGTTTTTGGTAAGAAAATTATGGATACTACAATTCTCTGGTTCAAATTTGAAACTTAAGTCAATTTTTGGATCGAAAAATAGAACTCTTTCAGTAAAATCTGAGCTAATAAGGGTTTTTGACCATACACTCTACTTTTTTGTAAGAAAATTATTCAAAATACAATTCGTTGGCTCATAGGGGAAACTTAAATCCAGTTTTGGATCGAAAAATAAACTATTTCAGTAAAATCTGTGCTAATAAGGGTTTTTGACCGTAAACTCTAGTTTTTGTAAGAAAATTATAGAAAATACAATTCTCTGGTTCAAACGTGAAACTTAGGGCCATTTTGGATCGAAAAATAAAACTATTTCCGTAAAATCTGAGCTAATAAGAGTTTCTGACCGTAAACTCTAGTTTTTTGTAAGAAAATTATGGAAAATACAATTCGTTGGCTCATAGGTGAAACTTAAGTCCAGTTCTGGATCGAAAAATAAACTATTTCTGTAAACTCTGAGCTAATAAGAGTTTTTGACCGTAAACTCTAGTTTTTTGTAAGAAAATTATGGAAAATACAATTCGTTGGCTCATAGGTGAAACTTAAGTCCAGTTATGGATTGGAAAATAAACTATTTCTGTAAAATCTGAACTAATAAGGGTTTTTGACCGTAACCTATAGTTTTTTGTAAGAAAATTATGGAAAATACAATTCTCTGGTTCAAATGTGAAACTTAAGTCTATTTGTGGATAGAAAAATAAAACCATTTCCGTAAAGTCTGAGCTAATAAGGGTTTTTGACCGCAAACTCTAGTTTTATGTAAGAAAATTATGGAAAATACATTTCGTTGGCTCATAGGTTAAACTTGAGTCCAGTTTTGGATCAAAAAATAAACCATTGCCGGAAAATATGAGCTAATAATGGTTTTTGAACATAAACTCTATTTTTTTGTAAGAAAATTATGGAAAATACAATTCTCTGGTTCAAATGCGAAACTTAAGTCCATTTTTGGATCGAAAAATAAAACTATTTTCGTAAAATCTGAGCTAATATGGGTTTTTGACCGTAAACTCGTTTTTCGTAAGAAAATTATGGAGAATACAATTCGTTGGCTCATAGGTGAAACTTAAGTCCAGTTATGGATCGAAAAATAAACTATTTCTGTAAAATCTGAGCTAATAAGGTTTTTGACCGTAAACTATTGTTTTTTGTAAGAAAATTATGGAAAATACAATCCTCTGGTTCAAATGTGAAACTTAAGTCTATTTTTGGATCGAAAAATTAAACTATTTCCGTGAACTCTGAGCTAATAAGGGTTTTTGACCGTAAACTCTAGTTTCTTGTAAGAAAATTATGGAAAATACAATTCTCTGGTTCAAATGTGAAATTTAGGTCCATTTTGGATCGAAAAATAAAACTGTTTCCGTAAAATCTGAGCTATTAAGGGTTTTTGACCGTAAACTCTAGTTTTTTGTAAGAAAATTATGGAGAATACAATTCGTTGGCTCATAGGTGAAGCTTAAGTCCAGTTACGGATCGAAAAATAAACTATTTCTGAAAATCTGAGCTAAAAAGGGTTTTTGACTGTAAACTATAGTTTTTTGTAAGAAAATTATGGAAAATACAATTCTCTGGTTCAAATTTGAAACTTAAGTCCATTTTTGGATTGAAAAATAAAACTATTTCCGTAAAATCTGAGCTAATAAGGGTTTTTGATCGTAAACTCTAGTTTTTTGTAAGAAAATTATAGAAAATACAATTTGTTGGCTGATAGGTGAAACTTAAGTCCAGTTTTGGATCGAAAAATAAACTATTTCTGTAAAATCTGAGCTAATAAGGGTTTTTGACCGTAAACTCTAGTTTTTGTAAGAAAATTATGGAAAATACAATTTTCTGGTTCAAACGTGAAACTTAGGTCCAGTTATGGGTCGAAAAATAAACTATTTCTGTAAAATCTGAGCTAATAAGGGTTTTTTACCGTAAACTCTAGTTTTTTGTAAAAAAATTATGGAAACTACAATTCTCTGGTTCAAATTTGAAACTTAAGCCCATTTTTGGATCGAAAAATAGAACTATTTCTGTAAAATCTGAGCTAATAAGGGTTTTTGACCGTACACTCAGGTTTTTGTAAGAATATGATGGAAAATACAATTCTCTGGTTCAAACGTGAAACTTAGGGCCAATTTGGATCGAAGAAATAAACTGTTTCTGTAAAATCTGAGCTAATTAGGGTTTTTGACCCTAAACTCTAGTTTGTTGTAAGAAAATTATGGAAAATACAATTCTCTGGTTCAAATGCGAAACTTAAGTCTATTTTTGGATCAAAAATTAAAAATATTTCCGTAAAATCTGAGCTAATAAGGGTTTTTGACCGTAAACTCGTTTTTCGTAAGAAAATTATGGCGAATACAATTCGTTGGCTCATAGGTGAAACTTAAGTCCAGTTATGGATCGAAAAATAAACTATTTCTGTAAAATCTGAGCTAATAAGGGTTTTTGACCATAAACTCTAGTTTTTTGTAAGAAGATTAAGGAAAATACAATTCTCTGGTTCAAATGTTAAACTTAAGTCTATTTTTGGATCGAAAAATAAACCTATTTCCGTAAAATCTGAGCTAAAAAGGGTTTTTGACCGTAAACTCTAGTTTCTTGTAAGAAAATTATGAAAAATACAATTCTCTGGTTCAAACGTGAAATTTAGGTCCATTTTGGATCGAAAAATAAAACTATTTCCGTAAAATCTGAGCTAATAAGGGTTTTTGGCCGTAAACTCTAGTTTTTTGTAAGAAAGTTATGGAGAATACAATTCGTTGGCTCATAGGTGAAACATAAGTCCAGTTATGGATCGAAAAATAAACTATTTCTGTAAAATCTGAGCTAATAAGGGTTTTTGACCGTAAACTATAGTTTTTTGTAAGAAAATTATGGAAACTACAATTCTCTGGTTCAAATTTGAAACTTAAGTCCATTTTTGGATTGAAAAATAAAACTATTTCCATAAGATCTGAGTTAATAAGGGATCTTGACCGTAAACTCTAGTTTTTTGTAAGAAATTTATGGAAAATACAATTTGTTGGTTCATAGGTGAAACTTAAGTCCAGTTTTGGATCAAAAATAAACTATTTCCGTAAAATCTGAGCTAATAAGGGTTTTTGACCGTAAAATCTAGTTTTTGTAAGAAAATTATGGAAAATACAATTTTCTGGTTCAAACGTGAAACTTAGGTCCAGTTTTGGATCGAAAAATAAACTATTTCCGTAAAATCTGAGCTAATAAGGGTTTTTGACCGTAAACTCTAGTTTTTTGTAAGAAAATTATGGAAACCACAATTCTCTGGTTCAAATTTAAAACTTAAGGCCATTTTTGGATCGAAAAATAGAACTATTTCTGTAAAATCTGAGCTAATAAGGGTTTTTGACCGTAAACTCAAGTTTTTGTAAGAATATGATGGAAAATACAATTCTCTGGTTCAAACGTGAAACTTAGGGCCAATTTGGATCGAAAAATAAACTATTTCTGGAAAATCTGAGCTAATAAGAGTTTTTGACCGTAAACTCTAGTTTTTTGTAAGAGAATTATGGAAAATAAAATTCTCTGGTTCAAATGTGAAACTTAAGTCCATTTTTGGATCGAAAAATAAAACTATTTCCGTAAAATCTGATCTAATAAGGGTTTTTGACCGTAAACTCTAGTTTTTTGTAAGAAAATTATGGAAAATACAATTCTCTGGTTCAAATGTGAAACTTAGGTCCATTTTTGGATCGAAAAATAAAACTATTTCCGTAAAATCTGAGCTAATATGGGTTTTTGACCGTAAACTCTAGTTTTTTGTAAGAAAATTATGGAAAATACAATTCTCTGGTTCAAATGTGAAACTTAAGCCATTTTTGGATCGAAAAATAAAACTATTTCCGTAAAATCTGAGCTAATATGGGTTTTTGACCGTAAACTCGTTTTTCGTAAGAAAATTATGGAGAATACAATTCGTTGGCTCATAGGTGAAACTTAAGTCCAGTTATGGATCGAAAAATAAACTATTTATGTAAAATCTGAGCTTATAAGGGTTTTTGACCGTAAACTATAGTTTTTTGTAAGAAAATTATGGAAAATACAATCATCTGGTTCAAATGTGAAACGTAAGTCTATTTTTGGATCGAAAAATTAAACTATTTCCGTAAAATCTGAGCTAATAAGGGTTTTTGACCGTAAACTCTAGTTTCTTGTAAGAAAATTATGGAAAATACAATTTTCTAGTTCAAATGTGAAACTTAGGTCCATTTTGGATCGAAAAATAAAACTGTTTCCGTAAAATCTGAGCTATTAAGGGTTTTTGTCCGTAAACTCTAGTTTTTTGTAAGAAAATTATGGAGAATACAATTCGTTGGCTCATAGGTGAAACTTAAGTCCAGTTATGGATCGAAAAATAAACTATTTCTGTAAAATCTGAGCTAATAAGGGTTTTTGACCGTAAACTATAGTTTTTTGTAAGAAAATTATGGAAACTACAATTCTCTGGCTCAAATTTGAAACTTAAGTCCATTTTTGGATTGAAAAATAAAACTATTTCCGTAAAATCTGAGCTAATAAGGGTTTTTGACCGTAAACTCTAGTTTTTTGTAAGAAAATTATGGAAAATACAATTTGTTGGCTCATAGGTGAAACTTAAGTCCAGTTATGGATCGAAAAATAAACTATTTCTGTAAAATCTGAGCTAATAAGGGTTTTTGACCGTAAACTCTAGTTTTTGTAAGAAAATTATGGAAAATACAATTTTCTGGTTCAAACGTGAAACTTAGGTCCAGTTATGGATCGAAAAATAAACTATTTCTCTAAAATCTGAGCTAATAAGGGTTTTTGACCGTAAACTCTAGTTTTTTGTAAGAAAATTATGGAAACTACAATTCTCTGGTTCAAATTTGAAACTTAAGCCCATTTTTGGATCGAAAAATAGAACTATTTCTGTAAAATCTGAGCTAATAAGGGTTTTTGACCGTAAACTCAGGTTTTTGTAAGAATATGATGGAAAATACAATTCTCTGGTTCAAACGTGAAACTTAGGGCCAATTTGGATCGAAAAATAAACTATTTCTGGAAAATCTGAGCTAATAAGGGTTCTTGACCGTAAACTCTAGTTTTATGTAAGAAAATTATTAAAAATACAATTTGTTGCCTCATAGGTGAAACTTAAGTCCATATTTGTATCGAAAAATAAACTATTGCTGTAAAATCTGAGCTAATAAGGGTTTTTGACCGTAAACTGTATTTTTTTGTAAGACAATTATGGAAAATACAATTCTCTGGTTCAAATGCGAAACTTAAGCCATTTTTGGATCGAAAAATAAAACTATTTCCGTAAAATCTGAGCTAATATGGGTTTTTGACCGTAAACTCGTTTTTCGTAAGAAAATTATGGAAAATACATTTCGTTGGCTCATAGGTAAAACTTAAGTCCAGTTATGGATCGAAAAATAAACTATTTCTGTAAAATCTCAGCTAATAAAGGTTTTTGACCGTAAACTCTAGTTTTTTGTAAGAAGATTATTGAAAATACAATCCTCTGGTTCAAATGTGAAATTTAAGTCTATTTTTTGATCGAAAAATTAAACTATTTCCATAAAATCTGAGCTAATAAGGCTTTTTGACGGTAAAATCTAGTTTCTTGTAGGAAAATTATGGAAAATACAATTCTCTGGTTCAAACGTGAAACTTAGGTCCATTTTGGATCGAAAAATAAAACTATTTCCGTAAAATCTGAGCTAATAAGGGTTTTTGTCCGTAAACTCTAGTTTTTTGTAAGAAAATTATGGAGAATACAATTCGTTGGCTCATAGGTGAAACTTAAGTCCAGTTATGGATCGAAAAATAAACTATTTCTGTAAAATCTGAGCTAATAAGGGTTTTTGACCGTAAACTATAGTTTTTTGTAAGAAAATTATGGAAACTACAATTCTCTGGCTCAAATTTGAAACTTAAGTCCATTTTTGGATTGAAAAATAAAACTATTTCCGTAAAATCTGAGCTAATAAGGGTTTTTGACCGTAAACTCTAGTTTTTTGTAAGAAAATTATGGAAAATACAAGTTGTTGGCTCATAGGTGAAACTTAAGTCCAGTTTTGGATCTAAAAATAAACTATTTCAGTAAAATCTGAGCTAATAAGGGTTTTTGACCGTAAACTCTAGTTTTTGTAAGAAAATTATGGAAAATACAATTTTCTGGTTCAAACGTGAAACTTAGGTCCAGTTATGGATCGAAAAATAAACTATTTCTGTAAAATCTGAGCTAATAAGGGTTTTTGACCGTAAACTCTAGTTTTTTGTAAGAAAATTGTGGAAACTACAACTCTCTGGTTCAAATTTGAAACTTAAGCCCATTTTTGGATCGAAAAATAGAGCTATTTCTGTAAAATCTGAGCTAATAAGGGTTTTTGAACGTAAACTCAGGTTTTTGTAAGAATATGATGGAAAATACAATTCTCTGGTTCAAACGTGAAACTTAGGGCCAATTTGGATCGAAAAATAAACTATTTCTGGAAAATCTGAGCTAATAAGGGTTTTTGACCGTAAATTCTAGTTTTTTGTAAGAAAATTATGGAAACCACAATTCTCTGGTTCAAATTTAAAACTTAAGGCCATTTTTGGATCGAAAAATAGAACTATTTCTGTAAAATCTGAGCTAATAAGGGTTTTTGACCGTAAACTCAAGTTTTTGTAAGAATATGATGGAAAATACAATTCTCTGGTTCAAACGTGAAGCTTAGGGCCAATTTGGATCGAAAAATAAACTATTTCTGGAAAATATGAGCTAATAAGGGTTTTTGAACATAAACTCTAGTTTTTTGTAAGAAAATTATGGAGAAGATCATTCTGTGGTTCAAATGTGAAACTTAAGTCAAGTTTTGGATCGAAAATAAAACTATTGCCGTAAAATCTGAGCTAATAAGGGTTTTTGACCGTAAACTCTATTTTTTGAAAGAAAATATGTAAAATACAATTCTCTGGTTCAAATGTGAAACTTAAGCCATTTTTGGATCGAAAAATAAAACTATTTCCGTAAAATCTGAGCTAATAAGGGTTTTTGACCGTAAACTCTAGTTTTTTGTAAGAAAATTATGGAAAATACAATTCTCTGGTTCAAATGTGAAACTTAAGCCATTTTTGGATCGAAAAATAAAACTATTTCCGTAAAATCTGAGCTAATATGGGTTTTTGACCGTAAACTCGTTTTTCGTAAGAAAATTATGGATAATGCATTTCGTTGGCTCATAGGTAAAACTTAAGTCCATTTTTGGATCGAACAACAAACTATTTCTGTAAAATCTGAGCTAATAAGGATTTTTGACCGTAAACTCTAATTTTTTTTTAGAACATTATGGAAGATATAATTATCTTTTTAAAATTTGAAACTTAAGTCTATTTTTGGATCGAAAAATTAAACTATTTCCGTAAAATTTGAGCTAATAAAGGTTTTTGATTGTAAACTCTAGTTTCTTGTAAGAAGACAAGAGAAAATACAATTCTCAGGTTCAAATGTGAAACTAAGGTCCATTTTGGATCGAAAAATAAAACTGTTTCCGTAAAATCTGAGCTATTAAGGGTTTTTGTCCGTAAACTCTAGTTTTTTGTAAGAAAATTATGGAGAATACAATTCGTTGGCTCATAGGTGAAACTTAAGTCCAGTTATGGATCGAAAAATAAACTATTTCTGTAAAATCTGAGCTAATAAGGGTTTTTGACCGTAAACTATAGTTTTTTGTAAGAAAATTATGGAAACTACAATTCTCTGGTTCAAATTTGAAACTTAAGTCCATTTTTGGATTGAAAAATAAAACTATTTTCGTAAAATCTGAGCTAATAAGGGTTTTTGATCGTAAACTCTAGTTTTTTGTAAGAAAATTATGGAAAATACAATTTGTTGGCTCATAGGTGAAACTTAAGTCCAGTTTTGGATCGAAAAATAAACTATTTCTGTAAAATCTGAGCTAATAAGGGTTTTTGACCGTAAACTCTAGTTTTTGTAAGAAAATTATGGAAAATACAATTTTCTGGTTCAAACGTGAAACTTAGGTCCAGTTAAGGATCGAAAAATAAACTATTTCTGTAAAATCTGAGCTAATAAGGGTTTTTGACCGTAAACTCTAGTTTTTTGTAAGAAAATTATGGAAACTACAATTCTCTGGTTCAAATTTGAAACTTAAGCCCATTTTTTGATCGAAAAATAGAACTATTTCTGTAAAATCTGAGCTAATAAGGGTTTTTGAACGTAAACTCAGGTTTTTGTAAGAATATGATGGAAAATACAATTCTCTGGTTCAAACGTGAAACTTAGGGCCAATTTGGATCGAAAAATAGACTATTTCTGTAAAATCTGAGTTAATAAGGGTTTTTGACCGTAAATTCTAGTTTTTTTTAAGAAAGTTATGGAAAATACAATTCTCTGGTTCAAATATGAAATTTAAGTCCAGTTATGGATCGAAAAATAAAACTATTTCCGTAAAGTCTGAGCTAATAAGGGTTTTTGACCGTAAACTCGTTTTTCATAAGAAAATTATGGAGAATACAATTCGTTGGCTCATAGGTGAAACTTAAGTCCAGTTATGGATCGAAAAATAAACTATTTCTGTAAAATCTGACCTAATAAGGGTTTTTGACCGTAAACTCTAGTTTCTTTTAAGAAAATTATGGAAGATACAATTCTCTGGTTCAAATGTGAAACGTAAGTCTACTTTTGTATCGAAAAATTAAACTATTTCCATATAATCTGATCTAATAAGGGTTTTTGACAGTAAAATCTAGTTTCTTGCAAGAAAAGAACGGACAACACAAGTTTCTGGTTCAAATTTTAAACTTATGTCAATTTTGGAACAAAAAATAAAACTGTTTCAGTAAAATCTGAGCTAATAAGGGTTTTTGGCCGTAAACTTTTGTTTTTTGTAAAAAAGTTATGGAAAATACAATTCGTTGGCTCATAGGTGAAACATAAGTCCAGTTATGGATCGAAAAATAAACTATTTCTGTAAAAGCTGAGCTAATAAGGGTTTTTGACCGTAAACTATAGTTTTTTGTAAGAAAATTATGGAAACTACAATTCTCTGGTTCAAATGTGAAACTTAAGTCCATTTTTGGATTGAAAAATAAAACTATTTCCGTAAAATCTGAGCTAATAAGGGTTTTTGACCGTAAACTTTAGTTTTTTTTAAGAAAATTATGGAAAATACAATTCGTTGGCTCATAGCTGAAACTTAAGTCCAGTTTTGGATCTAAAAATAAACTATTTCTGTAAAATCTGAGCTAATAAGGGTTTTTGACCGTAAACTCTAGTTTTTGTAAGAAAATTATGGAAAATACAATTCTCTGGTTCAAACGTGAAACTTAGGTCCAGTATGGATCGAAAAATAAACTATTTCTGTAAAATCTGAGCTAATAAGGGTTTTTGACCGTAAACTCTAATTTTTTGTAAGAAAATTATGGAAACCACAATTCTCTGGTTCAAATTTAAAACTTAAGCCCATTTTTGGATCGAAAAATAGAACTATTTCTGTAAAATCTGAGCTAATAAGTGTTTTTGACCGTAAACTCAAGTTTTTGTAAGAATATGATGGAAAATACAATTCTCTGGTTCAAACGTGAAACTTAGGGCCAATTTGGATCGAAAAATAAACTATTTCTGGAAAATATGAGCTAATAAGGGTTTTTGACCGTAAACTCTAGTTTTTTGTAGGAAAATTATGGAGAATATAATTCTGTGATTCAAATGTGAATCTTAAGTCCATTTTTGGATCAAAAAATAAAAATATTGCCGTTAAATCTGAGCTAATAAGGGTTTTTGATCGTAAACTCTATCTTTTGTAAGAAAATTATGGAAAATACAATTCGTTGGCTCATAGGTGAAACTTAAGTCCATTTTTGGATCGAAAAACAAACTATTTCTGTAAAATCTGAGCTAATAAGGGTTTTTGACCGTAAACTCTATTTTTTTTAAGAAAATTATGGAAAATACAATTCTCTGGTTCAAACGTGAAACTTAGGTCCAGTTAAGGATCGAAAAATAAACTATTTCTGTAAAATCTGAGCTAATAAGGGTTTTTGACCGTAAACTCTAGTTTTTTGTAAGAAAATTATGGAAACTACAATTCTCTGGTTCAAATTTGAAACTTAAGCCCATTTTTGGATCGAAAAATATAACTATTTCTGTAAAATCTGAGCTAATAAGGGTTTTTGAACGTAAACTCAGGTTTTTGTAAGAATATGATGGAAAATACAATTCTCTGGTTCAAACGTGAAACTTAGGGCCAATTTGGATCGAAAAATAAACTATTTCTGTAAAATCTGAGCTAATAAGGGTTTTTGACCGTAAATTCTAGTTTTTTTTAAGAAAATTATGGAAAATACAATTCTCTGGTTCAAATATGAAACTTAAGTCCAGTTCTGGATCAAAAAATAAAACTATTTCCGTAAAATCTGAGCTAATAAGGGTTTTTGACCGTAAACTCGTTTTTCGTAAGAAAATTATGGAGAATACAATTCGTTGGCTCATATGTGAAACTTAAGTCCAGTTATGGATCGAAAAATAAACTATTTCTGTAAAATCTGACCTAATAAGGGTTTTTGACCATAAACTATAGTTTTTTGTAAAAAAATTATGGAAGATACAATTCTCTGGTTCAAATGTGAAACTTAAGTCTATTTTTGGATCGAAAAATTAAACTATTTCCGTAAAATCTGAGCTAATAAGGGTTTTTGACCGTTAACTCTAGTTTCTTGTAAGAAAATTATGGAAAATACAATTTTCTAGTTCAAATGTGAAACTTAGGTCCATTTTGGATCGAAAAATAAAACTATTTCCGTAAAATCTGAGCTAATAAGGGTTTTTGGCCGTAAACTCTAGTTTTTTGTAAGAAAATTATGGAGAATACAATTCGTTGGCTCATAGGTGAAACATAAGTCCAGTTATGGATCTAAAAATAAACTATTTCTGTAAAAGCTGAGCTAATAAGGGTTTTTGACCGTAAACTATAGTTTTTTGTAAGAAAATTATGGAAACTACAATTCTCTGGTTCAAATTTGAAACTTAAGTCCATTTTTGGATTGAAAAATAAAAGTATTTCCATAAAATCTGAGCCAATAAGGGATTTTGACCGTAAACTCTAGTTTTTTGTAAGAAAACTATGGAAAATACAACTTGTTGGCTCAAAGGTGAAACTTAAGTCCAGTTTTGGATCGAAAAATAAACTATTTCTGTAAAATCTGAGCTAATAAGGGATTTTGACCGTAAACTCTAGTTTTTGTAAGAAAATTATGGAAAATACAATTCTCTGGTTCAAATGTGAAACTTAGGTCCAGTATGGATCGAAAAATAAACTATTTCTGTAAAATCTGAGCTAATAAGGGTTTTTGACCGTAAACTCTAATTTTTTGTAAGAAAATTATGGAAACCACAATTCTCTGGTTCAAATTTAAAACTTAAGCCCATTTTTGGATCGAAAAATAGAACTATTTCTGTAAAATCTGAGCTAATAAGTGTTTTTGACCGTAAACTCAAGTTTTTGTAAGAATATGATGGAAAATACAATTCTCTGGTTCAAACGTGAAACTTAGGGCCAATTTGGATAGAAAAATAAACTATTTCTGGAAAATCTGAGCTAATAAGGGTTTTTGACCGTAAACTCTAGTTTTTTGTAAGAAAATTATGGAAAATACAATTCTCTGGTTTAAATTTAAAACTAAAGTCCATTTTGGATCGAGAAAGAAAACTATTTCCGTAAAATCTGAGCTAATAAGGGTTTTTGACCGTAAACTCTAGTTTTTTGTAAGAAAATTATGTAAAATACATTTCGTTGACACATAGGTGAAACTTAAGTCCATTTTTGTATCGAAAAATAAAATATTTCTGTAAAATCTGAGCTAATAAGGCTTTTTGACCGTAAACTCTAGTTTTTGTATGAATATGATGGAAAATACAATTCTCTGGTTCAAACGTGAAACTTAGGGCCAACTTGGATCGAAAAATAAACTGTTTCTGGAAAATCTGAGCTAATAAGGGTTTTTGACCGTAAACTATAGTTTTTTGTAAGAAAATTATGGAAAATACAATTCTCTGGTTCAAATGCGAAACTTAAGTCCATTTTTGGATCGAAAAATAAAACTATTGCCGTAAAATCTGAGCTAATAGGGGTTTTTGACCGTAAACTCGTTTTTCGTAAGAAAATTATGGAGAATACAATTCGTTGGCTCATAGGTAAAACTTAAGTCCAGTTATGGATCGAAAAATAAACTATTTCTGTAAAATCTGACCTAATAAGGATTTTTGACCGTAAACTATAGTTTTTTGTAAAAAGATTATGGAAAATACAATCCTCTGGTTCAAATTTGAAACTTAAGTCTATTTTTGGATCTAAAAATTAAACTATTTCCGTAAAATCTGAGCTAATAAGGGTTTTTGACCGTAAACTCTAGTTTCTTGTAAGAAAATTATGGTAAATACAATTCTCTGGTTCAAACGTGAAATTTAGGTCCATTTTGGATCGAAAAATAAAACTATTTCCGTAAAATCTGAGCTAATAAGGGTTTTTGTCCGTAAACTCTAGTTTTTTGTAAGAAAATTATGGAAACCACAATTCTCTGGTTCAAATTTAAAACTTAAGCCCATTTTTGGATCGAAAAATAGAACTATTTCTGTAAAATCTGAGCTAATAAGTGTTTTTGACCGTAAACTCAAGTTTTTGTAAGAATATGATGGAAAATACAATTCTCTGGTTCAAACGTGAAACTTAGGGCCAATTTGGATCGAAAAATAAACTATTTCTGGAAAATATGAGCTAATAAGGGTTTTTGAACATAAACTCTAGTTTTTTGTAGGAAAATTATGGAGAATACAATTCTGTGATTCAAATGTGAAACTTAAGTCCATTTTTGGATCGAGAAATAAAACTATTTCCGTAAAATCTGAGCTAATAAGGGTTTTTGACCGTAAACTCTAGTGTTGTGTAAGAAAATTATGGAAAATACAATTTGTTGGCTCATAGGTGAAACTTAAGTCCAGTTTTGGATCGAAAAATAAACTATTTCCGTAAAATCTGACCTAATAAGGGTTTTTGACCGTAAACTCAAGTTTTTGTATGAATATGATGGAAAATACAATTCTCTGGTTCAAACGTGAAACTTAGGGCCAACTTGGATCGAAAAATAAACTGTTTCTGGAAAATCTGAGCTAATAAGGGTTTATGACACTAAACTCTAGTTTTTTGTAAGAAAATTATGGAAAATATAATTTTCTGGTTCATATGTGAAACTTAAGTCCATTTTTGGATCGAAAAATAAAACTATTTCCGTAAAATCTGAGCTAATATGGGTTTTTGACCGTAAACTCGTTTTTCGTAAGAAAATTATGGAGAATACAATTCGTTGGCTCATAGTTAAAACTTAAGTCCAGGTATGGATCGAAAAATAAACTATTTCTGTAAAATCTGAGCTAATAAGGGTTTTTGACCATAAACTATAGTTTTTTGTAAAAAAATTATGGAAAATACAATCCTCTGGTTCAAATGTGAAACTTAAGTCTATTTTTTGATCGAAAAATTAAACTATTTCCGTAAAATCTGAGCTAATAAGGGTTTTTGACCGTAAACTCTAGTTTCTTGTAAGAAAATTATGTTAAATACAATTCTTTGGTTCAAACGTGAAATTTAGGTCCATTTTGGATCGAAAAATAAAACTATTTCCGTAAAATCTAAGCTAATAAGGGTTTTTGTCCGTAAACTCTAGTTTTTTGTAAGAAAATGATGGAAAATACAATTCGTTGGCTCATAGGTGAAACTTAAGTCCAGTTATGGATCGAAAAATGAACTATTTCTGTAAAATCTGAGCTAATAAGGGTTTTTGACCGTAAACTATAGTTTTTTGTAAGAAAATTATGGAAACTACAATTCTCTGTTCAAATTTGAAACTTAAGTCCATTTTTGGATTGAAGAATAAAACTATTTCCGTAAAATCTGAGCTAATGAGGGATTTTGACCGTAAACTATATTTTTATGTAAGAAAATTATGGAAAATAAATTTCGTTGGGTCAAAGGTGAAACTTAATTCCAGTTATGGATCGAAAAATAAACTATTTCTGTAAAATATTAGCTAATGAGGGTTTTTGACCGTAAAATCAAGTTTTTTGTAAGAAAATTACGAAAAATACAATTCCCTGGTTCAAATGTGAAACTTAGGTCCAGTTTTGGATCGAAAAATAAACTATTTCTGTAAAATCTGAGATAATAAGGGTTTTTGACCGTAAACTCTAGTTTTTGTAAGAAAATTATGGAAACTAAAATTCTCTGGTTCAAGTTTGAAACTTAAGCCCATTTTTGGATCGAAAAATAGAACTATTTCTGTAAAATCTGAGCTAATAAGCGTTTTTGACCGTAAACTCAAGTTTTTGTAAGAATATGATGGAAAATACAATTCTCTGGTTCAAACGTGAAACTTAGGGCCAATTTGGATCGAAAAATAAACTATTTCTGTAAAATCTGAGCTAATAAGAGTTTTTCACCGTAAACTCTAGTTTTTCGTAAGAAAATTATGGAAAATACAATTCTCTGGTTCAAGTGTGAAACTTAAGTCTATTTTTGGGTCGAAAAATAAAACTATTTCCGTAAAATCTGAGCTAATAAGGGTTTTTGACCGTAAACTCGTTTTTCGTAAGAAAATTATGGATAATACAATTCGTTGGCTCATAGGTGAAACTTAATTCCAGTTATGGATCGAAAAATAAACTATTTCTGTAAAATCTGAGCTAATAAAGGTTTTTGACCGTAAATTCTAGTTTTTTAAAAAGAAAATTATGGAAAATACAATTCTCTGGTTCAAACGTGAAACTTAAGTCCATTTATGGATCGAAAAATAAACTATTTCTGTAAAATCTGAGCTAATAAGGGTTTTTGACCGTAAACTCTAGTTTTTTGTAAGAAAATTATGGAGAATACAATTCGTTGGCTCATAGGTGAAACATAAGTCCAGTTATGGATCGAAAAATAAACTATTTCTGTAAAATCTGAGCTAATAAGGGTTTTTGACCGTAAACTATAGTTTTTTGTAAGAAAATTATGGAAACTACAATTCTCTGGTTCAAATGTGAAACTTAAGTTCATTTTTGGATTGAAAAATAAAACTATTTCCGTAAAATCTGAGTTAATAAGGGTTTTTGACCGTAAACTATAGTTTTTTTTAAGAAAATTATGGAAAATCCAATTCGTTGGCTCATATGTGAAACTTAAGTCTAGTTTTGGATCGAAAAATAAACTATTTCTGTAGAATCTGAGTTAATAAGGGTTTTTGACTGTAAAATCTAGTTTTTGTAAGAGAATTACGAGAAATACAATTCTATGGTTAAAACGTGAAACTTTGTTCCAGTTATGGATCTAAAAATAAACTATTTCTCTAAAATCTGAGCTAATAAGGGTTTTTGACCGTAAACTCTAATTTTTTGTAAGAAAATTATGGAAACCACAATTCTCTGGTTCAAATTTAAAACTTAAGCCCATTTTTGGATCGAAAAATAGAACTATTTCTGTAAAATCTGAGCTAATAAGTGTTTTTGACCGTAAACTCAAGTTTTTGTAAGAATATGATGGAAAATACAATTCTCTGGTTCAAACGTGAAACTTAGGGCCAATTTGGATCGAAAAATAAACTATTTCTGGAAAATCTGAGCTAATAAGGGTTTTTGAACATAAACTCTAGTTTTTTGTAGGAAAATTATGGAGAATAAAATTCTCTGTTTCAAATGTGAAACTTAAGTCCAGTTTTGGATCGAAAAATAAAACTATTGCCGTTAAATCTGAGCTAATAAGGGTTTTTGACCGTAAACTATAGTTTTGTGTAAGAAATTTATGGAAAATAAAATTTGTTGGCTCATAGTTGAAACTTAAGTCCAGTTTTGGATCGAAAAATAAACTATTTCTGTAAAATATGATTTAATAAGGGTTTTTGACCGTAAACTCAAGTTTTTGTATGAATATGATGGAAAATACAATTCTCTGGTTCAAACGTGAAACTTAGGGCCAACTTGGATCGAGAAATAAACTGTTGCTGGAAAATCTGAGCTAATAAGGGTTTTTGACCCTAAACTCTAGTCTTTTGTAAGAAAATTACGGAAAATACAATTCTCTGGTTCAAATGTGAAACTTAAGTCTATTTTTTGATCGAAAAATAAAACTATTGCCGTAAAGTCTGAGCTAATATGGGTTTTTGACCGTAAACTCGTTTTTCGTAAGAAAATTATGGAGAATACAATTCGTTGGCTCATAGGTAAAACTTAAGTCCAGTTATGGATCGAAAAATAAACTATTTCTGTAAAATCTGAGCTAATAAGGGTTTTTGACCGTAAACTATAGTTTTTTGTAAGAAAATTATGGAAAATACAATCCTCTGGTTCAAATGTGAAACTTAAGTCTATTTTTGGATCGAAAAATTAAACTATTTCCATAAAAACCTGAGCTAATAAGGGTTTTTGACCGTAAACTCTAGTTTCTTGTAAGAAAATTATGGTAAATACAATTCCCTGGTTCAAATGTGAAATTTAGGTCCATTTTGGATCGAAAAATAAAACTATTTCCGTAAAATCTGAGCTAATAAGGGTTTTTGTCCGTAAA
This sequence comes from Artemia sp. Qi Xiang Cuo, assembly GCF_049724085.1. Classification (NCBI taxonomy): domain Eukaryota; kingdom Metazoa; phylum Arthropoda; class Branchiopoda; order Anostraca; family Artemiidae; genus Artemia; species Artemia sp. Qi Xiang Cuo. The sequence continues at coordinate 30,524,786 of NC_142805.1, forward strand.
CTCTAGTTTTTTGTAAGAAAATTATGGAGAATACAATTCGTTGGCTCATAGGTGAAACTTAAGTCCAGTTATGGATCGAAAAATAAACTATTTCTGTAAAATCTGAGCTAATAAGGGTTTTTGACCGTAAACTATAGTTTTTTGTAAGAAAATTATGGAAACTACAATTCTCTGGTTCAAATTTGAAACTTAAGTCCATTTTTGGATTGAAGAATAAAACTATTTCTGTTGAATCTGAGCTAATGAGGGTTTTTGACTGTAAACTATATTCTTATGTATGTAATTTATGGAAAATCAAATTTGTTGGCTCATAGGGGGAGCTTAAGTCAAGTTATGGATCGAAAACTATTTACGTAGCATCTAAGCTAACAAGGGTTTTTGACTGTAAAATCTAGTTTTTTTGTAAGAGAATTATGGAAAATACAATTCTCTGGTTCAAACGTGAAACTTAGGTCCAGTTATGGATCGAAAAATAAACTATTTCTGTAAAATCTGAGCTAATAAGGGTTTTTGACCGTAAACTCTAGTTTTTGTAAGAAAATTATGGAAACTAAAATTCTCTGGTTCAAATTTGAAACTTAAGCCCATTTTTGGATCGAAAAATAGAACTATTTCTGTAAAATCTGAGCTAATAAGGGTTTTTGACCGTAAACTCAAGTTTTTGTAAGAATATGATGGAAAATACAATTCTCTGGTTCAAACGTGAAACTTAGGGCCAATTTGGATCGAAAAATAAACTATTTCAGTAAAATCTAAGCTAATAAGGAGTTTTGAACGCAAACTCTAGTTTTTTGTAAGAAAATTATGTAAAATACAATTTTCTGGTTCAAATGTGAAACTTAAGTCCATTTTTGGATCGAAAAATAAAACTATTGCCGTAAAATCTGAGCTAATATGGGTTTTTGACCTTAAACTCGTTTTTCGTAAGAAAATTATGGAGAATACAATTCGTTGGCTCATAGGTGAAACTTAAGTCCAGTTATGGATCGAAAAATAAACTATTTCTGTAAAATCTGAGCTAATAAAGGTTTTTGACCGTAAACTCTAGTTTTTCTAAGAAAATTATGGAAAATACAATTTTCTGGTTCAAACGTGAAACTTAGGTCCAGTTATGGATCGAAAAATAAACTATTTCTGTAAAATCTGAGCTAATAAGGGTTTTTGACCGTAAACTCTAGTTTTTTGTAAGAAAATTATGGAAACTACAATTCTCTGGTTCAAATTTGAAACTTAAGCCCATTTTTGGATCGAAAAATAGAACTATTTTTGTAAAATCTGAGCTAATAAGGGTTTTTGACCGTAAACTCAAGTTTTTGTAAGAATATGATGGAAAATACAATTCTCTGGTTCAAACGTGAAACCTAGGGCCAATTTGGATCGAAGAAATAAACTGTTGCTGGAAAATATGAGCTAATAAGGTTTTTTGACCCTAAACTCTAGCTTTTTGTAAGAAAATTATGTAAAATACAATTCTCTGGTTCAAATGCGAAACTTAAGTCTATTTTTGGATCGAAAAATAAACTATTTCCGTAAAATCTGAGCTAATATGGGTTTTTGACCGTAAACTCGTTTTTCGTAAGAAAATTATGGAGAATACATTTCGTTGGCTCATAGGTGAAACTTAAGTCCAGTTATGGATCGAAAAATAAACTATTTCTGTAAAATCTGAGCTAATAAGGATTTTTGACCATAAACTATAGTTTTTTGTAAGAAAATTATGGAAAATACAATCCTCTGGTTCAAATGTGAAACTTAAGTCTATTTTTGGATCGAAAAATTTAACTATTTCCGTAAAATCTGAGCTAATAAGGGTTTTTGACCGTAAACTCTAGTTTCTTGTAAGAAAATTATGGTAAATACAATTCTCTGGTTCAAATGTGAAAGTTAGGTCCATTTTGGATCAAAAAATAAAACTATTTCCGTAAAATCTGAGCTAATAAGGGTTTTTGGCCGTAAACTCTTGTTTTTTGTAAGAAAATTATGGAAAATACAATTCGTTGGCTCATAGGTGTAACTTAAGTCCAGTTTTGGATTGAAAAATAAACTATTTCTGTAAAATCTGAGCTAATAAGGGTTTTTGACCGTAAACTATAGTTTTTTGTAAGAAAATTATGGAAACTACAATTCTCTGGTTCAAATTTGAAACTTAAGTCCATTTTTGGATCGAAAAATAAAACTATTTCCGTAAAATCTGAGCTAATAAGGTTTCTGACTGTAAACTCTAGTTTTTGTAAGAAAATTATAGAAAATCCATTTATGGATCGAAAAATTAACTATTTCCGGAGAGTCTGAGCTAATAAGTGTTTTTGACCGTAAACTCTATTTTTTGTAAGAAAATTATGGAAAATACAATTTTCTGGTTCAAACGTGAAACTTAGGTCCAGTTATGGATCGAAAAATAAACTATTTCTGTAAAATCTGAGCTAATAAGGGTTTTTGACCGTAAACTCTAGTTTTTTGTAAGAAAATTATGGAAACTAAAATTCTCTGGTTCAAATTTGAAACTTAAGCCCATTTTTGGATCGAAAAATAGAACTATTTCTGTAAAATCTGAGCTAATAAGGGTTTTTGACCGTAAACTCAAGTTTTTGTAAGAATATGATGGAAAATACAATTCTCTGGTTCAAACGTTAAACCTAGGGCCAATTTGGATCGAAGAAATAAACTGTTTCTGGAAAATCTGAGCTAATAAGGGTTTTTGACCCTAAACTCTAGCTTTTTGTAAGAAAATTATGGAAAATACAATTCTCTGGTTCAAATGTGAAACTTAAGTCCATTTTTGGATCAAAAAATAAAACTATTTCCGTAAAATCTGAGCTAATATGGGTTTTTGACCGTAAACTAGTTTTTTGTAAGAAAATTATGAAAAATACAATTCGTCGGCTCATAGGTGAAACTTAAGTCCATTTATGGATCGAAAAATAAACTATTTCTGTGAAATCTTAGCTAATAAAGGTTTTTGACCGTTAACTCTAGTTTTTGTAAGAAAATTATGGAAAATACATATTCTCTGGTTCAAAGGTGAAACTTAAGTCCAGTTTTGGATCGAAAAATAAACTATTTCTGTAAAATCTGAGCTAATAAGGGTTTTTGACCGTAAACTCTAGTTTTTTGTAAGAAAATTATGGAAACTACAATTCTCTGGTTCAAATTTGAAACTTAAGCCCATTTTTGGATCGAAAAATAGAACTATTTCTGTAAAATCTGAGCTAATAAGGGTTTTTGACCGTAAACTCAAGTTTTTGTAAGAATATGATGGAAAATACAATTCTCTGGTTCAAACGTGAAACTTAGGGCCAATTTGGATCGAAAAATAAACTATTTCTGGAAAATATGAGCTAATAAGGGTTTTTGACCGTAAACTCTAGTTTTTTGTAAGAAAATTATGAAAAATAAAATTCTCTGGTTCAAATGTGAAACTTAAGTCCATTTTTGGATCGAAAAATAAAACTATTTCCGTAAAATCTGAGCTAATATGGGTTTTTGACCGTAAACTCGTTTTTCGTAAGAAAATTATGGATAATACAATTAGTTGGCTCATAGGTGAAACTTAAGTCCATTTATGGATCGAAAAATAAACTATTTCTGTAAAATCTGAGCTTATAAGGGTTTTTGACCGTAAACTATAGTTTTTTGTAAGAAAATTATGTAAAATACAATTCTCTGGTTCAAATGTTAAACTTAAGTCTATTTTTGGATCGAAAAATAAAACTAGTTCAGTAAAATCTGAACTAATAAGGGTTTTTGACCGTAAACTATAGTTCCTTGTAAGAAAATTATGGAAAATACAATTCTCTGGTTCAAATGTGAAATTTAGGTCCATTTTGGATCTAAAAATAAAACTATTTCCGTAAAATCTGAGCTAATAAGGGTTTTTGTCCGTAAACTCTAGTTTTTTGTAAGAAAATTATGGAGAATACAATTCGTTGGCTCATAGGTGAAACTTAAGTCCAGTTATGGATCGAAAAATAAACTGTTTCTGTAAAATCTGAGCTAATAAGGGTTTTTGACCGTAAACTATAGTTTTTTGTAAGAAAATTATGGAAAATACACTTCTCTGGCTCAAATTTGAAACTTAAGTCATGTTTTGGAACGAAAAATAAAACTAGGTCTTTAAAACCTGAGCTTTTAAGGGTTTTGACTGTAAATTCTAGTTTTTTTTGTAAAAAAATTATGCAGAATAGAATTTAATAGCTCATAGGTAAATCTGAAACTTATTTATCGATTTAAAACTAAACTCTAGCCTTAGATTATGACTTAACAAGATATTTTCACGGTAAACTCTAGTTTTTGTAAGAAAATTATGGAAAATACAATTCTCTGGTTCAAACGTGAAACTTAGGTCCAGTTATGGATCGAAAAATAAACTATTTCTGTAAAATCTGAGCTCATAAGGGTTTTTGACCGTAAACTCTAGTTTTTTGTAAGAAAATTATGGAAACTACAATTCTCTGGTTCAAATTTGAAACGTAAGCCCATTTTTGGATCGAAAAATAGAACTATTTCTGTAAAATCTGAGCTAATAAGGGTTTTTTACCGTAAACTCAAGTTTTTGTAAGAATATGATGGAAAATACAATTCTCTGTTTCAAACGTGAAACTTAGAGCCAATTTGGATCGAAAAATAAACTATTTCTGGAAAATCTGAGCTAATAAGGGTTTTTGACCGTAAACTCTAGTTGTTTGTAAGAAAATTATGGAAAATAGAATTCTCTGGTTCAAATGTGAAACTTAAGTCCATTTTTGGATCGAAAAATGAAACTATTTCCGTAAAATCTGAGCTAATAAGGGTTTTTGACCGTAAACTCGTTTTTCGTAAGAAAATTATGGAGAATACAATTGGTTGGCTCATAGGTGAAACTTAAGTCCAGTTATGGATCGAAAAATAAACTATTTCTGTAAAATCCGAGCTAATAAGGGTTTTTGACCATAAACTATAGTTTTTTGTAAGAAAATTATGGAAAATACAATTCTCTGGTTCAAATGTGAAACGTAAGACTACTTTTGGATCGAAAAATTAAGCTATTTCCGTAAAATCTGAGCTAAAAAGGGTTTTTGACCGTAAACTCTAGTTTATTGCAAGAAAATTATGGAAAATATAATTTTCTAGTTCAAACTTGAAACTTATGTCCATTTTGGATCGAAAAATAAAACTATTTCCATAAAATCTGAGCTAATAAGGGTTTTTGACCGTAAACTCTAGTTTTTTGTAAGCAAATTATGGAAAATACAATTTGTTGGCTCATAGGTGAAACTTAAGTCCAGTTTTGGATCTAAAAATAAACTATTTCTGTAAAATCTGAGCTAATAAGGGTTTTTGACCGTAAACTCTAGTTTTTGTAAGAAAATTATGAAAAATACAATTTTCTGGTTCAAACGTGAAACTTAGGTCCAGTTATGGATCGAAAAATAAACTATTTCTGTAAATTCTGAGCTAATAAGGGTTTTTGACCGTAAACTCTAGTTTTTTGTAAGAAAATTATGGAAACTACAATTCTCTGGTTCAAATTTGAAACTTAAGCCCATTTTTGGATCGAAAAATAGAACTATTTCTGTAAAATCTGAGCTAATAAGGGTTTTTGACCGTAAACTCAAGTTTTTGTAAGAATATGATGGAAAATACAATTCTCTGGTTCAAACGTGAAACTTAGGGCCAATTTGGATCGAAAAATAAACTATTTCTGTAAAATTTTAGTTAATATCGGTTTATGACCGTAAACTCTAGTTTTTTGTAAGAAAATTATGTAAAATACAATTCTCTGGTTTAAATTTGAAACTTAGGTCCATTTTTGGATCGAAAAATAAAACTATTTCTTTAGAATCTGAGTTAATAAGGGTTTTTGACCGTAAACTCGTTTTTCGTAAGAAAATTATGGAGAATACAATTCGTTGGCTCACAGGTGAAACTTAAGTCCAGTTTTGGATCGAAAAATAAACTATTTCTGTAAAATCTGAGCTAATAAGGGTTTTTGACCGTAAACTATAGTTTTTTGTAAGAAAATTATGAAAAATACAATTCTCTGGTTCAAATGTGAAACTTAAGTCTATTTTTGGATCGAAAAATTAAACTATTTCCGTAAAATCCGAGCTAATAAGGGTTTTTGACCGTAAACTCTAGTTTCTTGTAAGAAAATTATGGTAAATACAATTCTCTGGTTCAAATGTGAAACTTAAGTCCATTTTTGGATCGAAAAATAAAACTATTTCCGTAAAATCTGAGCTAATATGGGTTTTTGACCGTAAACTCGTTTTTCGTAAGAAAATTATGGAGAATACAATTCGTTGGCTCATAGGTGAAACTTAAGTCCAGTTATGGATCGAAAAATAAACTATTTCTGTAAAATCTGAGCTAATAAGGGTTTTTGACCGAAAACTCTAGTTTTTGTAAGAAAATTATGGAAAATACAATTTTCTGGTTCAAACGTGAAACTTAGGTCCAGTTATGGATCGAAAAATAAACTATTTCTGTAAAATCTGAGCTAATAAGGGTTTTTGACCGTAAACTCTAGTTTTTTGTAAGAAAATTATGGAAACTACAATTCTCTGGTTCAAATTTGAAACTTAAGCCCATTTTTGGATCGAAAAATAGAACTATTTCTCTAAAATCTGAGCTAATAAGGGTTTTTGACCGTAAACTCAAGTTTTTGTAAGAATATGATGGAAAATACAATTCTCTGGTTCAAACGTGAAACTTAGGGCCAATTTGGATCGAAAAATAAACTATTTCCGTAAAATCTAAGCTAATAAGTGTTTTTGATTGTAAACTCTAGTTTTTTGTAAGAAAATTATGTAAAACACAATTCTCTCGTTCAAATATGAAACTTGAGTCCATTTTTTGATCGAAAAATAAAACAATTTTTGTAAAAACCCTAGCTAATAAGGGTTTTTGACCGTAAACTCGTTTTTCGTAAGAAAATTATGGAGAATACAGTTCGTTGGCTCATAGGTGAAACTTAAAACAGTTATGGATCGAAAAATAAACTATTTCTGTAAAATCTGAGCTAATAAGGGTTTTTGACCGTAAACTCTAGTTTTTGTAATAAAATTATGGAAAATACAATTCTCTGGTTCAAATGTGAAACTTAGGTCCAGTTATGGATCGAAAAATAAACTATTTCTGTAAAATCTGAGCTAATAAGGGTTTTTGACCGTAAACTCTAGTTTTTTGTAAGAAAATTATGGAAACTACAATTCTCTGGTTCAAATTTGAAACTTAAGCCCATTTTTGGATCGAAAAATAGAACTATTTCTCTAAAATCTGAGCTAATAAGGGTTTTTGACCGTAAACTCAAGTTTTTGTAAGAATATGATGGAAAATACAATTCTCTGGTTCAAACGTGAAACTTAGGGCCAATTTGGATCGAAAAATAAACTATTTCTGTAAAATCTGAGCTAATAAGGGTTTTTGACCGTAAACTCTAGTTTTTTGTAAGAAAATTATGAAAAATAAAATTCTCTGGTTCAAATGTGAAACTTAAGTCCATTTTTGGATCGAAAAATAAAACTATTTCCGTAAAATCTGAGCTAATATGGGTTTTTGACCGTAAACTCGTTTTTCGTAAGAAAATTATGGAGAATGCATTTCGTTGGCTCATAGGTAAAACTTAAGTCCAGTTATGGATCGAAAAATAAACTATTTCTGTAAAATCTGAGCTTATAAAGGTTTTTGACCGTAAATTATAGTTTTTTGTAAGAAAATTATGGAAAATACAATTCTCTGGTTCAAATGTTAAACTTAAGTCTATTTTTGGATAGGAAAATAAAACTATTTCCGTAAAATCTGAGCTAATAAGGGTTTTTGACCGTAAACTCTAGTTTCTTGTAAGAAAATTATGGAAAATACAATTCTCTGGTTCAAATGTGAAACTTAGGTCAATTTTGGATATAAAAATAAAACTATTTCTTTAAAATCTAAGCTAATAAGGGTTTTTGACAGTAAACTGTAGTTTTTTGTAAGAAAATTATGGAAAATACAAGTTTTTGGGTCATAGTTGGAACTTAAGTCCAGTTATGGATCGAAAAATAAACTCTTTCCATAAAATCTGAGCTAATAGGGGTTTTGACCGTAAACTATAGTTTTTTGTAAGAAAATTATGGAAACTACAATTCTCTGGTTCAAATTTGAAACTTAAGTCAATTTTTGGATTGAAAAATTAAAACTATTTCCGTAAAATCTGAGCTAATAAGGGTTTTTGACCGTAAACTCTAGTTTTTTGTAAGAAAATTATGGAAAATACAATTCGTTGGCTCATAGTTGAAACTTAAGTCCAGTTTTGGATCGAAAAATAAACTATTTCTGTAAAATCTGAGCTAATAAGGCTTTTTGACCGTAAACTCTAGTTTTTGTAAGAAAATTATGGAAAATAAAATTCTCTGGTTCAAACGTGAAACTTTGGTCCAGTTATGGATCGAAAAATAAACTATTTCTGTAAAATCTGAGCTAATAAGGGTTTTTGACCGTAAACTCTAGTTTTTTGTAAGAAAATTATGGAAACTACAATTCTCTGGTTCAAATTTGAAACGTAAGCCCATTTTTGGATCGAAAAATAGAACTACTTCTGTAAAATCTGAGCTAATAAGGGTTTTTTACCGTAAACTCAAGTTTTTGTAAGAATATGATGGAAAATACAATTCTCTGGTTCAAACGTGAAACTTAGAGCCAATTTGGATCGAAAAATAAACTATTTCTGGAAAATCTGAGCTAATAAGGGTTTTTGACCGTAAACTCTAGTTTTTTGTAAGAAAATTATGGAAAATACAATTCTCTGGTTCAAATGTGAAACTTAAGTCCATTTTTGGATCGAAAAATAAAACTATTTCCGTAAAATCTGAGCTAATATGGGTTTTTGACCGTAAACTCGTTTTTCGTAAGAAAATTATGGAGAATACAATTCGTTGGCTCATATGTGAAACTTAAGTCCAGTTATGGATCGAAAAATAAACTATTTCTGTAAAATCCGAGCTAATAAGGGTTTTTGACCATAAACTATAGTTTTTTGTAAGAAAATTATGGAAAATACAATTCTCTGGTTCAAATGTGAAACTTAAGTCTATTTTTGGATCGAAAAATTAAACTATTTCCGTAAAATCTGAGATAATAAGGGTTTTTGACCGTAAACTATAGTTTTTTGTAAGAAAACTATGGAAAATACAATTCTCTGTTTAAAATGTGAAACTTAAGTCCATTTTGGATCGAAAAATAAACTATTTCCGTAAAATCTGAGCTAATAAGGGTTTTTGACCGTAAACTCTAGTATTTTGTAAAAAAATTATGGAAAATACAATTTGTTGGCTCATAGGTGAAACTCAAGTCCAGTTATAGATCGAAAAATAAACTATTTCTGTAACATCTGAGCTAATAAGGGTTTTTGACCGTAAACTCTAGTTTTTGTAAGAAAATTATGAAAAATACAATTTTCTGGTTCAAACGTGAAACTTAGGTCCAGTTATGGATCGAAAAATAAACTATTTCTGTAAATTCTGAGCTAATAAGGGTTTTTGACCGTAAACTCTAGTTTTTTGTAAGAAAATTATGGAAACTACAATTCTCTGGTTCAAATTTGAAACTTAAGCCCATTTTTGGATCGAAAAATAGAACTATTTCTGTAAAATCTGAGCTAATAAGGGTTTTTGACCGTAAACTCAAGTTTTTGTAAGAATATGATGGAAAATACAATTCTCTGGTTCAAACGTGAAACCTAGGGCCAATTTGGATCGAAAAATAATCTATTTCTGTAAAATCTGAGCTAATATGGGTTTATGACCTTAAACTCTAGTTTTTTGTAAGAAAATTATGAAAAATACAATTCTCTGGTTTAAATTTGAAACTTAGGTCTATTTTTGGATCGAATAATAAAACTATTTCCGTAGAATCTGAGCTAATAAGGGTTTTTGACCGTAAACTCGTTTTTCGTAAGAAAATTATGGAGAATACAATTCGTTGGATCAAAGGTAAAACTTAAGTCCAGTTATGGATCGAAAAATAAACTATTTCTGTAAAATCTGAGCTAATAAGGGTTTTTGACCGTAAACTATAGTTTTTTGTAAGAAAATTATGGAAAATACAATTCTCTGCTTCAAAGGTGAAACTTAAGTCCATTTTTGGATCGAAAAATTAAACTATTTCCGTAAAATCTGAGCTAATAAGGGTTTTTGACCGTAAACTCTAGTTTCTTGTAAGAAAATTATGGTAAATACAATTCTTTGGTTCAAATGTGAAATTTAGGTCCATTTTGGATCGAAAAATAAAACTATTTCCGTAAAATCTGAGCTAATAAGGGTTTTTGTCCGTAAACTCTAGTTTTTTGTAAGAAAATTATGGAGAATACAATTCGTTGGCTCATAGGTGAAACTTAAGTCCAGTTATGGATCGAAAAACAAACTATTTCTGTAAAATCTGAGCTAATAAGGGTTTTTGACCGTAAACTATAGTTTTTTGTAAGAAAATTATGGAAACTACAATTCTCTGGTTCCAATTTGAAACGTAAGCCCATTTTTGGATCGAAAAATAGAACTATTTCTGTAAAATCTGAGCTAATAAGGCTTTTTACCGTAAACTCAAGTTTTTGTAAGAATATGATGGAAAATACAATTCTCTGGTTCAAACGTGAAACTTAGGGCCAATTTGGATCGAAAAATAAACTATTTCTGGAAAATCTGAGCTAATAAGGGTTTTTGACCGTAAACTCTAGTTTTTTGTAAGAAAATTATGGAAAATAGAATTCTCTGGTTCAAATGTGAAACTTAAGTCCATTTTTGGATCGAAAAATAAAACTATTTCCGTAAAATCTGAGCTAATATGGGTTTTTCACCGTAAACTCGTTTTTCGTAAGAAAATTATGGAGAATACAATTCGTTGGCTCATAGGTGAAACTTAAGTCCAGTTATGGATCGAAAAATAAACTATTTCTGTAAAATCCGAGCTAATAAGGGTTTTTGACCATAAACTATAGTTTTTTGTAAGAAAATTATGGAAAATACAATCCTCTGGTTCAAATGTGAAACTTAAGTCTATTTTTGGATCGAAAAATTAAACTATTTCCGTAAAATCTGAGCTAATAAGGGTTTTTGACCGTGAACTCAAGTTTTTGTAAGAATATGATGGAAAATACAATTCTCTGGTTCAAACGTGAAACGTAGGGCCAATTTGGATCGAAAAATAAACTATTTCTGTAAAATCTGAGCTAATATCGGTTTATGACCGTAAACTCTAGTTTTTTGTAAGAAAATTATGAAAAATACAATTCTCTGGTTTAAATTTGAAACTTAAGTCTAGTTTTGGATCGAATAATAAAACTATTTCCGTAGAATCTGAGTTAATAAGGGTTTTTGACCGTAAACTCGTTTTTCGTAAGAAAATTATGGAGAATACAATTCTCTGGTTCAAATGTGAAACTTAAGTCCATTTTTGGATCGAAAAATTAAACTATTTCCGTAAAATCTGAGCTAATAAGGGTTTTTGACCGTGAACTCAAGTTTTTGTAAGAATATGATGGAAAATACAATTCTCTGGTTCAAACGTGAAACGTAGGGCCAATTTGGATCGAAAAATAAACTATTTCTGTAAAATCTGAGCTTATAAAGGTTTTTGACCGTAAATTCTAGTTTTTTGTAAGAAAATTATGGAAAATACAATTCTCTGCTTCAAATGTTAAACTTAAGTCTATTTTTGGATCGAAAAATTAAACTATTTTCGTAAAATCTGAACTAATAAGGGTTTTTGACCGTAAACTCTAGTTTCTTGTAAGAAAATTATGGAAAATACAATTCTCTGGTTCAAATGTGAAATTTAGGTCCATTTTGGATCGAAAAATAAAACTATTTCCGTAAAATCTGAGCTAATAAGGGTTTTTGTCCGTAAACTCTAGTTTTTTGTAAGAAAATTATGGAGAATACAATTCGTTGGCTCATAGGTCAAACTTAAGTCCAGTTATGGATCGAAAAACAAACTATTTCTGTAAAATCTGAGCTAATAAGGGTTTTTGACCGTAAACTATAGTTTTTTGTAAGAAAATTATGGAAACTACAATTCTCTGGTTCCAATTTGAAACGTAAGCCCATTTTTGGATCGAAAAATAGAACTATTTCTGTAAAATCTGAGCTAATAAGGGTTTTTTACCGTAAACTCAAGTTTTTGTAAGAATATGATGGAAAATACAATTCTCTGGTTCAAACGTGAAACTTAGGTCCAGTTATGGATTGAAAAATAAACTATTTCTGTAAAATCTGAGCTAATAAGGGTTTTTGACCGTAAACTCTAGTTTTTTGTAAGAAAATTATGGAAACTACAATTCTCTGGTTCAAATTTGAAACGTATGCCCATTTTTGGATCGAAAAATAGAACTATTTCTGTAAAATCTGAGCTAATAAGGGTTTTTTTACCGTAAACTCAAGTTTTTGTAAGAATATGATGGAAAATACAATTCTCTGGTTCAAACGTGAAACTTAGGGCCAATTTGGATCGAAAAATAAACTATTTCTGGAAAATCTGAGCTAATAAGGGTTTTTGACCGTAAACTCTAGTTGTTTGTAAGAAAATTATGGAAAATATAATTCTCTGGTTCAAATGTGAAACTTAAGTCCATTTTTGGATCGAAAAATAAAACTATTTCCGTAAAATCTGAGCTAATATGGGTTTTTGACCGTAAACTCGTTTTTCGTAAGAAAATTATGGAGAATGCATTTCGTTGGCTCATAGGTGAAACTTAAGTCCAGTTATGGATCGAAAAATAAACTATTTCTGTAAAATCCGAGCTAATAAGGGTTTTTGACCATAAACTCTAGTTTTTTGTAAGAAGATTATTGAAAATACACTTCTCTGGTTCATATTTGACAATTTAGTATATTTTTGGATCGAAAAATAAAAATATTTCCATAAAATCTGAGCTAAAAAGGCTTTTTGACCGTAAAATCTAGTTTCTTGTAAGAAAATTACGGAAAACATAATTCTCGGGTTCAAACTTGAAACTTATGTCCATTTTGGATCGAAAAATAAAACTATTTCCGTAAAATCTGAGCTAATAAGGGTTTGGGATCGTAAACTCTATTTTTATGTAAGAAAATTATGGAAAACACAATTCGTTGGCTCATAGATGAAACTTAAGTCCAGTTATGGATCAAAAAATAAACTATTTCCGTAAAATCTGAGCTAATAAGTGTTTTTGATCGTAAACTCTAGTTTTTGTAAGAAAATTATGAAAAATACAATTTTCTGGTTCAAACGTGAAACTTAGGTCCAGTTATGGATCGAAAAATAAACTATTTCTGTAAATTCTGAGCTAATAAGGGTTTTTGACCGTAAACTCTAGTTTTTTGTAAGAAAATTATGGAAACTACAATTCTCTGGTTCAAATTTGAAACTTAAGCCCATTTTTGGATCGAAAAATAGAACTATTTCTCTAAAATCTGAGCTAATAAGGGTTTTTGACCGTAAACTCAAGTTTTTGTAAGAATATGATGGAAAATACAATTCTCTGGTTCAAACGTGAAACCTAGGGCCAATTTGGATCGAAAAATAAACTATTTCTGTAAAATCTGAGCTAATAAGGGTTTTGACTGTTAACTCTAGTTTTTTGTAAGAAAATTATGGAAAATACAATTTTCTGGTTCAAATTTGAACCTTAAGTCTATTTATGGATCGAAAAATAAAATTATTGCTGTAAAATCTGAGCAAATTGGGTTTTTGACCATAAACTCGTTTTTCGTAAGAAAATTATGGCGAATGCATTTCGTTGGCTCATAGGTGAAACTTAAGTCCAGTTATGGATCGAAAAATAAACTATTTCTGTAAAATCTGATCTAATAATGGTTTTTGACCGTAAACTATATTTTTTTGTAAGAAAATTATGGAAAATACAATCCACTGGTTCAAATGTGAAACTTAAGTCTATTTTTGGATCGAAAAATAAAACTATTTCCGTAAAATCTGAGCTAATAAGGGTTTTTGACCGTAAACTATAGTTTCTTGTAAGAAAATTATGGAAAATACAATTCTCTGGTTCAAATGTGAAATTTAGGTCCATTTTGGATCGAAAAATAAAACTATTTCCGTAAAATCTGAGCTAATAAGGGTTTTTGTCCGTTAACTCTAGTTTTTTGTAAGAAAATTATGGAGAATACAATTCGTTGGCTCATAGGTGAAACTTAAGTCCAGTTATGGATCGAAAAATAAACTATTTCTGTAAAATCTGAGCTAATAAGGGTTTTTGACCGTAAACTATAGTTTTTTGTAAGAAAATTATGGAAACTACAATTCTCTGGTTCAAATTTGAAACTTAAGTCCATTTTTGGATTGAAAAATAAAACTATTTCCGTAAAATCTGAGCTAATAAGCGTTTTTGACCCTAAACTCTAGGTTTTTGTAAGAAAATTATGGAAGATACAATTTGTTGGCTCATAGGTGAAACTTAAGTCCAATTATGGATCGAAAAATAAACTATTTCTATAACATCTCAGCTATTAAGGGTTTTAGACCGTGAACTCTAGTTTTTTGTTAGAAAATTATGGAAACTACAATTCTCTGGTTCAAATTTGAAACGTAAGCCCATTTTTGGATCGAAAAATAGAACTATTTCTGTAAAATCTGAGCTAATAAGGGTTTTTTACCGTAAACTCAAGTTTTTGTAAGAATATGATGGAAAATACAATTCTCTGGTTCAAACGTGAAACTTAGGGCCAATTTGGATCGAAAAATAAACTATTTCTGGAAAATCTGAGCTAATAAGGGTTTTTGACCGTAAACTCTAGTTTTTTGTAAGAAAATTATGGAAAATAGAATTCTCTGGTTCAAATGTGAAACTTAAGTCAATTTTTGGATCGAAAAATAAAACTATTTCCGTAAAATCTGAGCTAATATGGGTTTTTGACCGTAAACTCGTTTTTCGTAAGAAAATTATGGAGAATACAATTTGTTGGCTCATAGGTGAAAATTAAGTCCAGTTTTGGATCGAAAAATAAACTATTTCTGTAAAATCTAAGCTAATAAGGGTTTTTGACCGTAAACTCTAGTTTTTTGTAAGAAAATTATGTTAAATATAATTCTCTGATTCAAATGTGAAACTTAAGTCCAGTTTTGGATCGAAAAATAAAACTATTTCTGTAAAAATCTGAGCTAATATGGGTTTTTGACCGTAGACTCGTTTTTCGTAAGAAAATTATGGAGAATACAATTCGTTGGCTCATAGGTGAAACTTAAGTCCAGTTATGGATCGAAAAATAAACTATTTCTGTAAAATATGAGCTAATAAGGGTTTTTGACCATAAACTATAGTTTTTTGTAAGAATATGATGGAAAATACAATTCTCTGGTTCAAACGTGAAACTTAGGGCTAATTTGGATCGAAGAATAAACTATTTCTGTAAAATCTGAGCTAATAAGGGTTTTTGACCGTAAACTCTAGTTTTTTGTAAGAAAATTATGGAAGATACAATTCTCTGGTTCAAATGTGAAACTTAGGTCCATTTTTGGATCGAAAAATAAAACTATTTCTGTAAAATCTGAGCTAATATGGGTTTTTGACCGTAAACTCGTTTTTCGTAAGAAAATTATGGAGAATACAATTCGTTGGCTCATAGGTGAAACTTAAGTCCAGTTATGGATCGAAAAATAAACTATTTCTGTAAAATCCGAGCTAATAAGGGTTTTTGACCATAAACTATAGTTTTTTGTAAAAAAATTATGGAAAATACAATTCTCTGGTTCAAATGTGAAACTTAAGTCTATTTTTGGATCGAAAAATTAAACTATTTCCGTAAAATCTGAGCTAATAAGGGTTTTTGACCGTAAACTCTAGTTTTTTGTAAGAAACTTATGGAAAATACAATTCTCTGGTTCAAATGTGAAACTTAGGTCCATTTTGGATCGAAAAATAAAACTATTTCTGTAAAATCTGAGCTAATAAGGGTTTTTGACCGTAAACTCTAGTTTTTCGTAAGAAAATTGAGGAGAATACAATTCGTTGGCTCATAGGTGAAACTTAAGTCCAGTTACGGATCGAAAAATAAACTATTTCTGTAAAATCTGAGCTAATAAGGGTTTTTGACCGTAAACTATAGTTTTTTGTAAGAAAATTATGGAAACTACAATTCTCTGGTTCAAATTTGAAACTTAAGTCCATTTTTGGATTGAAAAATAAAACTATTTCCGTAAAATCTGAGCTAATAAGGTTTTTTGGCCGTAAACTCTAGTTTTATGTAAGAAAATTATGGAAAATACAATTCGTTGGCTCATAGGTGAAACTTAAGTCCAGTTTTGGATCGAAAAATAAACTATTTCTGTAAAATCTGAGCTAATAAGGGTTTTTGACCGTAAACTCTAGTTTTTTTTGTAAGAAAATTATGAAAAATACAATTCTCTGGTTCAAACGTGAAACTTAAGTCCAATTATGGATCGAAAAATAAACTATTTCTGTAAAATCTGAGCTAATAAGGGTTTTTGACCGTAAACTCTAGTTTTTTGTAAGAAAATTATGGAAACTACAATTCTCTGGTTCAAATTTGAAACGTAAGCCCATTTTTGGATCGAAAAATAGAACTATTTCTGTAAAATCTGAGCTAATAAGGGTTTTTTACCGTAAACTCAAGTTTTTGTAAGAATATGATGGAAAATACAATTCTCTGGTTCAAACGTGAAACTTAGAGCCAATTTGGATCGAAAAATAAACTATTTCTGGAAAATCTGAGCTAATAAGGGGTTTTGACCGTAAACTCTAGTTGTTTGTAAGAAAATTATGGAAAATACAATTTTCTGGTTCAAATGTGAAACTTAAGTCCATTTTTGGATCGAAAAATAAAACTATTTCCGTAAAATCTGAGCTAATATGGGTTTTTGACCATAAACTCGTTTTTCGTAAGAAAACTATGGAGAATACAATTTGTTGGCTCATAGGTGAAAATTAAGTCCAGTTTCGGATCGAAAAATAAACCATTTCTGTAAAATCTGAGCTAATAATGGTTTTAACTGTAAACTCTAGTTTTTGTAAGAAAATTATGGAAAATACAATTCTCTGGTTCAAATGTGAAACTTAAGTCCATTTTTGGATCGAAAAATAAAACTATTTCCGTAAAATCTGAGCTAATATGGGTTTTTGACCGTAGACTCGTTTTTCGTAAGAAAATTATGGAGAATAAAATTCGTTGGCTCATAGGTGAAACTTAAGTCCAGTTATGGATCGAAAAATAAACTATTTCTGTAAAATATGAGCTAATAAGGGTTTTTGACCATAAACTATAGTTTTTTGTAAGAATATGATGGAAAATACAATTCTCTGGTTCAAACGTGAAACTTAGGGCTAATTTGGATCGAAGAATAAACTATTTCTGGAAAATCTGAGCTAATAAGTGTTTTTGACCGTAAACTCTAGTTTTTTGTAAGAAAATTATGGAAAATACAATTCTATGGTTCAAATGTGAAACTTAAGACCATTTTTGGATCGAAAAATAAAACTATTTACGTAAAATCTGAGCTAATAAGGGTTTTTGACCGTAAACTCGTTTTTCGTAAGAAAATTATGGAGAATACAATTCGTTGGCTCATAGGTGAAACTTAAGTCCAGTTATGGATCGAAAAATAAACTATTTCTGTAAAATCCGAGCTAATAAGGGTTTTTGACCATAAACTATAGTTTTTTGTAAGAATATGATGGAAAATACAATCCTCTGGTTCAAATGTGAAACTTAAGTCTATTTTTGGATCGAAAAATTAAACTATTTCCGTAAAATCTGAGCTAATAAGGGTTTTTGACCGTAAACTCTAGTTTCTTGTAAGAAAATTATGGAAAATACAATTCTCTGGTTCAAATGTGAAACTTAGGTCCATTTTGGATCTAAAAATAAAACTATTTCCGTAAAATCTGAGCTAATAAGGGTTTTTGTCCGTAAACTCTAGTTTTTTGTAAGAAAATTATGGAAAATACAATTCGTTGGCTCATAGGTGAAACTTAAGTCCAGTTATGGATCGAAAAATAAACTATTTATGTAAAATCTGAGCTAATAAGGGTTTTTGACCGTAAACTATAGTTTTTTGTAAGAAAATTATGGAAACTACAATTCTCTGGTTCAAATTTGAAACTTAAGTCCATTTTTGGATTGAAAAATAAAACTATTTCCGTAAAATCTGAGCTAATAAGCGTTTTTGACCGTAAATTCTGGTTTTATGTAAGAAAATTATGGAAAATACAATTTATTGCCTCATAGGTGAAACTTAAGTCCAGTTTTGGATCCAAAAATAAACTATTTCTGTATAATCTGAGCTAATAAGGGTTTTTGACCGTAAACTCTAGTTTTTGTAAGAAAATTATGGAAAATACAATTTTCTGGTTCAAACGTGAAACTTAGGTCCAGTTATGGATCGAAAAATAAACTATTTCTCTAAAATCTGAGCTAATAAGGGTTTTTGACCGTAAACTCTAGTTTTTTGTAAGAAAATTATGGAAACTACAATTCTCTGGTTCAAATTTGAAACGTAAGCCCATTTTTGGATCGAAAAATAGAACTATTTCTGTAAAATCTGAGCTAATAAGGGTTTTTTACCGTAAACTCAAGTTTTTGTAAGAATATGATGGAAAATACAATTCTCTGGTTCAAACGTGAAACTTAGAGCCAATTTGGATCGAAAAATAAACTATTTCTGGAAAATCTGAGCTAATAAGGGTTTTTGACCGTAAACTCTAGTTTTTTGTAAGAAAATTATGGAAAATATAATTCTCTGGTTCAAATGTGAAACTTAAGTCCATTTTTGGATCGAAAAATAAAACTATTTCCGTAAAATCTGAGCTAATATGGGTTTTTGACCATAAACTCGTTTTTCGTAAGAAAACTATGGAGAATACAATTTGTTGGCTCATAGGTGAAAATTAAGTCCAGTTTTGGATCGAAAAATAAACTATTTCCGTAAAATCTGAGCTAATAAGGGTTTTTGACCGTAAACTCTAGTTTTTTTTAAGAAAATTATGGAAAATAAAATTCTCTGGTTCAAATGTGAAACTTAAGTCACTTTTTGGATCGAAAAATAAAACTATTTCCGTAAAATCTGAGCTAATATGGGTTTTTGACCGTAAACTCGTTTTTCGTAAGAAAATTATGGAGAATACAATTCGTTGGCTCATAGGTGAAACTTAAGTCCCGTTATGGATCGAAAAATAAACTATTTCTGTAAAATATGAGCTAATAAGGGTTTTTGACCATAAACTATAGTTTTTTGTAAGAATATGATGGAAAATACAATTCTCTGGTTCAAACGTGAAACTTAGGGCTAATTTGGATCGAAGAATAAACTATTTCTGGAAAATCTGAGCTAATAAGGGTTTATGACCGTAAACTCTAGTTTTTTGTAAGAAAATTATGGAAAATAGAATTCTCTCGTTCAAATGTGAAACTTAAGTCCATTTTTGGATCGAAAAATAAAACTATTTCTGTAAAATCTGAGCTAATAAGGGTTTTTGACCGTAAACTCTAGTTTTTTGTAAGAAAATTATGGAAAATACAATTCGTTGTCTCATAGGTGAAACTTAAGTCAAGTTTTGGATCAAAAAATAAACTATTTCTGTAAAATAGGAGCTAATAAGGGTTTTTGACCGTAAACTCTAGTTTTTTGTAAGAAAATTATGGAAAATACAATTCTCTGGTTCAAATGTGAAACTTAAGTCTAGTTTTGGATCGAAAAATAAAACTAGTTCCGTAAAATCTGAGCTATTAAGGGTTTTTGACCGTAAACTCTAGTTTTTTGTAAGAAAATTATGGAAAATACAATTTGTTGGCTCATAGCTGAAACTTAAGTCCTGTTTTGGATCGAAAAATAAACTATTTCTGTAAAATCTGAGCTAATAAGTGTTTTTGACCGTAAACTCTGGTTTTTTTGTAAGAAAATTATGGAAAATACAATTTTCTGGTTCAAACGTGAAACTTAGGTCCAGTTATGGATCGAAAAATAAACTATTTCTCTAAAATCTGAGCTAATAAGGGTTTTTGACCGTAAACTCTAGTTTTTTGTAAGAAAATTATGGAAACTACAATTCTCTGGTTCAAATTTGAAACGTAAGCCCATTTTTGGATCGAAAAATAGAACTATTTCTGTAAAATCTGAGCTAATAAGGGTTTTTTACCGTAAACTCAAGTTTTGGTAAGAATATGATGGAAAATACAATTCTCTGGTTCAAACGTGAAACTTAGGGCCAATTTGGATCGAAAAATAAACTATTTCTGGAAAATCTGAGCTAATAAGGGTTTTTGACCGTAAACTCTAGTTGTTTGTAAGAAAATTATGGAAAATATAATTCTCTGGTTCAAATGTGAAACTTAAGTCCATTTTTGGATCGAAAAATAAAACTATTTCCGTAAAATCTGAGCTAATAAGGGTTTTTGACCGTAAACTCGTTTTTCGTAAGAAAATTATGGAGAATACAATTTGTTGGCTCATAGGTGAAAATTAAGTCCATTTTTGGATCTAAAAATAAACTATTTACATAAAATCTGAGTTAATAAGAGTTTTTAACTGTAAACTCTAGTTTTTTGTAAAAAAATTACGGAAAATACAATTCTCTGATTCAAATGTGAAACTTAAGTCCAGTCTTGGATCTCAAAATAAAACTATTTCTGTACAATCTGAGCTAATAAGGGTTTTTGACAGTAAACTCGTTTTTCGTAAGAAAATTATGGAGAATACAATTCGTTGGCTCATAGGTGAAACTTAAGTCCAGTTATGGATCGAAAAATAAACTATTTCTGTAAAATATGAGCTAATAAGGGTTTTTGACCATAAACTATATTTTTTTGTAAGAATATGATGGAAAATACAATTCT
Source organism: Artemia sp. Qi Xiang Cuo (assembly GCF_049724085.1). Lineage (NCBI taxonomy): Eukaryota > Metazoa > Arthropoda > Branchiopoda > Anostraca > Artemiidae > Artemia > Artemia sp. Qi Xiang Cuo. The sequence goes on from NC_142805.1 coordinate 30,545,581, forward strand.
CTGGTTCAAACGTGAAACTTAGGGCTAATTTGGATCGAAAAATAAACTATTTCCGGAAAATCTAAGCTAATAAGGGTTTATGACAGTAAACTCTATTTTTTTGTAAGAAAATTATGTAAAATACAATTCTCTGGTTCTAATGTGAAACTTAAGTCCAGTTTTGGATAGAAAAATAAACTATTTCGCTAAAAACCTGAGCTAATAAGGGTTTTTGACCGTAAACTCTTTTTTCGTAAGAAAATTATGGAGAATACATTTCGTTGGCTCATAGGTGAAACTTAAGTCCAGTTATGGATCGAAAAATAAACTATTTCTGTAAAATCTGAGCTAATAAGGATTTTTGACCGTAAACTCTAGTTTTTTGTAAGAAAATTATGGAAAATACAATTCTCTGATTAAAATGTGAAACGTAAGACTATTTTTGGATCTAAAAATAAAACTATTTCCGTAAAATCTGAGCTAATAAGGGTTTTTGACCGTAAACTCTAGTTTCTTGTAAGAAAATTATGGAAAATACAATTCTCTGGTTCAAATGTGAAATTTAGGTCCATTTTAAATCGAAAAATAAAACTATTTCCGTAAAATCTGAGCTAAAAAGGGTTATTGGCCGTAAACTCTAGTTTTTGTAAGAAAATGACGGAAAACACAATTCGTTGGCTCATAGATGAAACTTAAGTCCCGTTATGGATCGAAAATTAAACTATTTCTGTAAAATCTGAGCTAATAAGGGATTATGAAGGTAAACTCTAGCTTTTTGAAAGAAAATTATGGAAAATACAGTTCTCTGGTTCAAATGTGAAATTTAAGTCCATTTTCGGATCGAAAAATAAAACTATTTCCGCAAAATCTGAGCTAATATGGGTTTCTGACCGTAAACTCGTTTTTCGTAAGAAAATTATGGAGAATACAATTCGTTGGCTCATAGGTGAAACTTAAGTCCAGTTAGGGATCGAAAAATAAACTATTTCTGTAAAATCTGAGCTAATAAGGGTTTTTGACCATAAACTATAGTTTTTTGTAAGAATATGATGGAAAATACAATTCTCTGGTTCAAACGTGAAACTTAGGGCCAATTTGGATCGAAAACCTTGGGTAACTATGGAGCTACTTGACTTAATTAGAAGGAGAAATACATTGTATTTGAGTTACTTAAATAGTAACCATAGTCAAGATCTAACTGAATTTAGACAAATCCGTAATAAAGTAAATCGGCTACGGCGTTCATGCATCCGCTAATATTATGTATATAAATTTAAGTAAAACAAAGGAAATACGAAAACGACTTGGAATATTATAAACGAAATCGTAAATAAGAAGAAAGAGACCGAGATTCCTGCTAGTCTGATCTTTGATGGTAAATTTGTTAATGGAAACGAAGAGGTGGCTAATTTCTTTGGTGAATATTTTTCTAAGATTGGTGAATCAATAAGTGAGAATCCATACGATGAAAATAATGAAATTAATGAGACGTTTAGTGATAAAAGGGGAGTTGGATTGGAAATGTCTGCAGATGAAACGAACTTTGAAGAATTAAAACAGATAATAGGATTGGTAAAATCAAGTTCTTCAGGGAATGATGGAATTAATCTGAAAACGTTCAAGCATGTTATGGTATATTTGTTGCCTTGTATTATTTATTTGATTAACCTTTCTTTGAAGAAAGGTGAATTTCCTACTCGTCTGAAAGAGGCTAAAGTTATTCCGCTTCACAAAAGGGGTTCAAAGACTGATCCGTATAATTGGAGGCCGATTTAAATAGTATCCATATTTGATAATCTTCATTAAAAAGGGATGCACCGGAGGCTTAATAACCATCTGACTGCTTACGGTTTTCTTAGTAATACCCTGTTTGGATTCAGTACAAAATAATCTGCAATACATGCAGTCGAGCACCTAAGAGATTTCATTAATGGTGCTCTCGAAAAAAGTGTACTGGTACTTTCAGTATTTATAAACTTTAGAAAGGCTTTTGACACGGTGGTTCATAAAATTTTATTAAATAGGCTAAGCCGTTTAGGGATCCAAGGGGTTATTCTGAAATGGTTTGAATCTTATCTTAACCAGCGTATTATTCGAGTCTCTATTAAAAATTCTATTTCAAAAAATTTTATCGTTAATTCTGGTGTGTCTCAGGGTTCAGTGCTTGGCCCACTTCTTTATCTAATTTACGTTGATACCATGGGTTTTTCTATATCAGATGCACTGATAATGTATTTAGCTGATGACATAGTGCTTACGATTACATCTTCTTGTCTCAGCCAATTAATTAAGAAGACAGATCAAGCCCCCGCTCAATTGATAAATTTTACAAATTCCAGTTATTTGGTAGTGAATATTTCCAAAATAAAGTTCGTGACACTTTGTATAAATGGATTTTCATTTGTTTTAGATAATAAAATTGTTTTTAACGGTGAATTTTTAAAGCATGTAAATAGTGTTAAATATTTGGGCTTTAGTCTTGATTTTAATTTAAGTTGGAAATCACATTGTGATCTTGTGGCAGTTAAGATGTCAAGAGGGTTGGGCGTGATAAGAAGACTGAAAAATCAACTACCGTCAAATGTTTTACTTTTACTTTATCATTCTATTGTTAGCCCTTATTTATCATATGGTTGCATGCTATGGACTAGTAGTTTTATTTCAAGTTTTAGAAAAGTCCAAATTTTACAGTATAAAATAGTTCGTATTTTAGGTAATTACATTCAGTTTGAAAATAGCACGTTGAATTGCTTTATAAGTTTGAAAATTTTAAATATTTATCAGTTACGGGATTACCAGTTAGCAATTTTTATTTATCAATGTTTGAATAAGTGTTCACCGGAGGTATTTTGTGAAATTTTTAAAGCTAACTAATCTTATTACTGTTATGAGACTAGAAATGCGAATGACCTTGCATCGGAGGTCCGAAATACTCAACGTGCTGCGTTTCTGCCTCGTTTTGCGGGACTGGGGGTGTGGAATTCCTTCCCGGATGCTATTAGACAAGTTGATAATGTAAGCCAGCTAAAGAGTAGATTGAAGCGTTACCTTTTGGGTTATAATCTGAATGATTAGATTTTTGAATATGATTAATTTTGGTATGAAATTTGTTTCGACAGATAATGGTCGTATTTTCGCGAAATTACCCAGGCAAAGCACACGGAGTCGGCTCTATAGTCTAGCTGATACATATTGATTTTGTCATAGTTCATTTATTTAGATGTGTCTCTCTTTTTTTTTTTTTTTTCTTTTTTTTTTTTTTTTTTTGAGTGTATGTTTTAAGGATGATATGTGATATTTCTCACTTGCGATTTCTAGAGTGTAATCCTTTTAGAGTAGGATATGTTCTTTATGTTGATTCAGTTCAAGTGCTGATTTTTCCCCGTAAAGAGATAGTTTTTATGTGGATGTAGAGCTTTATAATAATGGATTTGCAGCCATCGTAAACAAACCTTCGGGTTTTTGTAGATGGCCGCTGTAAATTTGTTTGTATTTTTTTTTATTGTAAATAAATTAATTAATTAAAATTAAAAATTAATTAAATTAATTAATAATTAAAAATAAACTATTTCTGGAAAATATAAGCTAATAAGAGTTCTTGACCGTAAACTCTAGTTTTTTGAAAGAAAATTATGGAAAATACAATTCTCTGGTTCAAATGTGAAACTTAAGTTCATTTTTGGATCGAAAAATAAAACTATTGTCGTAAAATCTGAGCTAATACGGGTTTTTGACCGTAAACTCTAGTTTTTTGTAAGAAAATTATGGCGAATACAATTCGTTGGCTCATAGGTGAAACTTAAGTCCAGTTATGGATCGAAAAATAAACTATTTCTGTAAAATCTGAGCTAATAAGGGTTTTTGACCATAAACTATAGTTTTTTGTAAGAAAATTATGGAAAATACAATCTTCTGGTTCAAATGTGAAACTTAAGTCTATTTTTGAATCGAAAAATTAAACTATTTCCGTAAAATCTGAGCTAATAAGGGTTTTTGACCATAAACTCTAGTTTCTTGTAAGAAAATTATGGAAAATACAATTCTCTGGTTCAAATGTGAAATTTAGGTCCATTTTAAATCGAAAAATAAAACTATTTCAGTAAAATCTGAGCTAATAAGGGTTTTTGGCCGTAAACTCTAGTTTTTTGTAAGAAAATTATGGAAAATACAATTCGTTGGCTCATAGGTGAAACTTAAGTCCAGTTATGGATCGAAAAATAAACTATTTCTGTAAAATCTGAGCTAATAAGGGTTTTTGACCGTAAACTATAGTTTTTTGTAAGAAAATTATGGAAACTACAATTCTCTGGTTCAAATGTGAAATTTATGGCCATTTTGGAACGAAAAATAAAACTATTTCCGTTAGATATGAGCTAATAAGGGTTTTTGACTATAAACTCTAGTTTTATGTAACAAAATTATGCAAAATAAAATGCTGTAGATCATAGTGGGAGCTGTAGTCAATTTATAAATCGAAAACTGTTTACGAAAAATATAAGCTAACAAGGGATTTTGACCATAAACTCTTGTTTTTTGTAAGAAAATTATGGAAAATACAATTTTCTGGTTCAAACGTGAAACTTAGGTCCAGTTATGGATCGAAAAATAAACTATTTCTGTAAAATCTGAGCTAATAAGGGTTTTTGACCGTAAACTCTAGTTTTTTGTAAGAAAATTATGGAAACTACAATTCTCTGGTTCAAATTTGAAACTTAAACCCATTTTTGGATCGAAAAATAGAACTATTTCTTTAAAATCTGAGCTAATAAGGGTTTTTGACCGTAAACTCAAGTTTTTGTAAGAATATGATGGAAAATACAATTCTCTGGTTCAAACGTGAAACCTAGGGCCAATTTGGATCGAAAAATAAACTATTTCTGTAAAATCTGAGCTAATAAGGGTTTTTGACCGTAAACTCTAGTTTTTTGTAAGAAAATTATGGAAAATACAATTCTCTGGTTCAAATGGGAAACTTAAGTCTATTTTGGATTTAAAAATAAAACTATTTCCGTAAAATCTGAGCTAATATGGGTTTTTGACCGTAAACTCGTTTTTCGTAAGAAAATTATGGAGAATGCATTTCGTTGGCTCATAGGTGAAACTTAAGTCCAGTTTTGGATCGAAAAATAAACTATTTCTGTAAAATCTGAGCTTATAAAGGTTTTTGACCGTAAATTATAGTTTTTTGTAAGAAAATTATGGAAAATACAATTCTCTGCTTCAAATGTTAAACTTAAGTCTATTTTTGGATCGAAAAATTAAACTATTTCCGTAAAATCTGAGCTAATAAGGGTGTTTGACCGTAAACTCTAGTTTCTTGTAAGAAAATTATGGAAAATACAATTCTCTGGTTCAAATGTGAAATTTAGGTCCATTTTGGATCAAAAAATAAAACTATTTCCGTAAAATCTGAGCTAATAAGGGTTTTTGGCCGTAAACTCTAGTTTTTTGTAAAAAAATTATGGAAAATACAATTCGTTGGCTCATAGGTGAAACTTAAGTCCAGTTATGGATCGAAAAATAAACTATTTCTGTAAAATCTGAGCTAATAAGGGTTTATGACCGTAAACTCTAGTTTTTTGTAAGAAAATTATGGAAACTACAATTCTCTGGTTCAAATGTGAAGTTTAAGTCCATTTTTGGTTCGAAAAATAAAACTATTTCCGTAAAATCTGAGCTAATAAGGGTTTTTGACCGTAAACTCTAGTTTTTTGTAAGAAAATTATGCAAAATACAATTCGTTAGCTCATAGTTGAAACGTAAGTCCATTTTTGGATCGAAAAATAAACTATTTCCGTAAAATCTGAGCTAAATAGGGTTTTTGACCGTAAACTCTAGTTTTTGTAAGAAAATTATGGAAAATACAATTCTCTGGTTCAAACGTGAAACTTAGGTCCAGTTATGGATCGAAAAATAAACTATTTCTGTAAAATCTGAGCTAATAAGGGTTTTTGACTGTAAACCCTAGTTTTTTGTAAGAAAATTATAGAAAATACAATTCTCTGGTTCAAATTTGAAACTTAAGTCCATTTTTAGATCGAAAAATAAAACTATTTCCGTAAAATCTGAGTTAATAAGGGTTTTTGACCGTAAATTCTTGTTTTTTTTTGTAAGAAAATTATGGAAAATACAATTCGTTGGCTCAAAGGTGAAACTTAAGTCCATTTTTGGATCGAAAAATAAACTATTTCTGTAAAATCTGAGCTAATAAGGGTTTTTGACCGTAAACTCTAGTTTTTGTGAGAATATCATGGAAAATACAATTCTCTGGTTCAAACGTGAAACTTAGGGCCATTTTGGATCGAAAAATAAAACTATTTCCGTAAAATCTGAGCTAATAAGGGTTTTTGACCGTAAACTATAGTTTTTTGTAAGAAAATTATGGAAAATACAATTCGTTGGCTCATAGGTGAAACTTAAGTCCAGTTTTGGATCGAAAAACAAACTATTTCTGTAAAGTCTGAGCTAATAAGGGTTTTTAACCGTAAACTGTAGTTTTTTGTAAGAAAATTATGGAAAATTCAATTCTCTGGTTCAAATGTGAAACTTGAGCCATTTTTGGATCGAAAAATAAAACTATTTCCTTAAAGTCTGAGCTAATAAGGGTTTTTGACCATAAACTCTAGTATTTTGTAAGAAAATTATGGAAAATACAATTCGTTGGCTCATAGGTGAAACTTAAGTCAAGTTTTGGATCGAAAAATAAACTATTGCTTTAAAATCTGAGCTAATAAGGGTTTTGACCGTAAACTCTAGCTTTTTGTAAGAAAATTATGGAAAATATAATTCTCTGGTTCAAATATGAAACTTAAGTCCATTGTTAGATCGAAAAATAAAACTATTTCCGTAAAATCTGAGCTAATATGGGTTTTTGACCGTAAACTCGTTTTTCGTAAGAAAATTATGGAGAATACAATTCGTTGGCTCATATGTGAAACTGAAGTCCAGTTATGGATCGAAAAATAAACTATTTCTGTAAAATCTGAGCTAATAAGGGTTTTTGACCGTAAACTATAGTTTTTTGTAAGAAAATTATGGAAAATACAATTCTCTGGTTCAAACGTGAAACTTAGGTCCAGTTATGGATCGAAAAATAAACTATTTCCGTAAAATCTGAGCTAATAAGGGTTTTTGACCGTAAACTCTAGTTTCTTGTAAGAAAATTATGGAAAATACAATTCTCTGGTTAAAATGTGAAATTTAGGTCCATTTTGGATCGAAAAATAAAACTATTTCCGTAAAATCTGAGCTAATAAGGGTTTTTGGCCGTAAACTCTAGTTTTTTGTAAGAAAATTATGGAAAATACAATTCGTTGGCTCATAGGTGAAACTTAAGTCCAGTTATGGATCGAAAAATAAACTATTTCTGTAAAATCTGAGCTAATTAGGGTTTTTGACCGTAAACTCTAGTTTTTGTAAGAAAATTATGGAAAATACAATTCTCTGGTTCAAACGTGAAACTTAGGTCCAGTTATGGATCGAAAAATAAACTATTTCTGTAAAATCTGAGCTAATAAGGGTTTTTGACCGTAAAATCTAGTTTTTTGTAAGAAAATTATGGAAACTACAATTCTCTGGTTCAAATTTGAAATTTAAGCCCATTTTTGGATCGAAAAATAAAACTATTTCCGTAAAATCTGAGCTAATAAGGGTTTTTGACCGTAAAATCTAGTTTTTTGTAGGAAAATTATGGAAAATACAATTCGTTGGCTCATAGATGAAACTTAAGTCCAGTTTAGGATCGAAAAATAAACTATTTCTGTAAAATCTGAGCTAATAAGGGTTTTTGACCGTAAACTCTAGTTTTTGTAAGAATATCATGGAAAATACAATTCTCTGGTTCAAACGTGAAACTTAGGGCCATTTTGGATCGAAAAATAAAACTATTTCCGTAAAATCTGAGCTAATACGGGTTTTTGATCGTGAACTCTAGCTTTTTGCAAGAGAATTATGGAAAATACAATTCGTTGGCTCATAGGTGAAACTTAAGTCCAATTTTGGATCGAAAAACAAACTATTTCTGTAAAATCTGAGCTAATAAGGGTTTTTGACCGTAAACAATAGTTTTTTGTAAGAAAATTATGGAAAATACAATTCTCTGATTCAAATGTGAAACTTGAGCCATTTTTGGATCGAAAAATAAAACTATTTCCTTAAAGTCTGAGCTAATTATGGTTTTTGACCATAAACTCTAGTCTTTTGTAAGAAAATTATGGAAAATACAATTCGTTGGCTCATAGGTGAAACTTAAGTCAAGTTTTGGATCGAAAAATAAACTATTTCTGGAAAATCTGAGCTAATAAGGGTTTTTGACCGTAAACTATAGTTTTTTGTAAAAAAATTATGGAAAATACAATTAGTTGGCTCATAGGTGAAACTTAAGTCCAATTTTGGATCGAAAAACAAACTATTTCTGTAAAATCTGAGCTAATAAGGGTTTTTGACCGTAAACTATAGTTTTTTGTAAGAAAATTATGGAAAATACAATTCTCTGGTTCAAATGTGAAACTTAAGCCAATTTTGGATCGAAAAATAAAACTATTTCCTTAAAATCTGAGCTAATAAGGGTTTTTGACCGTAAACTCTAGTCTTTTGTAAGAAAATTATGGAAAATACAATTCGTTGGCTCATAGGTGAAACTTCAGTCCAGTTTTAGATCGAATAATAAACTATTTCTGGAAAATCTGAGCTAATAAGGGTTTTTCACCGTAAACTCTAGTTTTTGTAAGAAAATTATGGAAAATACAATTCTCTGGTTCAAACGTGAAACTTAAATCCATTTTTAAAACTATTTCCGTAAAATCTGAGCTAATATGGGTTTTTGACCGAGAACTCGTTTTTCGTAAGAAAATTATGGAGAATACATTTCGTTGGCTCATAGGTGAAACTTAAGTCCAGTTTTGGATCGAAAAATAAACTATTTCTGGAAAATCTGAGCTAATAAGGGTTTTTGACCGTAAACTCTAGTTTTTTGTAAGAAAATTATGGAAAATACAATTCTTTGGTTCAAATGCGATACTTAAGTTCTTTTATGGATCGAAAAATCAAACTAGCTCCGTAAAATTTGAGTTAGGAAGGGCTTTTGACCGTAAACTCTAGTATTTTGTAAGAAAACTATGGAAAATACAATTCGTTGGTTCATAGATGAAACTTAAGACCTGTTATGGATCGAAAAATAAACTATTTCTATAAAATCGGAGCCAATAAGGGTTTTTGGCAGTAATCTCTAGTTTTTGTAAGAAAATTATGGAAAATACAATTCTCTGGTTCAAACGTGAAACTTAGGTCCAATTATGGATCGAAAAATAAACTATTTCTGTAAAATCTGAGCTAATAAGGGTTTTTGACTGTAAACTCTAGTTTTTTGTAAGAAAATTATGGAAACTACAATTCTCTGGTTCAAATTTGAAACTTGAGCCCATTTTTGGATCGAAAAATAGAACTATTTCCGTAAAATCTGAGCTAATAATGGTTTTTGACCGTAAACTCTAGTTTTTTGTAAGAAAATTATGGAAAATACAATTCGTTGGCTCAGAGGTTAAACTTAAGTCCAGTTTAGGATCGAAAATAAACTATTTCTGTAAAATATGAGCTAATAAGGGTTTTTGACCGTAAACTCTAGTTTTTGTAAGAATATCATGGAAAATACAATTCTCTGGTTCAAACGTGAAACTTAGGGCCATTTTGGATCGAAAAATAAAACTATTTCCGTAAAATCTGAGCTAATAAGGGTTTTTGACCGTAAACTCTAGTGTTTTGTAAGAAAATTATGGAAAATACAATTCGTTGGCTCATAGGTGAAACTTAAGTCCAATTTTGGATCGAAAAATAAACTATTTCTGTAAAATCTGAGCTAATAAGGGTTTTTGACCGTAAACTGTAGTTTTTTGTAAGAAAATTATGGAAAATACAATTCTCTGGTTCAAATGTGAAACTTGAGCCATTTTTGGATCGAAAAATATAACTATTTTCTTAAAGTCTGAGCTAATAAGGGTTTTTGACCATAAACTCTAGTCTTTTGTAAGAAAATTAAGGTAAAAACAATTCGTTGGGTCATAGGTTAAACTAAAGTCCAGTTATGGATCGAAAAATAAACTATTTCTGGAAAATCTGAGCTAATAAGGGCTTTTGATAGTAAACTCTATTTTTTTGCAAGAAAATTATGGTAAATAAAATTCTCTGGTTCAAATGTGAAACTTAAGTCAATTTTTGGATCGAAAAATAAAACTATTTCCGTAAAATCTGAGCTAATATGGGTTTTTGACCGTAAACTCGTTTTTCGTAAGAAAATTATGGAGAATGCATTTCGTTGGCTCAAAGGTTAAACTTAAGTTCAGTTATGGATCGAAAAATAAACTATTTCTGTGAAATATGAGATAATAAGGATTTTTGACTGTAAACTATTGTTTTTTGTAAGGAAACTAAGGAAAATCCAATCCTCTGGTTCAAAGATGAAACTTAAGTCTAGTTATAGATCAAAAAATGAGCCTATTTCTATAAAATCTGAGCTAAAAAGGGTTTTTAACCGTAAACTCTAGTTTCTTGTAAGAAAATTATGGAAAATACAATTCTCTGGTTCAAATGTGAAATTTAGGTCCATTTTGGATCGAAAAATAAAACTATTTCCGTAAAATCTGAGCTAATAAGGGTTTTTGACCGTAAACTCTTGTTTTTTGTAAGAAAATTATGGAAAATACAATTCGTTGGCTCATAGGTGAAACTTAAGTCCAGTTATGGATCGAAAAATAAACTATTTCTGTAAAATCTGAGCTAATAAGGGTTTATGACCGTAAACTCTAGTTTTTTGTAAGAAAAGTATGGAAACTACAATTCTCTGGTTCAAATTTGAAACTTAAGTCCATTTTTGGATTGAAAAATAAAAATATTTCCGTAAAATCTGAGCTAATAAGGGTTTTTGACCGTAAACTATAGCTTTTGTAAGAAAATTATGGAAAATACAATTCGTTGGCTCATAGGTGAAACTTAAGTCCAATTTTGGATCGAAAAACAAACGATTTCTGTAAAATCTGAGTTAATAGGGGTTTTTGACCGTAAACTATAGTTTTTTGTAAGTAAAATTATGGAAAATACAATTCTATGGTTCAAATGTGAAATTTAAGCCAATTTTGGATTGAAACAAAAAACTATTTCTGTAAAATCTGAGCTAAGATGTGTTTTTTACCATAAACTCTATTTTTCTGCAAGAAAATCATGGAAAATACATTTTTTTAGTTCGACTTTAACACTTAAGTCCATTTATCTATCGAAAAATAAACTATATCCGTAAATTCTGAGACAATAAGGGTTTTTGACCGTAAACTTTAGTGTTTTGTAAGAAAATTATGGAAAATACAATTCGTTGGCTCATAGGTGAAACTTAAGTCCAATTTTTGGACCGAAAAATAAATTATTTCTGTAAAATCTTAGCTAATAAGGGTTTTTTACCGTAAACTCTAGTTTTTTGTAAGAAAATTATGGAAAATACAATTCTCTGGTTCAAATGTGAAACTTAAGTCCATTTTTGGATCGAAAAATAAAACTATTTCCATAAAATCTGAGCTAATAAGTGTTTTTGACCGTAAACTCTAGTCTTTTGTAAGAAAATTATGGAAAATACAATTCGTTGGCTCATAGGTGAAACTTAAGTCCAGTTTTGAATCGAAAAATAAACTATTTCTGTAAAATCTGAGCTAAATAAGGGTTTTTGACCGTAAACTCTAGTTTTTGTAAGAAAATTATGGAAAATACAATTCTCTGGTTCAAACGTGAAACTTAGGTCCAGTTATGGATCGAAAAATAAACTATTTCTGTAAAATCTGAGCTAATAAGGGTTTTTGACTGTAAACCCTAGTTTTTTGTAAGAAAATTATGGAAACTACAATTCTCTGGTTCAAATTTGAAACTTAAGTCCATTTTTGGATAGAAAACTAAAACTATTTTCGTAAAATCTGAGCTAATAAGGGTTTTTGACCGTAAACTCTAGTTTTTTGTAAGAAAATTATGGAAAACAAAATTCTTTAGATCAGTTTTGAAACTAAGTTCCATTTTTGGATCGAAGAATAAAATGTTTCTGTAAAATCTGAGCTAATAAGGGTTTTTGACCGTAAACTCTAGTTTTTGTGAGAATATCATGGAAAATACAATTCTCTGGTTCAAACGTGAAACTTAGGGCCATTTTGGATCGAAAAATAAAACTATTTCCGTAAAATCTGAGCTAATAAGGGTTTTTGACCGTAAACTATAGTTTTTTGTAAGAAAATTATGGAAAATACAATTCGTTGGCTCATAGGTGAAACTTAAGTCCAATTTTGGATCGAAAAACAAACTATTTCTGTAAAGTCTGAGCTAATAAGGGTTTTTAACCGTAAACTGTAGTTTTTTGTAAGAAAATTATGGAAAATTCAATTCTCTGGTTCAAATGTGAAACTTGAGCCATTTTTGGATCGAAAAATAAAACTATTTCCTTAAAGTCTGAGCTAATAAGGGTTTTTGACCATAAACTCTAGTATTTTGTAAGAAAATTATGGAAAATACAATTCGTTGGCTCATAGGTGAAACTTAAGTCCAGTTTTGGATCGAAAAATAAACTATTGCTGGAAAATCTGAGCTAATAAGGGTTTTTGACCGTAAACTCTAGTTTTTTGTAAGAAAATTATGGAAAATACAATTCTCTGGTTCAAATGTGAAACTTAAGTCCATTTTTGGATCAAAAAATAAAACTATTTCCGTAAAATCTGAGCTAATATGGGTTTTTGACCGTAAATTCGTTTTTCGTAAGAAAATTATGGAGAATACAATTCGTTGGCTCATAGGTGAAACTTAAGTCCAGTTATGGATCGAAAAATAAACTATTTCTGTAAAATCTGAGCTAATAAGGGTTTTTGACCGTAAACTATAGTTTTTTTTAAGAAAATTATGGAAAATACAATTTTCTGGTTCAAACGTGAAACTTAGGTCCAGTTATGGATCGAAAAATAAACTATTTCTGTAAAATCTGAGATAATAAGGGGTTTTGACCGTAAACTCTAGTTTTTTGTAAGAAAATTATGGAAACTACAATTCTCTGGTTCAAATATGAAACTTAAGTCCAGTTTTAGATCGAAAAATATAACTGTTTCTGTAAAATCTGAGCTAATAAGGGTTTTTGACCATAAACTATTGTTTTTTGTAAGAAAACTGTGGAATGTTCAATTCTTTAGCTCAAAGTTGAAGGTGAAGTCCTGTTATTGATAGAAAAATAAACTATTTATGTAAAGTCTAGGCTACGAAGAGTGTTTGACCGTAAAATCTAGTTTTTTGTAAGAAAATGATGGAAAATACAATACTCTGGTTCAAACGTGAAACTTAGGGCCATTTTTGGATCGAAAAGTAAAACTCGTTCCTTGAAATCTGAGCTAATAAGGGTTTTTGAGAGTAAAATACAGTTTTTTTGTAAGAAAATTATGCAAATTACGATTAATTAGTTCACGGTTGACACTGTCGTCCGTCTATGGATTGAAAAATAAATACTTTTTCTTGTAAATCTCAGCTTATAAGGGTTTTTGACCGTGAACTCTAGTTTTTTGTAAGAAAATTATGGAAAACACAGTTCCCTGGTTCAAATTTGAAACTTAAGTCTATTTTTGGATCGAAAAATAAAACTATTTCCGTAAAATCTGAGCTAATAAGGGTTTTTGACCATACACTCTATTTTTTTTAAGAAAATTATGGAAAATACAATTCGTTGGCTCATAGGTGAAACTTAAGTCCAGTTTTGGATCGAAAAATAAAATATTTCTGTAAAATCTGAGCTAATAAGGGTTTTTGACCGTAAACTCTAGTTTTTTGTAAGAAAGTTATGGAAAATACAATTCTCTGGTTCAAACGTGAAACTTAAGTCCATTTTTAGATCGAAAAATAAAACTATTTCCGTAAAATCTGAGCTAATAAGGGTTTTTGACCGTAAACTCGTTTTTCGTAAGAAAATTATGGAGAATGCATTTCGTTGGCTCATAGGTGAAACTTAAGTTCATTTATGGATCGAAAAATAAACTATTTCTGTAAAATATGAGCTAATAAGGATTTTTGACTGTAAACTATTGTTTTTTGTAAGGAAACTAAGGAAAATACGATCCTCTGGTTCAAAGATGAAACTTAAGTCCAGTTATGGATCAAAAAATAAAACTATTTCCGTAAAATCTGAGCTAATAAGGGTTTTTGACCGTAAACTCTAGTTTCTTGTAAGAAAATTATGGAAAATACAATTCTCTGGTTCAAATGTGAAATTTAGGTCCATTATGGAAAATACAATTCTCTGGTTCAAATGTGACACTTGAGTACATTTTTTGATAGAAAAATTAAAATATATCCGTAAAATCTGATCTAATAAGGGTTTTTGGCCGTAAACTATAGTTTTTTATAAGAGATGTACGAGAAACATACTTCTATGGTTAAAACTGGAAACTTAGGTCAATGATGTAACAAAAATAATACTGTTTCAGTAAAATCTGAGCTAATAAGGGTTTTTGACCGTAAACTGTAGTTTTTTTGTAAGAAAATTATGGAAAATACAATTCTCTGGTTCAAATGTGAAATTTAAGCCATTTTTGGATAGAAAAATAAAACTATTTCCGTAAAATCTGAGCTAATAAGGGTTTTTGACCGTAAACTCTAGTTTTTTGTAAGAAAATTATGGAAAATACAATTCGTTGGCTCATAGGTGAAACTTAAGTCCAGTTTTGAATCGAAAAATAAACTATTTCTGTAAAATCTGAGCTAAATAGGGTTTTTGACCGTAAACTCTAGTTTTTGTAAGAAAATTATGGAAAATACAATTCTCTGGTTCAAACGTGAAACTTAGGTCCAGTTATGGATCGAAAAATAAACTATTTCTGTAAAATCTGAGCTAATAAGGGTTTTTGACTGTAAACCCTAGTTTTTTGTAAGAAAATTATGGAAACTACAATTCTCTGGTTCAAATTTGAAACTTAAGTCCATTTTGGATCGAAAAATAAAACTATTTCCGTAAAATCTGAGCTAATAAGGGTTTTTGACCGTAAACTCTAGTTTTTTGTAAGAAAATTATGGAAAATACACTTCGTTGGCTCATAGGAGAAACTTAAGTCCATTTTTGGATCTAAAAATAAACTATTTCTTTAAAATCTGAGCTAATAAGGGTATTTGACCGTAAACTCTAGTTTTTGTGAGAATATCATGGAAAATACAATTCTCTGGTTCAAATGTGAAACTTAGGTCCATTTTGGATCGAAAAATAAAACTATTTCCGTAAAATCTGAGCTAATAAGGGTTTTTGACCGTAAACTCTAGTTTTTTGTAAGAAAATTACGGAAAATACAATTCTCTGGTTCAAACTTGAAACTTAAGTCCATTTTCGATCAAAAAATAAAAATATTTCCGTAAAATCTGAGCTAATAAGTGTTTCTGGCCGTAAACACTAGTTTTTTGTTAGAAAATTAAAGATAATACGATTCCTTGGCTCATAGGTGAAAATTAATTCCATTTATGGATCGAAAAACAAACTATTTCTGTAAAATATGAGCTAATAAAGGTTTTTGACCGTAAATTATAGTTTTTTGTAAGAAAATTATGGAAAATACAATCCTCTGGTTCAAATGCGATACTTAAGATCTTTTTTGGACCAAAAAATTAAACTATTTTCGTAAAATCTGAGCTAATAAAGGTTTTTGACCATAAACTCTAGTTTCCTGTAAGAAAATTATGGAAAATACAATTCTCTGGTTCAAATGTGAAACTTAGGTCCATTTTGGATCGAAAAATAAAACTATTTCCGTAAAATCTGAGCTAATAAGGGTTTTTGGCCGTAAACTCTAGATTTTTGTAAGAAAATTATGGAAAATACAATTCGTTGGCTCATAGGTGAAACTTAAGTCCAGTTATGGATCGAAAAATAAACTATTTCTGTAAAATCTGAGCTAATTAGGGTTTTTGACCGTAGACTCTAGTTTTTGTAAGAAAATTATGGAAAATACAATTCTCTGGTTCAAACGTGAAACTTAGGTCCAGTTATGGATCGAAAAATAAACTATTTCTGTAAAATCTGAGCTAATAAGGGTTTTTGACCGTAAAATCTAGTTTTTTGTAAGAAAATTATGGAAACTACAATTCTCTGGTTCAAATTTGAAATTTAAGTCCCATTTTTGGATCGAAAAATAAAACTATTTCCGTAAAATCTGAGCTAATAAGGGTTTTTGACCGTAAAATCTAGTTTTTTGTAGGAAAATTATGGAAAATACAATTCGTTGGCTCATAGATGAAACTTAAGTCCAGTTTAGGATCGAAAAATAAACTATTTCTGTAAAATCTGAGCTAATAAGGGTTTTTGACCGTAAACTCTAGTTTTTGTAAGAAAATTATGGAAAATACAATTCCCTGGTTCAAACGTGAAACTTAGGTCCAATTTTGGATCGAAGAGAATAACTATTTCCATAAAATCTGAGCTAATAAGGCTTTTTGATCTTAAACTATAGTTTTTTGTAAGAAAATTATGGAAAATTCAATTCGTTGGTTCATAGGGGAAACTTAAGTCCAATTTTGGATCGAAAAACAAACTATTTCTGTAAAATATGAGCTAATAAGGGTTTTTGACCGTAAACTATAGTTTTTTGTAATAAAATTATGGAAAATACAATTAGTTGGCTCATAGGTGAAACTTAGGTCCAATTTTGGATCGAAGAACAAACTATTTCCGTAAAATCTGAGCTAATAAGGGTTTTTGACCGTAAACTGTAGTTTTTTGTAAGAAAATTATGGAAAATACAATTCCCTGGTTCAAATGTGAAACTTAAGTCCATTTTTGTATCAAAAAATAAAACTATTTCCATAAAATCTGAGCTAATAAGGGTTTTTGACCGTAAACTCTAGTCTTTTGTAAGAAAATTATGGAAAATACAATTCGTTGGCTCATAGGTGAACCTTCAGTCCAGTTTTAGATCGAAAAATAAACTATTTCTGGAAAATCTGAGCTAATAAGGGTTTTTCACCGTAAACTCTAGTTTTTGTAAGAAAATTATGGAAAATACAATTCTCTGGTTCAAACGTGAAACTTAAGTCCATTTTTAAAACTATTTCCGTAAAATCTGAGCTAATATGGGTTTTGACCGAGAACTCGTTTTTCGTAAGAAAATTATGGAGAATACATTTCGTTGGCTCATAGCTGAAACTTAAGTCCATTTTTGGATCGATAAATAAAACTGTTTCCGGAAAATCTGAGCTAATAAGGGTTTTTGACCGTAAACTCTAGTTTTTTGTAAGAAAATTATGGAAAATACAATTATATGGTTCAAATGCGAAACTTAAGTACATTTATGGATCGAAAAATAAAACTATCTCCGTAAAATTTGAGCTAATAAGGGTTTTTGACCCTAAACTTTAGTTTTTTGTAAGAAAATTATGGAAAATATAATTCGTTGGCTCATTGGTGAAACTTAAGTCCAGTTTTCGATCGAAAAAAAAACTATTTCTGTAAAATCTGAGCTAATAAGGGTTTTTGACCGTAATCTCTAGTTTTTGTAAGAAAATTATGGAAAATACAATTCTCTGGTTCAAACGTGAAACTTAGGTCCAATTATGGATCGAAAAATAAACTATTTCTGTAAAATCTGAGCTAATAAGGGTTTTTGACTGTAAACTCTAGTTTTTGTAAGAAAATTATGGAAACTACAATTCTCTGGTTAAAAGTTGAGACTTAGGTCTATTTATAGATCGAAAAATAAAACTATTTTTGTAAAATCTGAGCTAATAAGGGTTTTTGACCGTAAGCTCTAGTTTTTTGTAAGCAAATTATGGAAAATGCAATTAGTTGGCTCATTTGATAAACTTAGGTCCATATTTGGATCGAAAATAAACTATTTCTGTAAAATATGAGCTAATAAGGGTTTTTGACCGTAAACTCTAGTTTTTGTAAGAATATCAAGGAAAATACAATTCTCTGGTTCAATCGTGAAACTTAGGGCCATTTTGGATCGAAAAATATAACTATTTCCGTAAAATCTGAGCTATAAGGGTTTTTGAACGTAAACTCTAGTTTTTTGTAAGAAAACTATGGAAAATACAATTCGTTGGCTCATAGGTGAAACTTAAGTCCAGTTATGGATCGAAAAATAAACTATTTCTGTAAAATCTGAGCTAATAAGGGTTTTTGACCGTAAAATCTAGTTTTTTGTAAGAAAATTATGGAAAATACAATTCTATGGTTCAAATGTGAAACTTAAGCCATTTTTGGATCGAAAAATAAAACTATTTCCTTAAAATCTGAGCTAATAAGGGTTTTTGACCGTAAACTCTAGTCTTTTGTAAGAAAATTATGGAAAATACAATTCGTTGGCTCATAGGTGAAACTTCAGTCCAGTTTTGGATCGAAAAATAAACTATTTCTGGAAAATCTGAGCTAATAAGGGTTTTTCACCGTAAACTCTAGTTTTTGTAAGAAAATTATGGAAAATACAATTCTCTGGTTCAAACGTGAAACTTAAGTCCATTTTTAAAACTATTTCCGAAAAATCTGAGCTAATATGGGTTTTTGACCGAGAACTCGTTTTTCGTAAGAAAATTATGGAGAATACATTTCGTTGGCTCATAGGTGAAACTTAAGTCCAGTTTTGGATCGAAAAATAAACTATTTCTGGAAAATCTGAGGTAAGAAGGGTTTTTGACCGTAAACTCAAGTTTTTTGTAAGAAAATTATGGAAAATACAATTCTCTGGTTCAAATGGGATACTTAAGTTCTTTTTTGTATCAAAAAATCAAACAATTTCCGAAAACTCTGAGCTAATAAGGATTTTTTACCTTAAACTCTATTTTTTTGTAAGAAAACTATGGAAAATACAATTCGTTGGCTCATAGGTGAAACTTAAGTCCAGTTTTGGATCGAAAAATAAACTATTTCTGTAAAATCTAAGCTAATAAGGGTTTTTGACCGTAAACTCTAGTTTTTTTTTGTAAGAAAATTATGGAAAATACAATTCTCTGGTTCAAACGTGAAACTTAGGTCCAATTATGGATCGAAAAATAAACTATTTCTGTAAAATCTGAGCTAATAAGGGTTTTTGACTGTAAACTCTAGTTTTTTGTAAGAAAATTATGGAAACTACAATTCTCTGGTTCAAATTTGAAACTTGAGTCTATTTTTTGATCGAAAAATAGAACTATTTCCGTAAAATCTGAGCTAATAATGGTTTTTGACCGTAAACTCTAGTTTTTTGTAAGCAAATTATGGAAAATACAATTCTTTGGCTCATTGGTGAAACTTAAGTCCAGGTTTGGATCGAAAATAAACTATTTATGTAAAATATGAGCTAATAAGGGTTTTTGACCGTAAACTCTAGTTTTTGTAAGAATATCATGGAAAATACAATTCTCTGGTTCAAACGTGAAACTTAGGGCCATTTTGGATAGAAAAATAAAACTATTTCCGTAAAATCTGAGCTAATAAGGGTTTTTGACCGTAAACTATAGTTTTTTGTAAGAAAATTATGGAAAATACAATTCGTTGGCTCATAGGTGAAACTTAAGTCCAATTTTGGATCGAAAAACGAACTATTTCTGTAAAATCTGAGCTAATAAGGGTTTTTTACCGTAAACTGTAGTTTTTTGTAAGAAAATTATGGAAAATACAATTCTCTGGTTCAAATGTGAAACTTGAGCCATTTTTGGATCGATAAATAAAACTATTTTCTTAAAGTCTGAGCTAATAAGGGTTTTTGACCATAAACTCTAGTTTTTTGTAAGAAAATTATGGAAAATACAATTCGTTGGCTCATAGGTTAAACTTAAGTCCAGTTTTGGATCTAAAAATAAAATATTTCTGTAAAATCTGAGCTAATAAGGGTTTTTGACCATAAACTATAGTTTTTTGTAAGAAAATTATGGAAAATACAATTCTCTGGTTCAAATGTGAAAGTTAAGTCATTTTTAGGATCGAAAAATAAAACTATTTCCGTAAAATCTGAGCTAATAAGGGTTTTTGACCGTATACTCGTTTTTCGTAAGAAAATTATGGAGAATACATTTCGTTGGCTCAAAGGTAAAACTTAAGTCCATTTATGGATCGAAAAATAAACTATTTCTGTAAAATATGAGATAATAAGGATTTTTGACTTTAAACTATTGTTTTTGTAAGGAAACTATGGAAAATACAATCCTCTGCTTCAAAGATGAAACTTAAGTCCAGTTATGGATCGAAAAATAAGACTATTTCTGTATAATCTGAGCTAAAAAGGATTTTTGACCGTAAACTCTAGTTTCTTGTAAGAAATTCATGGAAAATACAATTCTCTGGTTCAAATGTGAAATTTAGGTCCATTTTGGATCGAAAAATAAAACTATTTCCGTAAAATCTGAGCTAATAAGGGTTTTTGGCCGTAAACTCTAGTTTTTTGTAAGAAAATTATGGAAAATACAATTCGTTGGCTCATAGGTGAAACTTAACTCCAGTTATGGATCGAAAAATAAACTATTTCTGTAAAATCTGAGCTAATAAGGGTTTATGACCGTAAACTCTAGTTTTTTGTAAGAAAATTATGGAAAATATAATTCTCTGGTTCAAATGTGAAACTTAAGTCCATTTTTGGATTGAAAAATAAAACTATTTCCGTAAAATCTGAGCTAATAAGGGTTTTTGACCGTAAACTATAGCTTTTGTAAGAAAATTATGGAAAATACGATTCGTTGGCTCATAGGTGAAACTTAAGTCCAATTTTGGATCGAAAAATAAACTATTTCTGTAAAATCTGAGCTAATAAGGTTTTTTTACCGTAAACTCTAGTTTTTTGTAAGAAAATTATGGAAAATACAATTCTCTGGTTCAAATTTGAAATTTAAGTCCATTTTTGGATCGAAAAATAAAACTCTTTCTGTAAAATATGATCTAAGAAGGGTTTTTGAACATAAATTCTAGTTTTCTGCAAGAAAATCATGGAAAATACATTTCGTTGGTTCGTATGTAAAACTTAAGTCCAGTTTTGGATCGAAAAATAAAAGATATCCGTAAAATCTGAGCTAATAAGGGTTTTTGACCATAAACTCTAGTGTTTTGTAAGAAAATTATGGAAAATACAATTCTCTGGTTCAAACGTGAAACTTAAGTCCATTTTTAAAACTATTTCCGAAAAATCTGAGCTAATATGGGTTTTGACCGAGAACTCGTTTTTCGTAAGAAAATTATGGAGAATACATTTCGTTGGCTCATAGGTAAAACTTAAGTTCATTTATGGATCGAAAAATAAACTTTTTCTGTAAAATGTGAGCGAATAAGGGTTTTTGACCGTAAACTATTGTTTTTTGTAAGAAAACTATGAAAAATCAGATTCTCTGGTTCCAAGATGAAACTTAAGTCTATTTTTGGATCGAAAAACAAAACTATTTCCGTAAAATCTGAGCTAATAAGGGTTTTTGACCGTAAACTCTAGTTTCTTGCAAGAAAATTATGGAAAATACATTTCTCTGGTTCAAATGTGAAATTTAGGTCCATTTTGGATCGAAAAATAAAACTATTTCCGTCAAATCTGAGCTAATAAGGATTTTTGGCCGTAAACTCTAGTTTTTTGTAAGAAAATTATGGAAAATACAATTTGTTGGCTCATAGGTGAAACTTAAGTCCAGTTATGGATCGAAAAATAAACTATTTCTGTAAAATCTGAGCTAATAAGGGTTTATGACCGTAAACTCTAGTTTTTTGTAAGAAAATTATGGAAACTACAATTCTCTGGGTCAAATTTGAAACTTAAGTCCATTTTTGGATTGAAAAATAAAACTATTTCCGTAAAATCTGAGCTAATAAGGGTTTTTGACCGTAAACTCTAGTTTCTTGCAAGAAAATTATGGAAAATACATTTCTCTGGTTCAAACGTGAAACTTAGGTCCATTTTGGATCGAAAAATAAAACTATTTCCGTAAAATATGAGCTAATAAGGATTTTTAACCGTAAACTCGTCCTTTGTAAGAAATTTATTGAAATACAATTCGTTGGCTGATAGGTTAAACTTAAGTCCAGTTTTGGATCGAAAAATAAACTATTTCTGTAAAATCTGAGCTAATAAGGGTTTTTGACCGTAAACTCTAGTGTTTTGTAAGAAAATTATGGAAAATACAATTCTCTGGTTCAAACGTGAAACTTAAGTCCATTTTTAAAACTATTTCCGAAAAATCTGAGCTAATATGGGTTTTGACCGAGAACTCGTTTTTCGTAAGAAAATTATGGAGAATACATTTCGTTGGCTCATAGGTGAAACTTAAGTCCAGTTATGGATCGAAAAATAAACTATTTCTGTAAAATCTGAGCTAATAAGGGTTTATGACCGTAATCTCTAGTTTTTTGTAAGAAAATAATGGAAACTACAATTCTCTGGGTCAAATTTGAAACTTAAGTCCATTTTTGGATCGAAAAATAAAACTATTTCCGTAAAATCTGAGCTAATAAGGGTTTTTGACCGTAAACTCTAGTTTTTTGTAAGAAAATTATGGAAAAATACAATTCTCTGCTTAAAATGTGAAACTTAAGTCCATTTTTGGATCGAAAAATAAAACAGTTTCCGTAAAATCTGAGCTAAAAAGGTTTTTTGACCGTAAACTCTAGTTTTTTTGTTTTTATTGTATTAGAATTATTGATAATACAATTCTTTGGCTCACATGTGGAGCTTAAGTCCAGTTATGGATCTAAAAATAAACTATATCTGTAAAATCTGAGCTTATGAGGATTTTTGACCGTAAACTCTGGTCTTTTGTATAAAATTTTTGACAAAAGAATTGGTTGGCTCATAGGCGAGACTCGAGTCCAGTTTTGGATCGAAAAATAAAACTATTTCCGGAAATTCTGAGCCAATAAGGGTTTTTGACCGTAAACTCTAGTTTTTGTAAGAAAATTATGGAAAATACAATTCTCTGGTTCAAATGTGAAACTTAAGTCCATTTTTTTGGATCGAAAAATAAAATTATTTCTGTAAATTCTGAGCTAATAAGGGTTTTTGACCGTAATTTCTAGTTTTTCGTAAGAAAATTGAGGAGAATACAATTCGTTGGCTCATAGGTGAAACTTAAGTCCAGTTACGGATCGAAAAATAAACTATTTCTGTAAAATCTGAGCTAATAAGGGTTTTTGACCGTAAACTCTAGTTTTTGTAAGAAAATTATGGAAAATACAATTCTCTGGTTCAAACGTGAAACTTAGGGCCATTTTGGATCGAAAAATACAACTATTTCCGTAAAATCTGAGCTAATAAGGGTTTTGACCGTAAACTCTAGTTTTTTGTAAGAAAATTAGTGCAACTACAATTTGTTGGCTCATAGTTAAAACTTAAGTCCAGTTTTGGATCAAAAAATAATCTATTTCTGTAAAATCTGAGCTAATAAGGGTTTTTGACCGTAAAATTTAGTTATTTTTAAGAAAATTACGGAAAATACAAGTTTCTGGTTCAAATGTGAAATGCAAGTCCATTTTTTTTTCGAGTTATCTAACTATTGCATTAAAATCTGAGCTAATGAGGGTTTTTGATCGTAAACGCTAGTTTTTTGTTAGAAAATTATGACAAATACATATCGTCTGATAATTGGTACAAGTTATGTCTATTTATCGAACGAAAATTAAACTATTTCTGTGAAATCTTAGCTAAAAGGGGTTTTTTACCGTTAACTCTATTTTTTGTAAGAAAATTATGAAAGATATAATTCTCTGGTTCAAACGTGAAACTTAGGGCCATTTTTGATCAAAAAATAAAACTATTTTCCTAAAATATGAGCTAATACTGGTTTTTGACCGTGAACTGTAGCTTTTTTTGTAAGAAAATTATGGGAAATACAATTCTTTCGCTCATAGGTAAAGCGTAAGTCCAATTTTTAGATCGAAAACTTAACTTATCAGAAGAATCTAAGCTCAAAAGGGTTTTCGACCGTAAACTTTAGTTTTTTGTAAGAAAATTATGGAAAATACAATTCTATGGTTCAAATGTGAAACTTAAGTTCATTTTTGGATCGAAAAATAAAACTATTTCCGTAAAATCTGAGCTAATAAGGGTTTTTGACCGTAAACTCGTTTTTCATAAGAAAATTATGGAGAATACAATTCGTTGGCTCATAGGTGATACTTAAGTCCAGTTATGGATCGAAAAATAATCTATTTCTGTAAAATCTGAGCTAATAAGGGTTTTTGACCGTAAACTCTAGTTTTTTGTAAGAAAATTATGAAAAATACAATTCTCTGGTTCAAATGTGAAACTTAAGTCTATTTTTGGATCGAAAAATAAAACTATTTCTGTAAAATCTGAGTTAATAAGGGTTTTTGACCGTAAACTCTAGTTTTTTGTAAGAAAATTATGGAGAATACATTTCTCTGGTTCAAATGTGAAATTTAGGTCCATTTTGGATCGCAAAATAAAACTATTTCCGTAAAATCTGAGCTAATAAGGGTTTTTGGCCATAAACTCTAGTTTTTTGTAAGAAAATTATGGAAAATACAATTCGTTGGCTCATGGGTGAAACTTAAGTCCAGTTATGGATCGAAAAATAAACTATTTCTGTAAAATCTGAGCTAATAAGGGTTTATGACCGTAAACTCTAGTTTTTTGTAAGAAAATTATGGAAAATACAATTCTCTGATTGAAATGTGAAAATTAAGTCAAGTTTTGGATCGAAAAATAAAACTATTTTCGTAAAAACCTAATCTAATAGGTGTTTATGACCATAAACTCTAGTTTTTTGTAAGGAAATTAAGTAAAATACAATTTGCTGGCTCAAGTTTGAAATCTAACTCCATTTTTGGATCTAAAAATAAAACTATATTAGTAAAATATTAGCTAATAAGGGTTTATGACCGTAAACTCTAGTTTTTTTTGTAAGAAAATTATGCAAAATACAATTCTCTAGTTCAAATGTGAAACTTAAGTCCAGTTTTGGATACTCCTAATCATGAGGATTGATGGTTCTAATTCAATATTTTTTTCATAAAACAAACTTTTTTTTAAACTTCGAAATTATTCAACTTTATTTTTTTTTTTACGTATCTTAGAATGACAAAATATGCTTAAGGCTCTAACAATTGTACTCTATGATTGCTCAGAGACACGATGTGGCTTTCCCACTGGTATTCTATGTCCGGTTATCGACACTACCTAGTCTATTGCATGTATTAAATCAGTATTTTTTACGCAGTGGAACGATAGCCACATAAGTCATTTCTTTTAAAAAAAAGTGAAGATGGAGCATTTTAATAAAGTGTGTTAACATGACAATGTTATTGTAGCATTGAATGCCGACAAGGAGAAGTATTTAAACTATGAAACAAGTACAAGTGGTAGCACTATTGAAAATGTATGCATGCATTGTCATGAAAGTAAGGAATTAAATTTCTTTAGAATACCGAAAAAATTCAACTCTTATGTTGGTGGTTATGCGAGATTGAGATCTCCAGAGATGATTGCACTCAAAGAGAATGCCAACATAAAAATAATCGTTGATGAGAGAGGACAACTCCTTGCTACTGTTGCAGGTAACACATTACGTTCTGATACATCCAATCGTAAGCTTTCGGATATTAGCATTCAACGGAAGGTCAAAAAAACGAAAGGCCTACTCTTCTACTAATATCGTAAACCATATCTTGTCTACGTGCCGAAACTGTTAGCTGTGTAAAAATAATGTGATAATAGACAGTGAATATCAGAAAAATAAAAAGGGCATTGGCAGAAAATATCACTATGGAATATAAAGATGAATCGATGAAAAACAAAGCACCAGCAAACGTTACTGCCATTGATCAAACAGTCAATGAACCAAATAATACAAAAGACGAAAAGCATATTGAGCCTGTTGATGACCTAGATTTTGTCAATGTTATCCCATGTGTCTGACAATAGATGTATGCAAATTCCTTTTCATACATCTCCGATGTTTTAATAGACATTCTAAACGTTTGATATGCTAGCTTACTCTAAAAATAATGAACACATAACAATGTAATGCATAATATATTTTTAATGAAATAATGCTATGTAGAATATTAATACAAAAATATACTATGATACATTAATCATATCAATGATTAACTTTTGACATTTTGAATCTGTTCCATAAAATAGTTCACCATGTTCTCTCTCGATATTGTAGCTATTGTCTTCTCTTAGTTCGTAATTAGTAGAATTATCATTATTCCATTTTGAGTCATACACAATTTTTACTGGTGTGTCATCAACAGGCTCAATATGCTTTTCGTCTTTGGTATTATTTGGTTCATTGACTGTTTGATCAATGGCAGTAACGTTTGCTGGTGCTTTGTTTTTCATCGATTCATCTTTATATTCCATAGTGATATTTTCTGCCAATGCCCTTTTTATTTTTCTGCCAATTTCACTGTCTATTATCGCATTATTTTTCCACAGGTAACAGTTCCGGCACGTAGACAAGATATGGTTTATGATATTAGTAGAAGAGTAGGCCTTTCCTTTTTTGACCTTCCGATGAATACTAATATACAAAAGTAGACAATTGGATGCATTAGCTGGTAATGCGCTACCTGCAACACAGCAGCATGCAGATGCCCTCTAGCATTTACAATGATTTTTGGGTTGGCATTCTCATCGAGGAAAATCATCTCTAGAGATCACAATCTCGCATAACCACCAAAATAAGAGTTGAATTTTTTCGGTATTCCAAAGAAATTTAATTCCTTACTGTCATGACAATGCATGTATACATTTCCAATAGTGCTACCACTTTTACTTGTTTCATATTTTAAATACTTCCCCTTGTCGGCATTCAATGCTACAATAACATTGTCATGTGAACACATTTTATTAAAATGCTCCATCTTCACTTTTTTTAAAGATATGACTTATGTGTTTATCGTTCCACTGCGAAAAAAACACTGATTTAATACATGCAATAGACTAGGTAGTGTTGAAAACCGGACATAGAATACCAGTGGGAAAGCCACATCGTGTCTCTGAGCAATCATAGAGTACAATTGTTTGAGCCTTAAGCATATTTTTTTCATTTTAAGATATGTACAAAAAAAAATAAAAAAATAAATAAAGTTGAATAGTATCGAAGTTTAAAAAAAATTGTATGTTTGTATGAAAAAAATATTGAATTAGAACCATCAGTCCTCATCATTATGATTATCCAAAACTTGACCGAAGTTTCAGATTTTAACTAGAAAATTGTATTTTCCATAATTTTTTTACAAAAAAACAAGAGTTTACGGTCAAAAACCCATATTAGCTCAGATTTTACGGAAATAGTTTTATTTTTCGATCCAAAAATGGACTTAAGTTTCACATTTGAACCAGAGAATTGTATTTACCGTAATTTTCTTACAAAAAACTAGAGTTTAACCGGTCAAAAAGCCTTATTAGCTCAGCTATAACGAAAAATGTTTTGTTTTTTGATCCAAACATGGACTTAAGTTTCACACTTGAATCAGAGAATTGTACTTTTAATAATTTTCTTAAAAAAAACTATAGTTTACGGTCAAAAACCCTTATCATCTCAGATTTTAAAGAAATAGTTTATTTTTATATTAAAAAATTTAATTAATTTTCACCTCTTATCCAACAAATTTTATTTTCCATAATTTACTTACAAAAGACTAGAGTTTACGGTTCAAAACATTTATTAACTCAGATTTTATGGACATTGTTTTATTTTTCGATCCAAAAATGGACTTAAGTTTCACATTTGAACCAGATTTTCTTACAAAAAACTAAAGTCTACGGTCAAAAACCCTTATTAGCTCAGATTTTACAGAAATAGTTTATTTTTCAATCCAAAACTGGACTTAAGTTACACCTATGAGCCAACGAATTGTATTTTCCATAATTTTTTTACAAAAAACTACAGTTTACGGTCAAAAACCCTTATTAGCTCAGATTTTACGGAAATAGTTTTATTTTTGATCCAAAATGGACCTAACTTTCACATTTGAATCTGCTAATTGTAGTTTCCATAATTTTATTACAAAAAACTAGAGTTTACGGTCAAAAACCCTTTTAACTCAGATTTCAAGGAAGTAGTTTTATTTTCGATTCAAAAATAGACTTAAGTTTCACATTTGAACCAGAGAATTGTATTTTCAATAATTTTCTCACAAAAAACTAGAGTTTACGGTCAAAAACACCTATTAGCTCAGATTTTATAGAAATAGTCTATTTTTCGATCCATAACTGGACTTAAGTTTCACCTATGAGCCAACGAATTGTGTTTCCCGTAGTTTTCTTACAAGAGACTATAGTTTATGGCCAATAACCCTTTTTGTCACAGATTTTACATATATAGTTTGACTTTTAGATCAGAAAGTTGATTTACTTTTCCTATTTGAACAAGACAATTATATTTTCAATAATTGTCTTACAAAAAAATATAGTTTAATGTCAAAAACCCTTATTAGCTCAGGTTTTCCAGAAATAGTTTATTTTTCGATCCATAACTAGACTTAAGTTTCAACTATGAGCCAACGAATTGTATTTACCATAATTTTTTTTACAAGAAAAACTATAATTTACGGTCAAAAACCCTTATTAGCTCAGATTTTACGGAAATAGTTTTATTTTTCAATCCAAAATGGACTTAAATTTCACATTTGAATCAGAGAATTGTATTTTCCATAATTTTCTTAAAAAAAACTATAGTTTACGGTCAAAATTCCTTATTAGCTCAGATTTTACGGAAATAGTTTTATTTTTCAATCCAAAAATGGACTTAAGTTTCACATTTGAACCAGAGAATTGTATTTTCCATAATTTTCTTACATAAAACTAGAGTTTACGGTCAAAAACCCTTATTAGCTCAGATTTTACAGAAATAGTTTATTTTTCGATCCTAAACTGGACTTAAGTTTTACCTATGAGCCAACGAATTGTATTTTCCATAATTTTCTTACAAAAAACTATAGTTTACGGTCAAAAACCCTTATTAGCTCAGATTTTACGGAAATAGTTTAATTTTTCGATCCAAAAATGGACTTAACTTTCACATTTGAACCAGAGAATTGTATTTTCCATAATTTTCCATTAATTAATAAGGGTCATAAACCCTTATTAGCTTAGATTTTAGGCTAACAATTCGCCCCCCACTATCACGCTATAACTACACTAAGACACCCCTCTGGCATCGCCCCATCTCCCCCAAAACACTTTTCAGCCATTCCTAGTTAAAAATTTTATTTCAACTCATTCATTCGGGTTTTTTCGCAAGCAATTAGTCCCCAACTATCACACTATAACTACGCTAAGACACCCCTCTGACATCAACCCATCTCCCCCAAAACACTTTTCAGCCATTTCTCGTTAAAAATTTTATTTTCAAATCTTCCACTCGGGTTTTTTGTATGCACTACGCCTCCAAACTATCACACT
Source organism: Artemia sp. Qi Xiang Cuo (assembly GCF_049724085.1). Lineage (NCBI taxonomy): Eukaryota > Metazoa > Arthropoda > Branchiopoda > Anostraca > Artemiidae > Artemia > Artemia sp. Qi Xiang Cuo. The sequence continues at coordinate 30,574,917 of NC_142805.1, forward strand.
ATAACTACTCTATGGCAGCCAGCTGCCATCGCACTATCTCCCCCCAAAAATATTTTTTTCAGAGATTTCTAGTTAAAAATGTTATTTTAACTCATTCATTTTGGTTTTCGCTAGCAATTCGCCCCCCACTATCACACTATAACTATGCTAAGACACCCCTCTGTCATCGACCCATCTCCCCCAAAACACTTTTCAGCCATTTCTCGTTAAAAATTTTATTTCAACTCATTCATTTGGGTTTTTGCTAGCAATTCGCCCCCCACTATTATTAAAATTCTTTTCTTGCCATCTACATCTCTCTTAGTATCAACTTTTTAGTATACTATAACGTTAAACTCTATTTTAAATTGACAACACTGTTCAAACACCACTTGTGTATTATATAGAACACATGGAAGAAGTAAAGCTAGGTCAACTCATAAGATCATTTTATCATCGTTAACCATTTCCATTGAATGATATTGTTCCAAATTTATAATAAATAAGCTATGAGTTAACAACCCCGAGGGGTAACCTTAACTGATAATCACCAATTCGCAAATTCGATACCCTTTTTTTCCCCACCTTCATTTGATCCAATTCGCAAAAGTTATCTAGCTCTGTTTTTCCCCCTATTATTCAATTAATATCGTTCGTATAGTCCAGTTCGCAAATGCTAAACCCCTTTTTTTCTTCACCTTCCTAGGATCCAATTCGCAAATGCTATCTACCGGCACATTCAAATCAAACTATTCTTGGCTAAAGGCAATTGTCCAAAAAATCAGAAACCACTCTTGATAGCACATACTTCAAAGAAATGGAACAGTGGATAATGCATGGGTGATAGACAGCTTTTCCTACAAAATCATTCCTAAATACACAATTTGACAATTTCTAGTTTTCAATTTAAAAAAAACAAAACAAATATACTCTCAAAACGTGTTTGACCAATTTATAATTAAACTCGCTTTTTGCAATGTGCACGTGAAACTATAGTGTATATTCTTGTACACCCTAAAGATAAGACAAATTACGCAAGCACGGTTCATATTCCCTATGCCCTTACTGCTCATAATTAAATATATTAATGATTAAATAAATTGATCCCTTTGCCAGGATTGTTTGTCGTTTAAAATTTACTGCATTTTGTTTCATGTTGCATGCAATTCAATTGTTCCTTTTATTTGAGATTTTTTTCCTAAAAGTATTTAAAACAAACTTATTCCAACAAAAATATCCAGAAATATATTCCCTGTCACCCAACCAAAACTATTATTTTGGCGTTTGGTATCCCCTGGAAAATTTTCTGCCGGCGCCCTTGTTTCAACCCCAAAAGCCTTGTTACATGATATTTAGACTGTTTTGAATAGAATGGCTATCTCAAAATTTCTATTGGTGGGTATTAAATTAACATCTGTGGGTAGAGGGGGGGATAGCTGCCCTCCGATCACTTTAACTCTTAAAAAGAGCCCTAGAGCGTCTGATTACCAATCCAATGAGACCCCTCCGATGTTTATATGACCATACTTTCTATAAAAATTTTATGCATAATTTCCAGACCTTTCAAATACGTTGAACAAAATGGCTGTCAAATTTTGATTGGAAGTGTTTGGGGAAAAAATGGGCGAGGAGGGGGGGTATTTACCCTCTGATCATTTTCGACTAATAAAAAGGGACTAGTCCTCTCAATTTCCAATCGAATGAACCCATTTTGAAGCTTCTAAGACAAAACTTTCTATAAGAACCTTATATGGCCCAAGGGCATAACCCTTATCCTGACGGCTATGGGGGGGAGGGTTGTTATCCTCAAAGACATAATTTCCAGACTCTTCAACTACGTTGAACAAAATGGCCACATCAAAATGTTGATCGTAAATGTTTTGGGGAATAATGAACATGGGAGGGGGGGGGGGTGATTCTCCCTCCTATTACTTTCGACTATTAAAAGGAGCAATAGCCCTCTCAATTTCCAATCAAATGAGCCCTTTTTTAAGTTTTTACGACGATGCTTTCTATAAACCCTTATATGCCAAAAGGGCATAGCTTACAACCTTAGCCCTGAGGACTGTGGGAGGGGGTTGTCATACTCAAAGACATTGTTTCCAGACCCTTCAACTACGGTCAACAAAATGGCTATTTCAAAATTTGGATGGGAAGTGTTTTGGGAAATGGCGGGCATGAGAGGGAGATCTAATCAAAGACCTAATTTCCAGAATTTTCAACTACGTTGAAAAAAATGGTTATCTCAAAATTTTGGATTCGATGTGTTTGGGGAATTGGTGGGTGTGAGATGCGATTGATTGCCCTCCAATTACTTTCTACTATTAAAAAGGGCACTAGCCCTTTCAATTTCCAATCGAATGAGCCCTTTTCGAAGTTTCCACGACAACCCTTTCTATAAAAACCTTATATCCCCCCAGGGCATAACTTACAACCCTATCAGTTAGGGTTCTGGGGGGGGGGGTTGTAATCGTAAAAGACCTCATTTCCAGAACTTTCAACTACGTTGAACAAAATGTATATCTCAAAATTTTGATTGGATGTGTCTGGGGAAATGGTGGGCATGAGAGGGGGATTAGTTGCCCTCCAATCACTTTTGACTTTTAAAAAGGGCACTAGTCCTTTCAGTTACCAATTAAATGAGCCCTTTTCGACTTATCTACGACAACAGTATCCATAAAAACCTCATATGCCCCCAGGGCATAACTTACAACCCTTGCCCTGAGAGGTGTGGGGGGTTGTCATCCTCAAAGACATAATTTCCAGAAATTTCAACTACGTTGAACAAAATGTCTATCTCAAAATTTTGATTGGATGTGTTTGGGGAAATGGTGGGCATGAAAGGGGGTTAGTCACCCTCCAACAATCACTTTTGACTATCAAAAAGGGCACTAGCCCCTTTCAGTTTTCAATCGAATTAGTCCTTTTTGAAGTTTCTACGATAAACCTTTCTATAAAAACCTTATATGCTCCCTGTGCATAGCTTACAACCCTTGCCTTGAGGAGTGTGGGGGGTTTATCATCCTCAAAGACCTAATTTCCAGAACTTTAAACTTGAACAAAATGGCTATCTCAAACTTTTGATTGGATGTGTTTAGGGAAATGTTGGGCGTGAGAGGGGGGTTAGTTGCCCTCCAATCACTTTCGACTATCAAAAAGGGCACTAGCCCTCTAAATTTCCAATCGAATGAGCCCTTTTTGAAGTTTCTACGACAACACCATCTGTAAAAACCTTATATACCCCCAGGGCATAACTTACAACCCTTGCCCTGAGGGCTCTTAGGGAGATGTCATCCTCAAAGACCTAATTTCATAAACTTAAAACTACGTCAAACAAAATCGCTATCTCAATATTTTTATTGGATGTGTTTGGAGAAATCATGGACATGAGAGGGTTGGTAGTTGCCCTCCAATCACTTTTGACTATTAAAAAGGGCACAAGCCGTTTCAATTTCAAATCGAATGAGCGCTTTTTGAAGTTTCTACAACAACGCTTTCTATAAAAACCATATATGCCCCCCCCGACATAACTTACAACCCATGCCCTGAGGGATGTGGGGGGAGGGGGTTGTCATCTTCAAAGACATAATTTCCAGAACTTTCAACTACGTTGAAAAAATCTCCAAATTTTGATTGGACGTGTTTGGGGAAATGGTGGAAGTAAGAGGGGGCTAATTGCCCTCCAATCACTTTCTACTATTAAAAATGGCACTAGCCCTTTAAATTTCCAATGGCTTCCGCCCTTGAATAAAAACCTTATATGCCCCCAGGGCATAGCTTACAACCCTTGCCCTGAGGGGTGTGGGGGTTTGTCATCCTCAAAGACATAATTTTCAGAACTTTCAACTACGTTGAACAAAATGGCAATCTCAAAATTTTGATTGGATATGTTTATGGACATGCTGGGCGTGAGAGGGGTGTTAGTTGCCCTCCAATCACTTTCGACTATTAAAAAGGGCAATAGCCCTTTCAATTTCTATTCAAATGATCCCTTTTTGAAGTTTCTACGTCAACGGTTTCTATAAAAACTTTATATACCCCCAGGGCAAAACTTACAACCCTTGCCCTGAGGAGTCTGAGGGGGTTATCATCGTCTAAGACCCAATTTACAGAATTTTCAACTACATTGAACAAAGTGGCTATCTCAAAATACAGATTGGATGTGTTTGGGGAAATGCTGGGCGTGAGAGAGGTGTTAAAACTTTTAACACCTCTTTGAAGTTTTTGAAGTTTCTACGACGACGCTTTCTATGAAAACCTTATATGCCCCCAGGGCATAACTTACAACCCTTGCCCTGAGGGCTGTGGGGTTGTCATCCTTAAAGACATAATTTTCAAAACTTTTAACTACGTTGAACAAAATGGCTATCTCAAAATTCTGATTGGATGTATTTGGGGAAATGGTAGGCGTGAGGGAGGAATTAGTTGCCCTCCAATCAATTTCGACAATTAAAAAGGTCACTAGCCCTTTGAATTTCCAATCGATTGAGCCCTTTTTGAAGTTTCTACGAAAACGCTTTCTATAAAAACCTTATATGCCCCCAGGGCATATCTTACAACCCTTGCCCTGAGGGCTGCGGGGGGGGGGGGTATCCTCCTCAAAGACATATTTTCCAGATCTTTCAACTACGTTGAACAAAATGGTTATCTCAAAGTTTTGATTGCATGTGTTTGGGGAAATGGTGGGCGTGGACGGGGTGTTAGTTGCTTTCCCATCACTTTCGGCTATTAAAAAGGGCACAATCCCTTTCAATTTCCAATCGAATGTACCCTTTTCGAAGTTTCTACGACAACTCCTTCGATACGAAGTCCACTGGTCTAAAACAAAGAAATAAATAATACATTGTGCCAACAAAGTTCTTTATTTAGACAGCGCTATTGACCTGCCTATGATGAAGTCTAAAGCTGTCAAGTATATTAGTTTTTGGTATCCAAAATTAAATTAAAGATATCAGTATTACTCAGTAATCTTCAACAACCTTTGTCAATATCGCTCAGCACTAGAAAACCTTATTTGATTTTTTTTAATCTTAGGTTCAGTACTTTACTTTGAGCAAACTACTTTGAAAATACTCTACTTTCTATAAGTACAGAGTCTAAAAGCATTAAATATATCAGTGTTTGATAACCAAGTTAAAAAATATCGATAATGTTCAACAATATCCGTCCGAATCATTAGCATTGCTCAATAGAATTGAATGCTAGGACTTCTTAGCTTTTTTATAAGTATAAGTGCTAGCTTATTTTTTATATTTTTATAATTGCTTTACTTTCGTCATAAGCCATCACAACCTCTACAATAGTTGCATACATATTTTTAAACGTATTGAAATATTTCATATAAAAAGAAAAAGAGAAATATTACCATTCAAGATTTCTGAAAACAAATTTCTTAGTTGCATTTGCCACCCGCCAAAGAAATTTCTTCACGGGGCTAATGATACCCAGCCTTGCCTTTTCCACCTCTGTGCCGGAAGGCATAGGAATATAATATTTTATACTACATAGATAAATATTTTAATTCATTCTTACTCTCCCTTCCCCTACCTATTTGTACATTTACCTGAAGGCTCATGGAGGTTCAGCAATTTGGGCATTAAAACGTGCTCTTTTTGGCATCTACCCCCACCCTCGGCCACAAAATGACACACCCCACCTTCTTCATGATAGCTGATACGTAATTACACGTCACCAAACGCAATTTCATAAAAAAAAATAAATAAAGTAGGTCAGCTTATTTAAATCCAGTGCTGCCACCAAGCAGCATCACTTCTTCTGTAACTGGGAAGCATAAAATATAGTTTTTTGATACCTTTAAATCTAATCGCTTCTCGAAATTTTAAATTGATTGCTAATTTGCCCTCTTTGGGGCAAAGTCGTAGTTTATCACCATAAAATGGCAGAAAACAATACTTTCCCGTGGAACAATCTTTATGGTCACTTCAAAAGGAACTTTTAATTTACGCTCAAATGAATCCTTCCGAATTAACTAGGGTCTTCGGTTTAATACAATCCCCCCTCGGGAAAAAATAAGCGTGCTCCCACGATCTCTCTTCTAAAAAACAAAAAATAATGGAAAATTACATATTTTGTAGACTGGTGGCTCGAGTTGCTCCTCCCTTACAGTTCGTTATCACATACTATTTGATAAGATTCCTTTGTGATAAACGATTTTATTTAATCCTGTTCATTTTATGCAGTTGTATCGGAGTTTGGAGTATTGAAAGAAAGAGAGTCAATTTGGAAGCTGGATTGTAAGTTTAAAGTTTTTCTTTCGCGATTCCGTTATCTTTTAAATCTCTGAAGATATAAGGGATTTTAGTTCGAGGGGGAGAATCGTCTTGCAATGAAAAGCGTATATTTTACATGGCCCTTATAAAATTAAAATGCGGTATCTATCCAGACAGGGTGAGTGTTGAGTATGGGCCCTTGAAATGTTAACATCTTGGCATAACCCCACTTTAGGGTAGATAAATGAAGCTTCCAGGAATGAAATTAGAGCCTTGATTATCCTCTTGGAAGCTGTTTTTAAGCTAGTAAATTGAAAAATTCCTAAGGCTTAGGAAATTGCAGAAATCCTGGGAAGCAATAAACCTTTCCGTAGTTTCGTTTTGAGTCCGATTTTCTTTTAATCTAGGTTTCGAACATAATGCATAAATATTAAATACATGACGATGCATAATAATTACATCTATTTTTGACTTAATGAATTGATCCCGTTGCCAGGAATTCTCGCTGCTTAAAATTTGTCGAGTTTTGTTTCATTTTGCATGCAAAGCTAGTTACTCTTTTCATTTGAGTTTTTTTCTTCAAAACGTATTTAAAAACAAAATTATTCCTAAGAAAATACATCCTATAATATATTTCCGTGCCACCCACCCACCTATTCTGGTATCTACCCCCCCCCCCATCCCCCCATGGGAAATTTTCTGTGAGCGCCCTTGAGCTTGCCCCTCCCCCAGCAATCTGTGTTGTGTGTGTGAATTCAATATTATAAAGACTAAGATCTCTGAATCCTAAAGGGTAGCCACAGTGCAGAAATTTTACAAAGAAAAATACCTTGAAAACTTTTCAATGCAATTAATAACAAAATAACTTTTGAGCTGAATCCTAACTAAACAGAGAAACTGGTATATCGGTAGAAAAGCCGCGAGTTTATTTTGGCAAAACAATTATATGATTAGTATGTAAGTTTGGACATGCTTAATTGACCACAATCAGAAGTCTATGTCGAATTTGAGGCTTTTTTCATTAAGGAATGCATGTCCTTTTTTAGCACCAGACAAATCACACATCTGGTGACAAATTATTTCGTTATTTAGGATCTCTTTAGCAAAGAGCATAAAAAATGAGGAGAGCAAGGTTCATAGCCCCTTCCCCCAAATCAGTATTGAATAGACGAGTGCGGTAGACAGATTATGTTTCGAGATGGCTTAAATTGGCTTCAGTTGGGGGATGGGGCTAGGAAAAGTATCTTAAGCTATTAACCAAAGGAATGATGTGTATTTTGTATAGACTACTTTTTATTTTTTTGTGGTGAGAGGTACAGATTTTCGAAAAAGTGTTATTTCACTGATCACAGAAAAGACATTTACTGCATAACATTGGCTATGGCATATTGTGCCTTTTCTTTGTTTACGTTTTCTATTCTCGTTTTCTGTCTTGAATCCAGTCCCATCTGCTTCTTGCTTGCCTAATTTAAGAATTCTTGAAATTGCAAAATATCCCCTTGCCCTTAGCTTAGTAATACGCGAAGCAGAGTTCAAATTTTTCGGCAGTTCGCTTCGATGGCATGAAATATCGGTCAAAGCGAGGTATTTTGAAGTAAAGGCCAAATGTCGAAGCTTTTTTATGAGGTGTATAACCTCATAAAAAAGCGTAAAGTAGCAACTCTAATTTCTTACACTGCGCAATTTCAATCTCTTACGCTAAAGGACACTTTATTTTTAATTCCCGCTGTAATACAGCTCTCTCTCTCAGATTTCTACGGCAATCAATTTTATACAATCAACCACCGGGAAAATATTCAATGTATACGCAAATGTGATACATATCTTATCAGGAAAATGCATTTCAAATTACATATAGGCCTACATGCTTTAAGCCTGTCATAGAATCATGGCAGTAGAGTAGGGATTTAGGCTGTCTTTGGTCCTAAATCTTAATACTTCCCACATACTAAAATTGTTAATGGCTTGAAAAACTCGTCTTCATCTGGGCCAGATTCTATCCCTACTAAGGTAGTTAAATCTATTCTTCCTTCAATAGTATTGCCTCTAACAAAACTTGTTAATCTTTCATTTGAATGTGGTGCTTTTTCCGGATGCTCTCAAGCGTGCTCGGATTATTGTTTTGTATAAAGGTGGACCAAGAAATGATCCGGCAAATTATCTACCAATTTCAATTTTATCAGTTTTTAGGAAAATTTTTGAAAAGGCTATGCTTTCTCGTCTCCTTACTTTCTTAAAATCTAAAAATTTTCTTCATGATTTTCAATTTGGTTTCCGAATGAAGCACTCCACTGAACATGCCTGTATGACCCTTTTGAATTTTATTCATTCTGCGTTAGATTCGGGATTGGTTCCGGCTGCTGTATTCCTGGATATTCGTAAGGCTTTCGATTCCTTAACCCATGAAATTCTTCTATCAAAGATGTCTCCTTTTGGCATAAGGGAAAATATATTTTTTTGGTTCCAGTCTTATTTGAAGGATAGGTTAATTTCTGTTGATCCACTTTTCCAATCATCATTGCAAGTCAATTTTGGTGTCCCCCAGGGATCAGTTCTAAGGCCAGTGCTATTTTTGATTTATGTAAATGATCTTTATTATGTTGTAAAAAACCAGAAACTTATTAATTGCTGTAGACTTTGTCATCCTAAGCCTTCCCTTGCCCATAGTGGCAACTATAGTTCGCCTTCTTCCGATGTCCTTGTTTGTTTTGCTGTTGACAGCACACTTAGCACTTTGGGAAACTGCGAATCCTAGCTTCGATTGAATTTGGAAAATTTGTTTGAGAGGGTGATTTTATGGCTCGATGCTAATTATCTTACTCTAAATTTTTTTAAGTCCAGTTTTTTTATTTTTTCGCGTGTTTCTCATGTTTATCAAAAGGTATCAGAAATTCACCAGCCAAATGGAATAATTTATAGATCTAAAGACCGATATGTCCGTTTTTTGGGCATTCTTGTTGATGAAAACCTGTCTTTCAAACGTCACATCGATTTTATTAAAATGAAGATATGCAGGAGTCTCGGTATTTTAAGGAAACTTAGACATACTTTTCCTGGATCAATTTTGAAAATCCTTTTTCACTGCTTGATCTAATCTTACGTTTCTTACTGCCCAAGTGTGTGGATGTCAACTTTTCCTTCACTGTTAAAACCACTTTCTAAGGTTTACAATAAAGCTAGAAACCTCATTCAGGAAACTAATCGTTCATTAGTTATACCATTACTTCCTCTTGAGTCACTATACATTCTTTCATGTGCATGTTTTACTTTTGCTCAGCTTCATGGTGACCTCCCTAGGCCCCTAAGTGTTCCGCTATCTTTTACCTCTCATCAAAATAATTATAATCTTTGTAATATGACAAATCATGTTCAAGTTCCATTTACTCCTTGCATAAGGTCAGATTTTAATCCTCTAATGGCGTGTCATATTGTTTGGAATAAGTTGCCTGAATCAGCTCGAGGGTGCCACTCATTCGGTTTGTTTAAAAAAATTATTAAAAATTCTTTGATTTCGTAGAAGTTATTTTTTTTTATGTTTCTATTTTATTTTTATTTTATTTTATTTTTTTTAAGTCTATTTAATCTAATTAATTAATTTAGTTTATTTATTCTATTTTTCTATAGTTTTCATTTTATTTATATTTTCTTTTCTTCTCCTTCGTATGTGAGTAAGTGATCATTTTAAATTTTCTTTTGTTTTTCATCTTTGAGTAAGTAATTCATTTGTCTTCCCCCTCTGTACAGGCCAATGAGCCTTTGGGGGAATAATAACATGTAATATTGTATGTGAATCTAATGAAGAATAAAACTTATCTTATCTTATACTTTCTTCAATTTTCACATAATTCACTTACTTCTTCGCTTCTTCAAGTTATTAATTTAAAAACTGTTTCCACAAGACAAGTTTTTCAAAGAAAAGTGAAGAGCTCCATTGAGCCAAGAATGAGCGAAAATAAAGTCAAATTAACATGAGTAGGGTTGATAACCCCTATGCCTTCTTAAGACCAGAACACAATTTGCGCTTTACTGAAAACAAAATACGTTTGAAATGTTTTCACCTTTCTTACTTTCATAAATGAAAAATTATCAAAACTCTAACAAAGAAATGTCAGTATGATTATGTCAAATCAACTGACAATCAACAGTCATTTGTTTGTTTGTTTCAGTAAAGCGCCAATTGTGTTCTGGTCTTGAGAAGCCATAGGGGTTATGAGCCCTACTCATGTTTGCTCATTCTCGGCTTAATGGAGCTCTTTACTTTTCTTTGAAAAACTTGTCTCGTGGAAAAACTTTCATGATTAATTTCTGTTCGTTTTTTATTGACGTAGTCTTTTTCATGAGGAAATCAGTTTTAAAACAGTTCGTGGTAACGAACTTTAAGTAAGGAGCGACCCGGCTCAATAGTAACCGAAACTCTAAAAAACGGATAAAATTTTGATACCAATAGATACATCAAAAGAATCAGATTTTTATGCTGATTTCAAATATATAAGTTTCATCAAGTTTAGTCTTACCCGTCAGTTACGCGCCTGAGAAAATTTGCCTTATTCGAAAAAAGGGAGAAACACCCCCTAAAAATAATACAACCTTAATGAAAATCAAACATTCAGATTCAGCATATCAGAGAACCATACTGTAGAGGTTTCAAGCTCCTATCTTCAAAAATGTGGAACTTGTATTTTTTGCAAGAAGGAAGATCACGGATGCGTGTCTATTTATTTTTTTTTCCCCCAGGGGTGATCGTATCGACCCAGAGGTCCTAGAATATCGCGGGAGGGCTCATTCGAACGGAAATTAAAATTTCTAGTGCCCTTTTTAAGTGAAAAAAATGGAGGGCAACTCGGCCCCCTCCCACGCTAATTTTTTTCCCGAAGTCATCAGATCAAAATTTTGAGATAGCCATTTTGTTCTTCATGGTCGAAAAATGCAATAACTATGTCTTTGAGGATGAATTAATTCCCCACAGTCCCCGGGGAAAGGGCTGCAAGTTATGAACTTTGCCCATTGTTTACAGATAGTATTGGTTATTATGAAGTATACAGACGTTTTCATGGGGATTTTTTCTGGTAGTGGGGGGGGGGGCGGGGGTTACGTGGGAGGATCTTTCCATGTAGGAAGTTTTCATGGGGGAAGGGACATTGTTATGAAGGGGGCACCGGATTTCCCAGCATTATTTGAAAAAACGATCAGAAATTAAATATATATATATATATATATATATATATATATATATATATATATATATATATATATATATATATATATATATATATATATATATATATATATATATATATATATATATATATATATATATATATATATATATATATATATATATATATATATATATATATATATATATATATAAAACAAGTTTTCAACTGAGAAACTTTTCAAACTTAAAACGAACTGAAACTATTAAGTATATGATTGGGTTCGCCCCTCAGTCAATACCTCGCTCTTTAAGCCAAAGATGTTTTAGTACTTTCATAAGAGCTATTTATTCTAATTAAGGGCCTTTGTGATTAAGGGGTCATTCTTAAAGAATTGGAAAAAAATCGAACTTTAGCGTAAAGTGCGAGGTATTGACTAGGGGGCGAGTTTCCTAATATACGTAATAATAATATACGAGTATAGAAGTTCGTTACGTAATTTAATTCGTAAGTTACGTATATTTACTACTAATAAAAAAGTTCGTAAATAAAATTAAACAATTTTTGAGAAAGCCATTTAGCAAAAAAAAGTAAAATTAATATACAAATTTTGTTTTAATTATTCATGTACGGTGAGCCAAAATCAAAACCTGTATTAATTCAAAAACGTTCAGAAATTAGATGAAAAAAACAAGTTTTTTTTAACTAAAAGTAAGGAGCGACATTAAAACTTTAAACGAACAAAAATTATTCCGTATATGAAAGGGGCTGTCCCCCCCACAACGCCTCGCTCTTTACGCTTAAAGTTTGACTCTTTCTCACAAACTCTATTTTTTAAAATAATAAAAAAAAACTGAGGAGGGATAAAAAAAAACGTTGAGGAGGGGACAGCCCCTTTCATATACGGAATAATTTCTGTTCGTTTTAAGTTTTAATGTCGCTCCTTACTTTCAGTTAAAAAAAAACTTGTTTTTTTATTTAATCGTATATAATTTTTTTTTTATTTAAGAGCCCATAGTATGGGTTTCTATTTTTATGAGGGAGAAACTTTTCCAACAATTTTCATTCTGAAAATGTCATTTTCAGAATCTATAAAATTAAATAAAAAAAAACTACTGTTTGTATCAGGATTAAAAATTGTTGGAAAAGTTTCCAACAATTTTGTCTTGGAGACAACAAAAAAGTCTCCTCAACGCCTCGCTCTTTACGCTAAAGTTTGACTCTTTCTCACAAACTCTATTTTTTCAAAACAATAAAAAAAACTGAGGAGGGATAAAAAAAACGTTGAGGAGGGGACAGCCCCTTTCATATACGGAATAATTTCTGTTCGTTTTAAGTTTTAATGTCGCTCCTTACTTTCAGTTAAAAAAAAACTTTTTTTTATTTAATCGTATATAATTTTTTTTATTTAAGAGTCCATAGTATGGGTTTCTATTTTTATGAGGGAGAAATTTTTCCAACAATTTTTAATCCTGATACAAACAGTATTTTTTTTATTTAATTTTATAGATTTTGAAAATGACCTGAAAAATAAAACTTAATATCATTCAAAAAAATTCTATCTATGCTCTTTGACAACCTGGATACACTTAAATTCTTTTTATTTGTCTAAATCGTACAATCAGAAGTAGTAATAGTAGCATCCCCAAAAGTTTAAACTTAATACCCCCAGTTGTCCTCGATATATTTCCGAGGTGTGTTAATGGCAACCAACATAATGTATTTTGATTTCTTTTTAAAGCAGAATTTAGTTTTAAAGCCCAATGGGCGAATTGCATAATTGTGGGGTGTTGACACGCCTAATACACCTATGGACATAGTTGCTGGACCGTTCTACTATGCTGAACAAAATGGCTGTCTCAAAATTTTTATTAAATGGATTTGGAAAATGAATGGGCTTGCTTGGGTTATCCACCCTTCGATCACTCTGGATCTTAGAAAGAACCCCCTTTTTAAGATTCATCACCAATCCAATGAGCCCCCTCCGAATTTTACACGGTCACCCTTTCTATACAAAGCCTACCTTATATGCCCCAGGGCATAACTTATAACCCTTGCCCTGAGGGCTGTGGGGGGTTCGTCATCCTTAAAGACATAATTTACGGACTTTTCAAATATGTTGAACAAAATGGCTATCTCAAAATTTCGACTGAATGTGTTTGGGGAAATGGTGGGCGCGGGAGGAGTGGTTACTTGCCCTCCAATCACTTTCAACTGTAGGGGCACTAGCCCTTTAAATTTCTAATCGAACTAGCTCTTTTAGAAGTTTCTACGACAACAAATGGCCATCTCAAAATTTATATAACATGCATTTCGGGAAAATACGAGGTGTGGGGGGTATCCACCCTCCGATCACTCTGAATCTTAAACAGGACACTAGAACGTCTGATTACCAATACAATGAGCCCCTCCCGAAGTTTATGCGGTCACGCTATCTTTATGTAGCTTATTTGCCCCCAGAGCATAACTTAAAACTCTTGCTCTGAAGGGTCTGGGGGGGGGGGTTGTCATCCTCAAAAACATAATTTCCGGAGCTTTCAATTATGTTTAACAAAATGGATATCTCAAAATTGTGATTGGATATGTTTGGGGAAACGGTGGGCGTGAGGGGGGTTAGTTGCCCTCAAATCACTTTGGACTATTAAAAAGGGCACTAGCCCTTTCAATTTCCAATCAAATAAGCCTTTTTCAAAGTTTTTACGACAGCAAATAGTCATCTCATAATTTCTATCATATGCATTTCAAGAACCCTTGCTTTGAAGGCTCTAAAGGGGGGGGGGGTCATCCTAAAAGACATAATTTTCGGACCTTTCATTTACGTTGAACAAATTGGCTATCTCAAAATTTTGATTGGATGTGTAAATGGTTGGCACAGGAGGGGAGTTAGTTGCCCTCCAATCACTTTCGATTATTAAAAATAGCCCTTTTAATTTCCAATCAAATGAACCTTTTTCGAAGTTTCTACGACAACAAATGGCCATCTCCAAATTTCTATCAGATGCATTAAAAAAAATACGAGGTGTCAGGGGGGGGTGTCCACCCTCTGATCACTGTGAAGCTTAAAAAGGGCACTAGAACTTCTGATTACCAATCAAACGAGCCCCCTCCAAAATTATTTATACTATCACCTTTATGCCCCCAGGGAATAACTTATAACCCTTGCCCTGCGGGCTCGGGGGGGGGGTGTCATCCTCAAAGATATAATTTCCGGACCTTTCAATTACGTTGAACAAAATGGCTATCTCAAAATTTTGATTGGATGTGTTTGGGGAAATGGCGGGCATGGGAGGGGGATTAGTTGCCCTCCAATCACTTTTGACTATTAAAAAGGGCACCATCCCTTTCAGTTTCCAATCGAACGAAGCTTTTTCGAAGTTTCTACGACAACCAATAGCCATCTCAAAATTTCTATCAGATATATTTTGGGACAATACGAGGTGTGTGTGGGGGTATCCACCTCCGATCACTCTGAATCTCAAAAAGGGCGCTAAAACTTCTGATTAGCAATCCAATGAGTCCCTACCTAAGGTTATACGATCACCCTTTGTATATAAACCTTATATGCCCCAAGGGCATAACTTACGACCATTGCCCTAAGGGATGTGGGGGGTTTGTCATCCTCGAAGACATAACTGCAGCTAAGAATATTAGTGAAAAGGCTTTATGTTTAATAGAAAGGAGAAAGGACTTCTACAAGAATTATCTGAGTGATAGATCATATGAAAACAAAAAAAATGTAAAGAAAGTGGAGAAAACATTAAAATATGATCTAAGAAGGTGTGAAGTAGAGGCCATGGATAAAATTGCCGAAGATCTGCAAGATGCAGCCAGACGGCATAATAGTAAAATATTGTATTGGTATGTTAATAAATTGAGAGGGAATAGTCAATCTGAACTTGTCCCAGTTAAAGACAGGAACGGGGCCACAATTGGCGATAAGGAAAGAACTAAAGAGAGATGGGCCGAACATTTTGAGAATTTGCTTACCCGAGATAGAGTTGCACGAAAAGATATAGAGGAAAATGAAAAAGTCTGTGATACCTTGGATGCGAAGGAAGATTTGTTTTGTCAGGAAGAATAAGCGACAGTACTAAAAGGACTAAAAAATAATAAGGCTCCAGGTGCTGATAGGGTGGTAAATGAGTTTCTTAAATATGGTGGCTCTGAAGTTAGAAATAAGTTACTGAAGATTATGAATATGATTTTTGAAAAAGGGGAAGTACCTAACGATTTTAGGAAAACTTTAATTAAGCCACTTTATAAGAAAGCTGATAGAAGTGAGTGTGGTAATTATCGAGGCATTAGTCTGGTCTCTGTAGGTAGTAAATTACTTAGTAATATGATACTTTTTAGACTGAGAGAAGCTGTAGACAAAGTTTTGAGAGAACAATGCGGTTTTAGAAAAGGTAGAGGATGTGTCGACCAAATTTTCACTCTTAGGCTAATAATTGAGAAGTTTTATAGATTATGAGCAAGCGTTCAATTATGTTGATAGAAGGGCTTTAGTAAAGGTTTTATCCTTGTATGGTATACCAGAAAAATACACTAAAGTGATTTGTGCTATGTATGAGAATAACTGCTGCGGTTAAGGTAGGAAATGAGGTTAGCAGCTGGTTCTGTATTAATTCAGGAGTTAAGCACGGCTGAGCTCTATCTCCATTTATATGGATTATTTTGATGGACTTTGTCTTAAGGAGCACAGGAAAAGCAATGGGAGACCACGGAATGAAATGGGGAGGAAAAACTTTCTTGAACTTAGATTATGCTGATGATTTAAGCATCCTAGATGAAAGTGCGAGCAAAATGAATGAAGTTTTAGAGCTTTTGCGAGTTCAGGGTGCTAGAAGAAGTTTAAAAATTAATGTTAAGAAGACTAAGTCACTAAGACTAGGAATAAGTGAAGATGAAAAGATGACGCTGAGCAATGAAAAGACTGATCAGGTGGGCAGCTTCACCTACCTTGGTAGTATTATTAGTAAAGATGATGGGAGCAGTGAAGATGTTAAAAGTAGAATAGCCAAGGCTCAGGGTGTTTTTTTCACATTTAAAAAAAGTTTGGAAGAATAGGAAGATAAGTCTGCAAACCAAGATTAGAATATTAGAATACAGTAATGACAGGAAATGGGAACTTGGGAAGGAAATGGGAACTTCGTTGGCGGGTGTAAAAAGGGAGGCTTTGAATAGATTGGGATGGAGGAGGAGCGTGCGTAGCTGTGTTGACCTCAGGCGGCTTATCGTGGAAGGGGTGTTAGTTGCCCTCAAATAACTTTTGACTATTAAAAATGGCACAAGGCACCTTCCAATTTCCGACCAAATGAGCCCTTTTCGAAGTTGCTGCTACAACTCCTTCGATACGAACCGCTCTAGTCTTAAAAAAAAATGAATAAATAATACTTTGTGCCCACATCGCTCTTTACTTAGGCAAGCGCTGCCAATGATCTCTCTTGAAGTTTGGACTACTTAGTATAATACTTCTCAAAGGCAAATTATTAGGTAAGTGCCTAATCTAGGCTTATAATTTGGATATCCTGTTTAAGCCAGCTTCCAATAATTAAGTTGTAATATACCAGCCCTTATCGTTATGAGCTTCCTTGGAAAGAAAGGAAGGGGAAGAAGAAGTTGCCACGGGGAAGCTGTTTTATATCTTCTATTTAATGTCACAAATTCTAGTTAAATGTCACAAATTATATCTTCTATCTAGAGTTTCTAGTGAAGGAGGGTCCTTAGAATCATTTCCATTTTGGAAAGGGATAAGTAATTTAATTACAATAAACATAAACGCCCCTACGTGGCATTATGTTGTTGTGTTAGTTTTTCAATACTTCTTAATTTTCAAATTAATTCCCAAGATTCTCTTCTGAAATCTCAAAATTTTCGTCGCATGTCATTTTTGCTCCTTTTAAGATCGAAAATGCCGTTTACGTTAAAAAGAGGCGAATAACATCATATCACGGTCCTCTAATTTTTTGTCCTAGACTATTATTCGCATGCAGCAAAAAGCCAATTAGGGATAGTATCCAGCACTAAAGTAGCACAAAGGGAATAAGAGATTACTCTCTTGTACATCCGGGTTAAAAAGTGTGCTATTTTATTTTTGTCATGTCATATTTTTTTCAGCTATTCATATTATTGGTTAAGCGATGTCAAAAAAGAATTCCAAATAGACTTTTACATAATTCCATGTAAAAACTTTTTAACCTGTCGATTTATTCACCTATGGCCCTGACTTCGCTCGGGAAGTAGTTCAAACCACTTAACCTTGTGAATGTCTGATCTGTGCTAAAAGGGGACTGAAACTTTTGCACCATCCAATCTATGCAATAACGTCATAAAATTTCACTGCACATTAGTTCCCAGTGAAGCGCAAGTTTTGTAGAATTCTACAAATACAGGGAAAGATCACCGAGTGAGTTTATTTGATTCACAATTGCATATATGTTACACAAACTGCAAAGCAATATTAAGTTTCAATTTTGTTCTTAACTTCTATCAGGAAGACTTCGTTTTTTTAATATGATTATATACATTAAGTATACGGTCGTTGGTTTTGAAATGCCACAATTTGTGAAAGTTTTGCGCCACATTCTTATTATCCTCTTCCAGCTTAGTCTCGAAAAATCTTGGTTCTTAATGATGGCATACTAATTTGTCACCTTCTCGGTTGGATTATGGATTTGGTTCTGTGTTATCTTTCTTGAAACAGGTAATGAATCTATTTAAGAACAGGGCTGTCACAATATGATCAAACGCATTCGATCATTCATACAGAGTATTTGGTCGTTGGCTTTGAGTTTTCACAATTTGTGACAGTTCTTGAGCCATATCTTATTGTCCTCTTTCAACTTACACTATCGACACATCTTGATTTTTATTACTTAATTTGTAAATTCATCACTTACATTACAAAATATGGATTTGGTTTTGTGCTATCTTTTCTTGAAACAGGCAAGAAATCTATTAAAAAAAAACAACGTGTTACAATATGATCAAAGGCGCTGTATCAGCGGCATCTTGAGTGGTTTGTTGTTGGTTTTGAAAGGTTACAATTTGTGACAGTTCCTGCGCCATATTTTTATTGTCCTCTTCTAATTTAGACACTCGCGACAAAGTCTCAGCAAGTCTCAATTGAAGCTCTTCTTCCTTTGGAGAACTAGGAACTAGAGTATCTGAGTTTGAAGGATAAGTGGTTGCCAAGGTGCCACTGGTACCAACGCCGTCAGTCACTGAATATTGGTTTCGTGCACTGAAAGATGTGCGAGCCCTTACTGAATTCGAGCGTCTCCGTTCTTCCAGCCTACGGTAAATTCCCAGACTTATTTCTCTTATATACTTCCCAAAATCCTCTTTTTTCAGCTCTAAAAAGGGATCTCTGATACGATAGTCCGTCAGAATGTGTATATGCTCATACAATTTGTCACTTATTTCTAAGACTTTTTCACTACCGTTATTAAACAAAAAATCTAGCAATATTGTTGCTTTATAGACATGCTTCCAACAATGAAGATCCTTAATTCTCTTTCCAATCACTTTCATTACTTTATGAACTGCTAAGCTGTCATAAGTAAGGCTTGCCACCTCAGCCATCATCTTAGGATCGGGGTTAGCACATATACTTTTAGATGTTACTTCCCTAACTAATATTTCGACGGAAGTGTACCCTACTAGGACGTTCTTAATCTTCCGTTTCAAAGTTCCATAAGACATTTTATAACTGCTTGATAATGGAGACTTTCTTGGTACGCAACTGACAATTCTTGTCTACCTGTCTAGTAGCAGGAATTATGTTACAACATTTAATTCCATTACAGAAATAAATAAAATTCTAGCATCATATTCATGGACTTTTACAAATATTTCTGCGTCTACGAAATACCCTTAAATTTGCCTAATCATTCGTAAAGAAAGTTCTTTTTGTCAAAGCATAGTCCTACACCTTAACGTTCGTCACAGATCCGACGAATGTCTTCCGTAACGTAATCCTCTATTTTATTGGTATAATTCAATGTGGACTAAATGCATAAGGATAAAACGAAGCAAATGCTACAAAAAAAGGTTAAAGAATTCTAGTTTTTGATAATTTAACGGTTTATCTCCATCATTGCAGTTTCAAGATTGTTGCTATACAAATTTTAATAAATGATCTCTTTGTTAAGCCAAAACCCTCCTCGTGGGCTTTTCACCAGCCCCCCCACGACTCCAGTCACGAGGTCAAAAATGGCTCTCAGGCGACTTCATCTATGATTTCTGTAGGGATTTCTGTAGGAAAGCCATGGTTCAAATATTATTTTGTAAAGCTTCTCGTTTCCAGCATTTATGATTACACTTTCCATACGAAAACAGATAGAAAGTTCATTATATAGCTTCTATCATATTCGACGCAATACTCACATAAATGGCGATATGTCTCTCATATTTTAGCCGTGGTAGCAGCGTTAGATGTAACCTAGTAAAGAACAAACTCTGACCCATAGCAACCGAAAATTTAAAAGCAAACGTTGAAAAAAGACTGTCTGGTGACAAAAATTTGTCATTAGAAACTCATTCAGATGGTAACTGTTCTTTTTGTTAATGTTAAAAGTTTATTGCCAAAACAAATTTACGAGAATACAAAAAATAGCCTGAAAGCCTTCAAAAATTGTGTCTTATCGAAGTGAAAATTGCACCATTGTAATCCCATAAACTACCCCTATTTAGTGGCTTTTGTAAGTAACAAAAGATAATATTAAAATAAAATAAAATTCTTGGAAAAAATACATCTTTATATACAATATGATATAATGCACATATCTTTTGATACAACAATATAACATAAATACCTTGAAAAGTTGCTTTTCAGGGGGATCATGTTACAGTGACATCGTTATCTGATTGCATATAATAATAATAATTTATTTATGACCCACATATGAACATTATAAATGACACTGTGGAGTAATGGAAAATATAAAAGAAAAAATAGCATCATTACGAAATCAAACAACAACAAAAAAAATACAAATTAACCGATATCATGATGAAAAAAACCAAACTAAGGGGTCAGTGACAGAAACAACATTACTAGTATTAATAATAATATTAGAAGACACAGTGGCCTGTCGCGCGCAAGCATCATTGAAACCATAAGGGGATACAATATTTATATTTTTAAAACGGCCGGGTAAATACATCAAATATTTACAATATCTAAAGTAACCACTTCTAAGTCTCCGTAAATCTTTTTCCTCAGTAAGTGATGGAATCCAGATAGAAAATTCACACCTGGAGAGCAAAAACTATATAATGTTGTCATATTCCTCAAATTACCGTCATAAACTTGTTTTCAGAGTGTTTTAGTAACGCCGTTACATAATTCTCTGAAATGACATCATAACCCTTAAATTATCGTCATAAACTGGTTTTCAGAGCATTCCCTTGTTTTACACCAAGAATTAACCACTTACAATTAAAAAAATAATGAAAAAATATTAGACTGAATACCATGATTTATCAACAACAAAAATTATTTGATAATAAACAAAGCAGAAGGAACAAAGGATCAAAGACAAGAAAAAACAAAAAGGAGTGACCAGGGCTAACCGAAAAAAAAAATTGTTAACAATGGATCTATAAGAACAATCTTTTTATGCCGATTCTAAGCATACAAGATTCATTAAGTTTCAAATTACTAGACAAAAGCTAAGAGCGTGATAAAATCTGCCTGATTTTCAAAAAAGTGGGAAATATGCCCAAGAAGGAAAGTAATCTTGATGAAAATCACACCATCAAATTCAGCTTTTGAGAGAACCGTATTGTAAGACCGTACTGTACGAGGGGTTGCAGCAGAACCACATGAACATTGTGGTATTTCTTTTGTTTTTCTTTCAAGAGGTGGTCGAAACAATGGGCCTAGAAGATCAGAAAAGGGCTGATTTGAATGGAAATTAAAAGTTCCAGTGCCTTTCAAGAGTCAAAAGAGATTGGATTTGAGAAGGATTAAATTTTTAATATATTTTTTGTATTATTATCTAATAAGATATGATGTCCAGACATCATGCGAAGTTCCTATTAAAAATAGCGGTTCACTCTTTTATTCCGAAAAAGATTTTGGAGTTATGCCAAGAAAAATATTAATAAACAACTTAGCTTAACAATCACCTGTTTAAAGATAAAACAGCAAGCATCATACCACGGTCAAAGACTTCTGAAAGAACACAAATGGAACGAACACAGGAACAAAAATATAAACAAAGGAGCAAAAATATTTTGGAAACCCAGATACGCATAGCGTCTTTTTATTTACTCAGCTACCTGTGCCGTTTCTACCTCTGCCGTTTCCCGTGTGAGACTCTGCGAATCTAGGCCTAGTAAACGATACTTAAGCGCTTTTTTTACAAGAACTAAGGTTCCTTCACATTGAATTTCGGCTTTCCGTTCTCCCCTTCACACTGAACTCCGTAAGCCTTCCGTAAGGCTCATAACCCTCCGTAAGACCTTACGTTAACGTATCCGTAAGTCAAAACTCAATGTTAGAGCTCTGACGGAAGAAGTTCAAAATATTTCAACTTCTTACGTTTAAGCAAAATGGAACTTAGATGAAAAAATATTTGAGTTTGCAGAAGCTAGAAAAGCTACTCCGCGAAGAATGGCTAAATTGTATAATTCAGGATCATGCTGGGGGTTATATAGACACTGGAGGCAAACTTATTAGGCCTTCCAAAGTTTTAGGCTAAAATGACTATATTAGAATCCCGACCAATATAATTTTCCTCACAGGGGAGGGGGGAGATGCGGTAGTACTAAAGAACATAAGAGATTTTCATTTATGGCTGGGGGTTGAAAGGGTCACAGAATAAGAATTTTTACCTCTGACTTCATCATAATGAACTAATTATCATAATAAGTAAGGAAAGAGATCATTCAATCGCAAACTCTGGTATCTAGTAATCTTTTTCAGAAAACCTCCAAGCAAAGAGCAATAGCTTCAAAAAAATCCTACAGGATACGAAGAAACCTAATCTACACATTCCGGTATCACAAGATCAAAGGAAGAAACTTAGAGAGAAAGCAAGAAATGAAAGTCGAGCTAAACAAATAGCTAACAGAATAAGAGCACAATGAGACAAACAAGAACGCTGTCAAATTGAATGTAAAAATCAGACTCCAATAAGATGAGAAGGCGGCAGAGCTCAAGAAATGTTAAGTTTTGAAAAAAAAATCTACCAACATTAACGAGTACAATTGTCATATCTGTTTTAACTGTCATATGTTTACTAAAGACTAGCTATAATTTTCACTAACCAACCAGCTTCGCTTTCTATTGGATACTCACGACTGTCACATTTTTGCTGTTAAGTCGCAAATCATAGCTTTTAGCCCCCTTTAGCCCTCAAGAAGGTAAGAAAAAGACTGGACTTCCCAGGTTAGGCTGCAATGAAATCATAGAAAGCGCAATAGCGCTGCCTAAGTAAAGAACAATGTTGGCACAATGTATCTTTTTTTGGGGGGGTCTTAGGCCAGGGCACCGCGTATCAAAGGCGTTGTCGTAGAAGCTTCAAAAATGGTTCATCCAATTGGAAATTGAAACGGATAGTACCCTTTTTAAAAGTCGAAAGTGACTGGAAGGCAACTAACCCCTCTCAAACACCCAACCTTTCCCCAAACACATCCAGTCAAAATTTTGAGATAACCATTTTGTTCAACGTAGTTGAAAAGTCCGGAAATTATGTCTTTGAGGATGACACCCCTCCCCCACACAACACTCAGGGCGAAGGTTGTAAGTTATGCCCTAGGGGCAAATAAGGTTTTTATACAAAGCGTTGTCGTAAAAACTTCAAAAAGGGCTAATTTGATTGGAAATTGAGTGGCTAATGCCCCTTTCGATGGTCGAAAGTAATCGGAGGACGACTATCACCCCCACGCCCATCATTTCTCCAAACACTTCCGATCAAAATTTGTATATAGCCATTTTGTTCAACGTAGTTATAAAGTCTGGAAATTATGTCTTTGAAGATGACACCCCCACAGCTCTCAGGACAAGGATTGTAAGTTATTCCTTTGGGGTATATAAGGTTTTTATAGAAAGCGCCGTCGTAGAAATTTCAAAAAAGGCTCATTCAATTGGAAATTGAGAGGACTAGTGCGTTTTTTATTATTCGAAAGTGATCAGAGGGCAAATGGCCCCCACACCTATCATTTTCTAAAAGACTTTCAATCAAAATTTTGAAATAGCCATTTTGTTCAACGTAGTTAAAAGATCCGGAAATTATGTCTTTCAGGATGACAAATCCCCGCCCCCAGCCCACAGGGCAAGGGTTTTAAGTTATGCCCTGGGGACACATAAGGTTTTTATAGAAAGCGTGGTCATATAAACTTCGGAGGGGCTCATTGGATTGATAATCAGAAGCTCTAGTGCCCTTTTTAAGAGTCAAAGTCATCGAAGGACAGCTACCTCTCTACACACATGTCGTATTGTCCCGAAATGCATCTAATAGAAAATTTTGAGATAGCCATTTCATTCAAAATAGTCTAAATATCATATAATAAGGCTTTTGGGGTTGAAATAAACCCCCAGAGCCTGGGGCTAGGGTCGCAATCTGTTACTCGGCGCCATTTAAGTTTTTAATGACGGGGATGGCTGCATAAACTTTAGAGGAGGCTCATTTGATTGAAAATTGATAGTTCTAGTCCTCTTTTAAGAGTCAAAAGTGATCGAGGGTAGCTAGCCCCCCCCCCTCGACTAACCCTCTTGACGAAACGAATCTGATTAAAATTTTGAGACAGTGATTCTGCTCAAAATAGTTCAAAGAACATATAACAATGCCTCTAGGGTTGACAAAACCCCCCAGTGCCCTGGGGATTAGGTTGTAAGTCATGCCCTGAGGACATATAAGGCTTTTATGGAATGGGTGGTCGTATAAACTTCAGATGAGGCTCATTTGATTTAAAATTGGAAGTTATAGTGCCCTTTTTAAGAGTCAAAAGTGATTTGAGAGCGACCGACTCCCCTCCCCCCCCCGCGCTCATCATTTCCCCAAACACGTCCAACCAAAATTTGGAGATATCAAATTTGTTCATTGTGGTCGAAGGGTCCGGAAATTATGTCTTTGAGGAAGACCACCTCCCCCCACAGCTCTCAAGGCAAGGGTTGTAAGTTATGCCCTAGGCATATAAGGTTCTTATGGAAAAGGTGGTCATATATGCTTTGGACGAAACTCATTGGATTGGTGATCAGAAGTTTTAGTGCCCTTTTTAAGAGTCAAACTGATCACGGTGCAGGTACCCCCCCCCCCACACACACACACTCACATGCACACACAAAACCGTCGTGTTTTCCCAAGGTGCGTCTAATAGATATTTTGAGACAATTCTTTTATTCAAAATAGTCTAAAGATAATATAACAAGGCTTTTGAGGTTGATACAAACCACCAGAGCCTGAGGTCGATGGTTGCAAGTTATGCCCCTGGGGCATTTAAGGTTCTTAAGGAAGGGATAGTTGCGTAAACTTTAGAGGTGGCTCATTTGGTTAAAACTGGAAGTTCTAGTTCCCTTTTAATACTCAATAGTGATGGAGGTTAACTAGCCCCCCCCCTAACTACCCCTCTTTTCACCAAATGTATCTTAATGAAATTAATATTGAAATTAATGGAACGGCTTCCAAAAACATTGTTGATGCGCGCGTTTGATACCCTTTTGACGCCCTTTTCACCTTAATACTCTAAGCCTTACAAGTTGTTGCAATTAAAGTAGTAGTTTGAGCAGTTTAGTAGCAGTAATAGCGTAAGGAAAAGTAGCAGTGGTATTAGTGTTAGTAGTGGCATGCATGTGTTACATTTTTGTCTTCCCCTTTAAGTATTCTCCGAAAGTTTCAACTTAATACCCAAATCAATTCCTGAGATATGCCCTTTTGAAAATCTGCATGTGCATAGTGTGTTTTGATTTAGTTAAAGTTCCCCCTCAATATTCTCTCAAAGTTTCACCTTCATTCGTGCACCCTTAATTGTACTAGTATCATAGTGGTAGTGGTAGTAGTAGGAACAGTAGTAGCAGTAATAATAGCTGTAGTAACTGGTACATTTTGCGTTTTGGTCAACTGGACATCCCACTCATGATGCCTGTGAAATTTCCTCTTGGTATGATAAGCCGTTCCAAAAATATTGCTGATACGCCCGCACCAGCAATCTGTATACTCATTTTATGGTTTGATTTAGTTCAAATTTCCCTCAACGTTTCGTCAGATTTTTTTTTCAATATCCTCAGCCTTAGTAGTACTTGCTACCGAAATATTAGTTTAGTAATAGTAGTGGTACTAGTAATACTACTTGTGGTAGCAGTAGTTGTAGTAGCAGTAGCGCGCAAATATTGCATTTTTGGTCAATTGATCAACTCCCTTATCATTTCCTGAAAATTCCAAATTAATATACTCATTCTGAGTTACACCCTTTTGACAACCCATATACACATAACATGCTCGGATTTTTTCAACACTCCCCTCAACATTCCCTGATAGACTCATTTTAATACCCTTCGTATTTTGGGAAAGTAGAAACTCAAACATGCACACCTTTTCTAAATAATATATAATGTATGTAAACAATGAACAAATTGCATAACTTGCAGCTCTTGTCCTGAGGCCTCGGGGGGAGGGGTGATATCCCCAAACACGTAATTACTGAGCTTTTCAACAATGCTGAAAAAATGGATGTCTCAAAACTTTGTTTGGATGTTTGTTATGGAAAATGGTGGGCTTGGGGGGGGGGTCTCAAATCACGTTGACTCTTAAAAAGGGCACTATGACTTCCAATTTAAAATCAAATGAGATCCATCTAAATTTAATTCGACCACCAATTCCATAAGAACCTTAGATGCACCTAGGGCATAACTTATAGCCCTTGCCCAAGGGCTCTGGTCGGGTTGTTCCAACCCTGGAGGCATTGTTTTATGTCATTTGGACTATTTTAAACAAAATTGCCATCGGACAATTTCATTAAGATACATTTGGTGAAAGGTGAAACCTCCGAGGCATCATGAAAGCAATGTTCAACTTACCAAAAGGCAATATGCACATGCTACTACCACTAATAATACTGCTGCTACTACTACTACTACTAATACAACACTAACACTGCAGTTACTTTTACTACCACCGAAACTACTGTGATACTAAGGCTAAGTCTATGAAGGTAAAATTTGAGAGAATATTGATGGCAAATTCGAACTAACAAAAGAGACTAAGTGCATTTAGATTGTCAAAATGGCGTATCTTAAGAATTCATTTGTGTATTAAGTTAAAACTCTCAGAGAATACTTAAAGGGGAAGATCAATTGACCATAAGGCTATATGTGCACACTACTACTACTGCAACATTTACTAGTTCTACCACTACTATTACTATAGCTTTAATTACTACTTCTATCTAACTACTTGTAAGGTTAAGGGCATTAAGATGAAAATTTTAATAAGTATACGAATATACAGGTTATCAAAAGAGCAAATCGACAATATCATATCAATGGCTAATTGTATTAAGTTGAGTAGTTATACTACTGCTTTGACTACTATTACAGCTATCCCCAAGCGTATGAAGATGAAACTTTCAGAGAATATTTCTGTTGTACGGATGACAACCTGCCATCCGTATATAGGTTGTCAAAAAGGCATATCAGCAATATCTTAGGAAAAGTTTCGTATGGGAAATTAAAACTTACAAAGCTTGTTGTGGGGGATGTTGAACTAACCAAAAAACCATATTTGCATCATAATACTACTGCTTCTACTCCTACAACTACTTCTACTATTATTATTATTGCTACTACTACTACTAAAGCTAAGACTACTACTACTATTAACTCTACTGCTACTACTATAACTACTTGTGCTACTAATACTACTAATAAACCTAATGGTATTAAGGCGAAAATTTTGGGCAATATTTTAACTGTATTGAAATAAATCGAAACACACTATGCCTACATGGGTTGTCAAAAGGACGTATCAGCAATGCTTCAAGACCGGTTGACGGTGTTAAGTTAAAGATTTCATCGTGTGTTGAAGGGGAAGTTGAAAAAAAGGTACTGTGTGCATACTGCTACTAATACTACTACTGCTACTACACAAGTTAAGGGTATTAAGGTGAAGCTTTCAAGGAATATTTAGGCAGATGTTGAATTAAATCAATACGAACTATTATCATATAGAGTGTCAAAACGATGACAAAGCAATATCACAATAACAGCTTACATTATCAAGTTAGACATTTCAGGGTAAGTTGTGACAGATTTTGACCTAGCCAGAACACACTATGTGTAGTCTTGACCCTACTTTTATGGTTACTGTGACTAATGACACTGAAGGTCATTAAGTTGAAAAGTTTGGGAGGAGTTTCAATTAAACGAAAAAACTTTACGCATGCAAGTGTTAAGGGCATATAAGCTATATCATAGGCAGTGCTGTTCTATCATAGCAAGTAATAATATTGATATTTTAAAGGACCTAATTTGGTTGGAAATTCTAATTTCTAGTAACCTTTTTAAGAGTGAAAAGTGATGAGGGCAATTAGCCCTCCTCTTTAGCTCATAATTTTCAAAATGCTTCCAATCAAAATTTAAGATAGCGATTTTGTTCAGCATAGCTGAATGGTCATGTAACTATATCTCTAGGGTTATTGCGTATGTCAACTCCCCACAGTTATGCAATGTGCCCATTGTGTTTAAGAACTAAATGTTGCCTTAAAATTAAATCAAAAAGCACTGTGTTAATGCTAATTGCAAATAAGACATCTCAGCAAGATCCCAAGAAGGACTAAAGGGCTACTTCTATTACTACTTCTGCTCTTGAGATTTGATTAATATAAGTCAAAAGAGTGTAAGTGTATCCAAGCTGTAAAAGAGCATGGATAGATTTTCTTTAACAGATTAATTTTTTTTTAGATATTTTCAATTTTATAACTTTAATAAATAAATAATTCTCAACATTTTAAAGAATAAATATGAGCATTTCTATTTAATCTGACAATGCACATTCATTTGTATTTTTTCAGCAAAGTGCAAATTATGTTCTGGCCTTGGGATGGCACAGGGGTTTTGAGCCCTACTCATGTTAGTTTCTGTTCGTTTTGAGTTTGACTCGGTTACTTATTGTAATTTCTGTCAGTTTGGGGTTTCATTTATTTATCGATGCTGACTTGTGGTAGTTTTACGCTTGGTAGATTATTTGATTTTATTTTTGCTCATTTTCGGTTTAATAGAATTCTTTACTTTTCTTTGAAAAACTTATTTCATGGAAAGTTTTTTTTTATTCATTACAAGGAATGATTGAGAATCTTTAGGGTTTCTCTGATAGCGGCCAAAGGAGAACCTACAAACATCTTGAAATGGCGGAGGTGCAACAAGTTTGAAGATAGTACAAACAGGCGATAACCAGGCTAGTAAAGAGAATGCTTAAAATAGATTCAAATATAAATGTAACTTACATAATAAACTTTTCGGAAATCCTACATCAGCTTTCTCAGCATAAACATAATTTTGCCTGGTTTTGAAAATTATGTGTCCCTTGGATACCAGGAAGTGAATAAAACTAGAGAATAGAGGAGTTTCGATTCCAGTACACACCTAGATCCTCTCTCTGTGATTTGACAATCAATAAAAAGGCTTGCGCATTAAGTATCGCTTCTGGAAATAATTATACTCATCACTTGTTACTACTTTAGCTCAGTATATTAGTCGTATAAAACCTGAAGGGAGCATATAGGCTCAAGCTGTTATTAAACCAAATAAGTATTATATAGTTGATTTCAGGATTGCCGCCTGTAACACGAAAGTGCTGTTTTAGCACTATTTCATTATGTGTAGTACGTGCTCAGGGTTACCAACTATAGCCAAAAAGTGCTATTTTAGCACTATTACAGTCATTTTTTGACTGTAGCACCGAAAATAACTGTGTAGCACGTAAATTTGGGCAATTGTAGCACTTCAGGAATTGACCTTGATGGCAACCCTGGTTAATGCATATAATTCATCAAAACTGAAAGAGAGTTCCTCTAGAGAGTATGAACGATAATTATTACATAAATCTGTTATTTTGAGCCAGTATAACTTCGCATAGTCGCTTCTCCAAAACCATGATAAAAAGCAAAATTAGTATTGTTGCTCTACAAAAGCATCGCTAGTGAAAGCTCAGAGCTAGCTACTAAATCTACGTTCTTCACATTTTTCACTAAAAATAATTAATAAAAATACGATCATCTTGAATATGTATAGATTTTTACTTAAGTCGTGAAGAAATGACAGCTATAAGTTTAACTGTCAAGAGGATGTTTATATATGCAGAGCCGGATTTAAGTATTTGGCGCTCCTAGGCCCAAGCGATTTACTGGGAAATCCCTGAAAATTCAGGGATAGTAGAAGCACTGAACAGAAGGCAACTAATGAGTGATGAGCCAAAAGTAATACAAGAGAGAGGTGATACAAAGCTCTCAGCTGCCATTCTTGGGAGATATCTGACGATTTACAAGCGGTTACGGAACTCCTGTGTTGTTTTAAAATCACTTTTCTGTGAATAGGCAGCCCAGCAGCAAAGTGCATCTGGCACTAAAAAAAATACATTACGGTAAATCACACCATTCCAGTTTTTGTTAAGAAAAAAAATCGCTCATTATTTTTTTTTGCGCCCCTAGGCCCAGGCCTATGCGTAAATCCTGGCCTGTATATATGCAAATAATTGTTTCTCATAAGAAACCCTCCCCTCCCAAATGGACGATTTGGATATGTGGTAGCTCTGTCATTCACTACAGCATCACTTTTCAGTCTTATAGCGTCACAACTCCCCAAAATAGGTTGAAATACGGTCAGTTATCTCGTAACCCTCTTTTAACCAATAATTTAAGCTTATTATCTATTTTATTGGAATAGTCTAATTTTGCCAATACTTAGTAATCATTTCTTGCTTCTAAGTTTTTTTAAGATTTTTTTGGTATTTGTATGTAAATTCGAATAAAATATTTGAATTAATAAACATATTATTCTACCTACATAAGCTTTAGTTTCCAATTTCATGAAGCGAAGTTTTTTTTTTAAGAAGGGGGCTAATGAGATCCGGTATCTTGGGGGAATCTAGTAAATTTTTAATTTTTTTTTTCTCGAGTCCTTATAGAACAGCATACGCTGCGGCTTTTTTTTAACTTATTTTTATGTTGGAAATTCAGTATCCGCAGCTGTTTATGTGTGTATATTTTCATGCTCACTAAAAACAATCTAAACTAATAAAGTTGAATACTTGCGACAACTTACACGGAATAACTCAGAACCATAAGATGGTACAAAGCCTGTAAAAAATTAAAAGAAAACAAACTATAAAAAACATAGCAACACAGGAAATCTGGCTTCATGATAACAAGTATGTGGAGGCCCTAGGCCCGAACAGTATTTGGGCGAGGGAAATGTGACGTCGTTATAATCTACGCAAGACGACCAAAAGAACGATCTTCTGACCGTAGGGTAGGCTGTGAAAATCCAAAAAAAAAAAAAAAAACTAAAATTTAAAAATGCGAAGTCATGATGCCAAGTGCACGAGGACCTAAGGCCCGTGCGAGCAATGGAAGGCGACAAAACCAATATTTTACTTGCTTTAATCATGGAAGACTTACATATCAGTCCAAGTCGAGCATATGGTACACTCAACTGAACCAAAGAGTATGAGTAACTTATAAGAGTGGGATCTGGCACTAGTTTCAATAACAAAAAAAACAATCAACGCCATCTAGTGATTGGCAACACTTGGCATTTTTTCAGTGTAATACTAAACTAATTAATTTAATTAAGTTAACTGGTTAAAAAAAAGGTAGTAATAAGTGTCTGATCGCAGTTCCTTATAGCAAAATGATTACAAAGCCAGTAAATGCCAAGTATCTTCATACTCTAGATGGCGTTGATAGTTTTTTTGGCGACGCTAGAGCAAGCTTCCATTCTTATAAGTTACCCATACTCTTTGGGATGAACAAAAAGCATATTGCAACACAAATCAGTTTCACACCACCTTGCTGAGAAAACTCATCATCACCCAAGAGGAACATCATTAGATTGCACTATTAAAATCGTGGAAATATTGTGCTTGTAAGATTGATGGTGGGTAAGAAGCAAAACTCTGCTGTTTACTATGTTGGTGAAATTGAAGAAATAATAGGCAGAGTAGCAAAAATAAATTACCTGCGCAAGTCTGGTGGGAAGTTCATCTTCCCTGAATATCGAGATTGTGCTGAAACTGACCTCTAAAGATATTATCATGCAGCTTTATGCCCCAGTTTCAGTAGGAGGAACTGGGTGAAAGGCCAAAACTCATGTATTTGGCTGTGATTTGGCCCAATTTCCCATAAAACAAAATCAAAGTTGCATTTAACTTGTTTATTATCTGAAATAAGCATTAATATTATCGAATACATTATTACATGCAATAATTAATGAATGTCCGGAAATGCCTCATGTGTGTCCAAAGTCCCGTGGCTGGGGCGACTTTGGACACTCGAAGAGGTCATACATTTTCGGGTCTCGCCAGGAATAGACTAGATGGAAGTCGTTGAAAAAAATCACCCAGAAAAGAGAATAATTATAGCTATCTATATGTGTTAAAAGGAAATTTGTATCTTTATAAATATGCCTTGTAGGGGTAAAAAACCTCAAAACGTACGGCTTCGCCCCCTCTCCCATTTTTTTTTCTCTAAAATGTACAAAAAAAAACTTACAAAAAAACAAATCTTTGTCAAACTTAACCGATGAAATTTTTTTTTATTTTTGAATTAAAAGGAAGTTGCCGCCATGGCTAATAGTAGATATATCCAAGATAGACAGATATTGTTAAAATAAGGCATTAACAACAAGTTTTACTTCCTACCTCTCTTAAACTTTCGCAGAGAACATGTGTAGCTTTGCCATGTAGATATGAGTCCCGACGCATATGTTAACACAGCTACCTTTGAGAAGTTGCAGATAAAAATTTCAACTATTTATGAAGTTGTTCTTGAGTAGCATTATATTTTTAATGCAACATATTAGGTTCACTCACTTAGTGTAGTGACAAGAAACATGCATAAAAAGTGCTGTTTGTTTGTGTTTGCGTTCCTGAATTTCTTACACAAACTTCCACCAAAATCATTTGCTCAATTTCTTCCAAAATAGATTCCGATTTCGGTCTTTAGGAATATGGGATACTTTTTTTTATCAGGACGATACAGAAACGAAGGAGGGGGGGGGAATGTGGAAACCAGAACGATGAAATAGAAAAAATAATATTTCATTTCCCGAACGTACACCCTCTGTCTCTAATTTAAACAAATCAAAGAACTTGTTTCGAAAATTTAGGTTTTTCAAGGAAAGTAAAGAGCTGCATTAAACCCAAGATGATCAAAAATGAAGCATAATACTAGTTATAAATTAAACTATTAATGAATGAATGAGACACAAATCGAACGGAAACTACCACAATAAGATAAGGACTGACTAAGCCGTCTAGAGGCTAGAACATAATTTGTACTGAACTGAGGATTTTTTTTTATTTCGACCAGTGTGTCTTAATTTGTCATGACGTTAACATAAAAGAAACCAAATCACCAAAATAACTGAAAAAGTACCAATTAAAGTAGACTGACCAATTACAAAATACTGATATTCATTCCTGAAAGTCTGAGCAAATTCGGATTTGCTACGATATAACAACGTGATATATAACGTGAATATAACGTGTTAACGTTATAAAAGAAAACGAACGTTAAAATATACCGTATTTTGTTTTCAGTAAAGCGCGATTGCCGCCCTGGCCTTTAGAGGCCTTAGCCATACTCCTGTTTGTGGTAACTTATGTTCCTTTTGATTCTGACTTGAATATTTATAGTAATTTATGTTCGTGCTGGGTCTCATTTATTCGTTGATGGTGATTTATGGTCGTTCTACGTTTGAACCATTACCTGACTTCATTCTTGTTTCTTTGGATTAATGCGGCTCTATATATTCTTTGAAAAACTTCTTTCTTGGAAAAAAGTTTCTTTAAATGAATGTCTGTTCATTTTTAACTGAAATGTTTTTTCATTGGTTAATATTAGTGATTTTTTATTTGTTTTTACTTAAGAATTTAGACTTTGGATTACTATTTACATCCTGGAAAATTTTTTTGAACACATTTTTATAACAGTCGTACGGTACAATGGAACTTTGGATCGATGGGTAGGCAGAATGTTATTCAAGCAAATAGATTGAAAAGCTGCATGATTTTCAGCCTTCTATAGGGCATAAAAGTTCATATTTCAACCTAGATTGATCAACCATTGTGTTATATTTAGGTTTAACTGCTTATTCGTTTAAATAAATGCATTTTTGAGCTCAATTTTGATTTGTTGTAAAAAAATAAAAAATAAAAAAAATAGGACGCCAAGAATCAATACAACCAGATTTCCTTCTGGGTTAGGTTTTGAAGCTTAAATTAAGGTATCTTGTGGTCTACAATTTTTGCACAGATCAACATTAAAAAAAAATGCACTAGGAAATAATAGAACCACATTTTTTCAAGCCTTTATTGTCAAGTCAAAATTTAAAATCTACTTGAATCTCTTCATTAAACTTTTCCTCAAAGTTTCAGTTGGGTCCTTTATCCCATTAATTTATACCCTTAGCTGTAACTGAGAGATTACTGATACGTACTTTTGACCACCTTGATGTACATAATGTTTTTTGACTAGTTCAACATTCGCTGAAAGTTTCAACTGATTATCCTTAGCCGTTCCTAAGATATTTCAGATACATCCTTTTGATAGCTTGGATGCACATTGTGTCTTTTGGTTCAGTTAAGACATTCCCTGAAAGCTCCAACTAAATGCTCCTAGTTGTTCCTGATATGTTACAGATACGTCCTTTTGTCAACGTGGATACACATGGTGTTTTTTAACTTAGTTTAACATGCCCCTTAACACTCCCTGAAAGTTTCAACTTGATACCCTGAGCCAGCTCTGAGACGTTGCAATACTCCTTTTAGCATCCTGGATACAGACGTTTTTCTTTTGATTTAGTCTAACAACCCCCTTAATAATCCCTGAAAATTTTAACACAATACCCTCTGCTGTTCCTCAGATATAGTCGATACGCCCTTTGGACAACCTGGATGCGGACAGTTGCTTTTGATTTAGGTCAGCATCCTATTTAACATTCCTTGAAGATTTTGAAATGATATCCTTAACCCTTTCTGAGGTTCTGTAGACATGCCTTTTTGACAACCTGGATACACATGGTGTGTTTCGATTTTGTTTACGACACACAGCGACTCACAGCATGCCTTGAAAGTTTCAAGTTAATAATCTTAGCAATTTTTGAGATGTTGCACCTACGCCTTTTTGAGAATCTGTATGCAGATTGTGTCTTTTGATTTAGATCAGCATTCTCCTAAGTATTCCTTGAGAATTTCAACTTGATATCCCTAGCTGTTTCTGAGAAATTGCAGATATGCCATATTGACAACCTGACTGAACATAGTGTTGTTTGATTTAGTTAATATGTCTCAACATTTCCTGAAACTTTCAACTTGATATCCTTAGCTTGTCATAAGATATTTCAAATCCGTTATTTTGACAACCTGGATACACAGAGTGTCTTTTGATCTAGTAAAACATTCCCCTGAGTATGCCATAGATTGGTCAACTTAATGCCCTTGGCCATTCCTGATATATTGCAAATACACCCTTTTGGCAACCTGGATCCACAGGGTCTTGATTGAATTGAAGATTCCCTGGAAGTTTCATCTTAATACCCTTTTTTTATTCCTGAGATATTGCAGACATGCTCAATTGACACCTTGAATGCACATGATATCTTTCAATCATAGGCAGCGAACTAGCGCTGCCTAAGTAAAGAACGATGTGGGCACAATGTGTTTTTTTTCTCCATACCCGGGCACTTCGTATCGAAGGAGTTGTCGTAGAAACTTCGGAAAGGGCCCATTCGATTGGAAATTGGAGCTGCTAGTGTCCTTTTTAATATTCGAAAGTGATTGGAGGGCAACTAGCCCCCCCCCCCCCCGCCCGGCGTTCCCCAAAACACATCCAATCAAAATTTTGAGACAGCCATTTTGTTCGGCGTAGTTGATTTCCAGATAGAAAATTTGTTTTTGAGCAGGACACTCCCCCACAACCCTCAGGGCGAGGGTTTTAAGTTATGCCTTGAGGGCATATAAGAACGATGTTGGCACAAAGTATTATTTATTAATTTTTTCCTTTAGAGCAGTACACTTCGTATCGAACAAGTTGTCGTAGAAACTTCAAAAAGGTCTCATTCAATTCGAAATTGGAGTGGCGTGTGCCCTTTTTAACAGTCGAAACGGATCGGAAGTCGACTCACACCCCTTTCATGCCCACCATTTCCCGAAATACATCCAATCAAAATTTTGAGATAGCCATTTTTTCCAGCGTAGTTGATTTCAAGACAGAAATTATGTTTTTGAGGACAGTCCCCCACAGCAACTGATTATTTATTTTTTTTCTTTAGAGCAGGGCACTTCATATGGAAGGGGTCGTCGTAGAAACTTCAAAAGGGGCTCAGCTCATTCGATTGCAAATTGAGAGTTCTAGTGCCCTTTTAATAGTCGAAAGTGATTGGAGGGCAACTAGCCCCCCCCCACGCCCATCATTCCCCCAAACACATCAAATCAAAATTTTGAGATAGCCATGTTGGTCAACGTAGTTGATTTCCAGATAGAAAATAAGTTTTTGAGGAGGACAGTCCCCCACAACGCTCGGGGCACGGATTTTAAGTTATACCCTGGGGGTATATAAGGTTTTTAATGAAGCCGTTGTTGTAGAAGATTAAAAAAAGGCTCATTTGATTGGAAATTCAAAGGGATTTTACCCTTTTTAATTGTCGAATTTTATTGGAGGGAAACAAGCCCCCCCCCCCCCCCATCATAGTCCCAAACACATCCAATCAAAATTTTGACATAGCCATTTTGTTCAGCGTAGTTGATTTCCAGATAGAAAATGTTCTGAGGAGGACACTCCCCCACAGCCCTTAGAGCAAGAATTGTAAGTTATATCCTTGGTGCATATAAGTTTTTTTAGGAGGGCATTGTTGTAGAAAATTTATAAATGTCTCAATAAATAGGGTATTCAAATAAATTTCGCAAGTGACAAATGCTGAAAGTGATTGGGGGGCAACTGGCCCCCCCTCATACCCATTATTCCCCCAAGCACATCCAATCAAAATTTTGAGATAGCCATTTTATTCAACGTAGTTGAAAGTTTTGGAAATTAGGTCTTTAAGGATGACAACCCCTCCCCCCACAGCCCTCGGGGCAAGGGTTGTAAGTTATGCCCTGGGGGTATATAAAGTTTTATTGAAAGCGTTGTCGTAGAAACTTCAAAAGGGCTAATTCAATTGGAAATTGAAAGGGCTAGTGCCTTTTTTAATAGTTGAAAGGGATTGGATAGCAACTAACGCTCGTCTCATGCCCACCATTTTCCAAAACGCATCCAATCAAAATTTTGAGGTATCCATTTTGTTCAACGTAGTTGAAAGTTCTGGAAATTTTGTCTTTTAGGATGATCAACCCCTCAGAGCCCTCAGTGTCGTAGAAACTTCAAAAGGGCTCATTCTATTGGAAATTGAAAGGGCTAGTGCCTTTTTTAATAGTTGAAAGTGATTGGATAGCGACTAACGCCCCTCTCACGCCCACCATTTTCCAAAACACATCCAATCAAAATTTTGAGATATCCATTTTGTTCAACGTAGTTGAACGTTCCGGAAATTAGGTCTTTTAGGATGATAGCCCCCTCAGAGCCCTCAGTACAAGGGTTGTAAGTTATGCCCTGGGGGCATATAAGGTTTATATAGAAAGTTGTCGAATAAATGATAGGCAGCGCGATCGCGCTGCCTAAGTAAAGAACGGGGACACTCAAGAACGAGACAAGAAACGGGGATTAAGTAAAGAGGAGGGAATTCCCCCACAACTCTAAGGGCAAGGGTTTTAAGTTATGCCCTGGGGGCATATAAGAACGATATTGGCACAATGTATTATTTATGAACTTTTTTCTTTAGACCAGTGAACTTCCTATAGAAGAAGTTGTCGTAGAAACTTCGAAAAGGGCTCATTCAATTCGAAATTGGAGTGGCTTGTGCCCTTTTTAACATTCGAAACTGATCGGAAGGCGACTAACACCCCGTCCACGCCCACCATTTCCCGAAACACATCCAATCAAAATTTTGAGATAGCCATTTTGTTCAGCGTAGTTGATTTCAAGATAGAAATTATGTTCTTGGGGACAGTCCCCCACAGCAACTTAGGGCAAGGGTTATAAGTTATGCCCTTGGGGCATAAAAGGTTTTTTATAGAAGGCGTTGTCGTAGAAACTTTAAAAAGGACTCAAATCCGATTGG
Source organism: Artemia sp. Qi Xiang Cuo (assembly GCF_049724085.1). Taxonomy (NCBI): domain Eukaryota; kingdom Metazoa; phylum Arthropoda; class Branchiopoda; order Anostraca; family Artemiidae; genus Artemia; species Artemia sp. Qi Xiang Cuo. The sequence continues at coordinate 30,612,659 of NC_142805.1, forward strand.
AACTTCAAAAGTCTAATGCCGTTTTTAATGGTCGAAAGTGATTGGAGGGCAACTATATTGCCTCTCACGCCCACCTTTTCCCCAAACACATCTGGTCAAAACTTTGAGATAGTCATTTTGTTCAACGAATTTTTAAGCTATAGAACTATGGTATTCTAGGATGACTAGGCCCCCCCCCCATAGCTCTCAGGGCAAGGGTTGTAAATTATACCCTGGGGGCGTATAAGGTTTTTATTGAAAGCGTAGAAACATCAATAGGGCTCATTCAATTGGAAATTGAAAGGGCTAGTGCCTCTTTTAATAGTTGAAAGTGATTGGAGAGCGACTAACGCCCCTCTCACGCCCGCCATTTCCCCAAACATATCCAATAAAGATTTTGAGACAGGCATTTTGTTCCATGCAGTTCAAAGTTCAGAAAATTATACCTTCGAGCAGGACACTCCCCCCATAGTCTTCAGGGCAAGGGTTAAAAGTTATGGCCTGGGGGCATTTTTAAAAGGGTGCATGTTGTTAAAGATTGCTGAAAATTTGTCTCCACATACAAATAGCAGGCCATAGTATAATGTCTTAAAAAACGAAAAGCTTTAAAGTATTATTTTCTTTTTCCATGAAAAGACTGTGTCAATATAAAACGAACAGAAATTAATTAAAAAAACTTGTGTCAGAAAATAAGTTTTTCAAAAAAAAGTAAAGAACTCCATTAAGTCAAAAATGAGTGAAAATAAAATCAAATAATCTACCAAGCATGAAACAATCACAGATCAGCTTTGATAAATAAATGAAACCCAAAACGAACAGAAATTATAATAAATAACTGAGTCAAACTCAAAACGAGCAGAAATTAGCATAAGTTGGGCGCAAAACCCCTATACCTTCCAAGGCCAGAACATGAATGTGCATTGTCAGTTTAATATACATATAATGATATTTAGCAATTAACATTCCAAATTTATTTGTCTTATTCAAGTAATAAAAGTAAACACACTTATATTTTTTCCAGTTAATTCAAAATTTTGTTCTGGTCTTTATAAGATATAGGGGTTTTACGTCAAACTGATGTTAATTTCTTGTCGTTTTGAGATTGACTCGGTTAATTGTTTTAATTTCTGTTCGTTTTGGGTTTCATTTATTTATCGATGCTGATTTGGGGTTGTTTCACGCTTGGTAGATTATTTGACTTTATTTTTGCTCATTTTTTGTTTAATGGAGTTCTTTACTTTTCTTTGAAAAACTTATTTTCTGGCAAAAGTTTTTTTTTAATTAATTTAATTCAACATCGACCTGAAAGTTTCACAGCTATTCCTGAGATATTCCATATACACCGATACCCTGGATGCACACAGTGTCTTTTGATTCAGTTCAATATCTACAGAAAGTTTCATTGTAATATCCTTAGATGTTCCTAGATATTGCACATACGCCCTTTAGACAACCTGAATGTACATTGTGTATTTTGATTTAGTTCAACATCCCCTGATATTTTAAACTTAATGCCCTTAGTTGTGCCTGAGATATTGCACATATACCCTTTTGACAGCCTAGATGTCTTTTTGTTTAATTTAAATCCCCCCGCCCCAACTTGCCCTGAAAGTTTCAACTCAATATCCTTAGTTGTTCTAGGGATATTGCAGATATGCCCTTTTGACAGCCTGGATACATACAAGTATTAAGTCTTTTGATTAATTCCCTCCTCAAAATCCCCTCAGTGTTTTAACTTAACACCTCAGGTGTTCCTCAGATACATACAAGTATTACGTCTTTTGATCAGTTCCCCCTCAACATACCCTGAATGTTTCAACTTAACACCCAGGCGTTCGTCAGATGTTACAGATACACCCTTTATGCAACCTGCATGCACATACTGCCTTTTGATTTAGTTCAACATTCCCCTCAACATTCTATGAAAATGTTACCTCAGTTCCCTTAGTCTTTTTGGAAATCCATTGTCAAAGATGCCCCCTTTCCCAATATTAAATTCTATGTGTAAAAAAAGGCAAATTGCATAATTTACAGACCTTGCTCCAGGCCTTGTGATCCTCAAACGTATAGTTACTGGACCTTTCAATATAAACATCTTGAGCAAGATGGTTATCTGGAAATTTGGATCAGGTATGAGAGGATAGGGCATCTAGAAAGACTATGACAGGGGACTAAATGCCCACAATTTACTTATGACTCTTAAAAAGGACACTTGAACTTAGATTTTCGAATCAAATGAGCCCCTTTATAGTTTCTACGACCACTCTTTCTCCACGAAGTGGTCTGAGAAAAAACAAGAATACATCCAAGATATTTTGCTCTTTACTGATGCAGTGTTATTGTACTGCCTAGTACAATGGCTTTTCAGATAAACTTTCGTCCATACTTAAAAAAAAGTAATAGAGCCAGGTGAATGAAACCTGACTCTACTCAAATGTAACTCCTGAAAATCTCTGAAAGTTTCAATCACCTATTTCAAACCCTTTCTTAAAATTTATAAAAAGAGAGTGCCCAGAAAGTTATTCTTTTACTCTAGGCACCTACAAATGCATTTACTTTGATAATTAATTTTTATTCATTTTATCAGAGAAGTTTTTACGAGACTTATTCATCAATATTAACAATTCCAGATTGAAATGCAACGTCGAATGACGTTGCCCTTCATCTAAGTGCATCGAGTCAGCAGTCATCAATCAACAGTCATCAAATCTTTATCAATTCAATAGCCATCTAATACCTCAATAAAAGAAAAGCAGCAAATCCAATATTTTATTATACCTGGCACTGCGAATTTAGGAATAAAAAAAAATACTGGCGATGGAAATGGCATTATATTTAACTAGAGCATCAAATGCTGAGTCAAATATGCTGTCTATTTCTTGATTATCTCTTTATAGACTTAACATCTTATATACCACCCCCCCCCCCCGCCCCCCAAAAAACAAACTTGTACACATATGTTAATACTAAAACAAATCGAGCTTCATTCGAGCACCATCTCTTCCATGACATAACAGAGAGCGCTAAAAGCATTAATCTCCATGAGTCCCCTTATGATTATCTACAATCTTGGATTCACTAATATCATATATGAAAAAAAAAGGATAAACACAACAGTTATACTGCCTGTGCTAAATGACATTTTCCTCAATTTTAAGACGGTGAACAGTATACCTTCAATTAAAGGTTTTAGACCATGACAAATCTAATGGCAATCATATATTCCTTTTCGCCCTCTTTGGGCAAACATTTATATGTTTTATTAGCACAATAATGGCAGAAAACAGCCCTTATCTTTGGTACAATATCTTGCAGAAAATAACCCTTATCTTTGGTACAATCTCTTTTGTTACTAAAAAAACGGCAGAAGATATCGAAATTTCCATTCAAATGGACTCTCTCTCAACATCCACTGACATGGGCGTAGGGAGGGGGGTGGCAGGGGGCAGCTGCCCCCCTAGACCTTCAAATTTACATTAGATATGGCTGAAAAAGCAGATGGTTGGCAAAGCAGTTAATAAAAGGCCCTCCATCACACTATCGACTGCCCCCCCCCCCTAGATAATATGCTGCCTACGCACATGTCCACTGATTCAATACAATCACCCATGAGAAAAAAAAGAGACACATTAGTGCTACATGTACAAAAATATGATGTGGGGAGCTTCAAATGTCCAGTTTAGGGTTTTCAACAGCAGCAGTTCAAAGGATTTCGTTTATATTACAATGTAACTTCTTTTTCGAGGGATTCCATGCATTTTTCTTGTAAATTTCCAAAACCTGTTCAATTATTAAAAATTACTACTGTATTAAATCTGGATTAGTTATTATTTCTGAATAAGTGCTCATTGAAAATTGTCAACAAAGTAAGAACCTAAAATACTTTTTATAAGCTATGTAAAAGGAGCTAATATTGTAGTCAGGATTTTTAGTACCACAAAATTATTTTTGATTTTATGTTATATACTGTCTTGAGACGAAAATGACAACAAATAATTAATTATTCTTAATGATACCTTAGTTCTGAAACACACCCTTTGTCCACATAGAAGTGTATTTAATTAAATAGTCTACCGGCTCCCTGATACACTTTGGAAAAAAGGGACATAACTTCAAAGATTTGGGTTCAATCCTTTGGTCCTTGATGGAAACAAAATTAATTCAGGAATGAAATAGTTTGCATTGTTAATAAAGTACCAATGGGGCATAAAAAACACAGAATCCATTGTCTCAACGAGAGGCAATTAGTATGGAGGCAGTTGACATAGTTTAACAATTAGACATAGTAATATCTTTTGACATACTAATTAGACCCCGGCGCCGCGCCGCCGCCGACAGAGGCGACGGCGTTCGGTCGACTTTAAACTAATTTTGCGGCAATTCTTTATTGCGTCAACCGCAAAGTCGGAGCTTTTCCTTCTCGTGTGGTTTAGTATTTGGATTTTCCTGATTAGAAATCAAGCAGGGCTTGTATTATCCCAGAATTTTCGGGTATTTCCCCGAAAATCTGCGTCACCCCGAAAAAAAAATTTGGTTCCCCGAAAATCACGCAATCACGGTGCCACCCCTAGCGATTTATCACCAGTGACTTTCCCTGCCAAAAATTAATTTTAATACCATAATTCTTCACTACTCTCTTGTTCATTAATTTTCGTCTCTTTTGTTACTTTGCATAAAAACCAGACAGATGCAATTTGCAATTGCAAATATTGCAATATACACAGCTCTTCATATGTTGACAAAAAAAAGTATCGTCTTTATGAAATGAGTTTAAATAATTTCGAATGCAGTTTCCCAATCGCTATTTCTAACATCGTTCATAGTCAAGAATTTTATTTTCAAGTTGAATAGAATTATAGAACGAATTCACTACTATACAGCTTCAGCCTTCAGTTGGATTTTGAAATTGACAGCCGACAGATTGTTTCTACAGCTGAATTTTAAGTTTGCAGATTTTTTTTTTTTTTTTGCTGTTTTTAGATAAGATTTTCTTAATGTTTAATACTCAATTGTTGAAGGCCTGAATGTTTAATACTCAATTGTTCGGATGCTACTCCAAAAATATAACTCATAAATAAATTGTAAATTATTGCCTATAGGGGGGGGGGGATAGGGGGCAATCATTTTTAAATGATAATACCTTATTTTTTTATTGAAAGCAGGGATGCCAAAATGATAATTATTTTTTTCATTTAAAGTGGAGACAGAAGAAAATGATATCAAAGTCCCTGGGAAACCATTGAAATATTCTGATAGACGCCGGGCCCCCCATTAAGACTTGTTCATTGCCTTGGGTAATTTGTGGTTTCTCATGGCCTACTGGCCTAATTTTGCTTTTGTGTTCACTCCCTTTTAGTTAGATTCTCTGGGTTTTACTTAATGCCATTGCGAATCTCGGGATTAGTTTTCCAAGAGTTTGAGGTATATGTGAATAATTTCGACATTTTGTTCTTGTCTTTATACCCCTTTACTCATACCCTCAATTTTTTTCAAGGAACACTAAGCTGTTTAACATTATTTTGCGTGCTTGTTTGAACCATATAGTGAGCTAGCTAATTATTAAGTAACTTATTTTTCTAATGAAAGCTGAGACGGTATCCTATCAAGGTGGTATCCAGAGGTGGGGGGTATTACATTTAAATGATAATATCTCGAAATTTTTTTTATTGGAAGCAGGGATCCCAAAAAGTTATTTTTTTTTAACTTAAAGCAGAGACGGCATTTTATCAAGGTGGTATCCAGAGGGGGGGGGGGGGGTAGTGAGCCCTAATATTTAAATGATAATGCCGGGATTTTTTTTGAAAACAGAGGTGCCAATAAGTTATTTTTTTTTTTTTATTTAAAGCAGAGACAGTGTCCTATCAAGATAGTATCCATAGGGGGGGGGGCATGGGGAGTTATTATACTTATGTGATAGTACCTTGATTTTTTTTTTATTGAAAGCAGGGATGCCAAAAAGTTGACAAAAATTAACAAGATTTTCGTGAGTTATACTTGATACAGCACTTGCATGGTTTTATCGTCCAAAGGGAAAGGGGCATATGCGTCCAACCTGTTTTTTTTCTTATCGATGAAACGGGTTTAATTTGAAAACACTTATTCATAAGTACCAGGCAGATTCACACTAAAACGAATTGGTGTGACGAAAGCGATATCGACATCCCCACCTAACGTTGCACTCGAATGACAATGGCGCCCTTGGTCCAGTGCCCAAGTTACATTAAAAGGCCAGGTCATAATTAAAACTTTCAATTCGGGAGGTTCAAGGAGGAGTCTTTGACAGTCTTATGACCTCAGGGTATTAGATGTTGCAACGTTCTCACGTATCTACAGTGGTTTAAAAAATTCGATCACCCAACAAATCATTACCAAAAATATGCACAAATACAACAAATGAAACATTTGGAATGTTATAACAGTTTTTTCTAAGCTTTTAAAAAAGCTATACCAGGTTAAAGAGACCTAATTACTCCTGGAAGTTGTTTCAAAAAGAAACTCTTTAAGGATTTGCGAGGACATAACCATAACAGAAGTTTTGAGCGAGTGTGGGGATCAGAGAGAAGTCTGTGTGTATTTTGACCACATGTGACTTATTGTTGTGACTTTCTTAAATTTGGTAAATTTTGTGAGCATTTGGAAATCAAAGATTAAACTCAATAACTGATACTAAGTATCCTAACATTTTGCTTGGATTAAAAGTGACAAACTAGGATGAAAATCTCAACATCTTCCTGGAGCTACGTCAGTCTGCATATTATTTCATTTAACTACATTTAAAACGGATGAGCTTTTCATTTTTTTACCAAAAAATAGCTGGCATTCAATTTTTCTTCATACCAAATAAACCATTAAGTGTTTTTTGTTTTATTGTAATTGAACAGTTCTCATGTGAAGTGTTCATCATGTATTTTTCAATTTGATAAATTTACTACTTTTAAATACAGTTTACAATTTGACTGATATTAGGTATTTATCAGTTTATAATTTGGAATGAATCCTCAAAAGGAAAAAAACGAATAATATCCAAAAGAGCAGCCAAAAGCAATAAAAAAGTAGCAGTTCAGCCTTAGCCTACATGACATATATTCTTTAAAGAAGCGAAAAAACTTTAAAATGCATTTTTTTTTTAATTGTAATTAAAAACCAGTTTTTAATACAAGAAGTCTTTTTAAGAATCCAAAAGAGCAAAAAAAAACAATCAATATCAAAGTCGCCCATTTCAACTGTTTTAAGGGTGACAAAACAGATATAGGCAAAGGGCATTATGAAAAAATTAAGCGTCTAAGTTCAAAGTTATATTCAAAGTTTGTACCCAGATAACTGAAGAATTTTGTGCTATGGTATTTGAAGTTGTACATGCAGTAATGCTCGATGAAAAAACTACTAATTTTGATAATTATTTATGTTAAGAATACATAACTAATAGATACTTCAACTACTTGTATTATGCAAGGGTTCTGAAACGCCACAGCTATTTTGTTTCTACTACATTTCTACTTCTCTTGATGAATAACAAAGAAGACTAGTTTCCAGCCAGCAACTTGTGAATTTTTGAACTACATGAATAGGCTCGAATCTGTTGTAAATTTAAGCTGGGATTTGAGAAAGACTCATGAAAACATTAATGTTTGCGGTCAACATTGATCACCCCGGCGGCGCGCCGCCGACATCTTACCGGCCACGCGGTGTGCTGTTTTTGGCCCCGCCGCCGCCGGTCTTCCCTCATTGGCGCGGCGCCGGGGTCTAATACTTATGCAATAGTGTACACTGGGCATACTGATGCACTTTTGACATATTAATGCAATCAAAGTGAGGGCAGTTGACATACTTTGACTAAAAATGGTTCATAATGTACAACTTAGGAAAGTTTTATATGTTTTAATTGCTTTTTGGCAAATTTTTACATCAGTATAATACTTACAGTTTCTGAGTGTTTATTTGTAAATCTGGATTGGAATGGCAGTGATAACCAACACTAATTCCATGAAAGTCAAATAAGAAATTCAGGAGTCCAGAAAAGTGAACAGAGAACAATTTTGTGAATTGACACAGACATTGATTCAGTAAATTTTGCTGATATTGAGCTTAATCATTCGATGTTATGCTGTAGATAGATGCCCACAACTATTTTGCAGCACTTCTTTAAGTGGCATTCTTCATTGATGCTGATAGAAATAATACATACAATCTCAACACTTGACAGGTTTAAGCTTCGCACTTTTAAATTATATTTGCCATATTTGCATAGAAAAAAATATATAGATATATAATATTCCACTGAATAGGGAAATGCAAAAAATTATTCCAATTATCCACCATGAAGGGTTGATATAAACGTAATACAATCTCCACTTTTAACTACATAATCCAAATGACCAACCAATTCCCAGTCTGAGTCATTGACCAGGACTAGTATCCCAGGTCGGACAGATCCATCTTGCACAAAAAGTTCTGGCCTTTCTTCCAAAAGATTGTCTTTTAGCCACAAGATTAGATCTTTCACGGTTTTAGGCTCACCAAATGTAACATCCTTAGACTTTTGTTTGCCAAAAAGTAACTCGAGACCTCCACTAAATTCGACTTTGACTGTAATTGCAGAGCCTTTATCCATTACCTGAAAAAAAATAACATTTATTCTTTCTAAATATTCAAAAATTCTTTATTCTTTCCAAATAAATACTTAAATAGTAGTCAGTTTTAGCTTCCAAATTAAAAAGAAAATGAATGCGTTAAATTGAGCTATTCAACAAAACAAACCATATTTAATAAAATAATACAAAAAACAATACAATAACAAAAAACGCATTTCCTCAGCTTCTGGCTTATCATGCAACAACAAATTAAAACTGTCTTAACCTCTTAAGACACCAGCATGGTATTTTGCTGGATTTTGAGTGATGGATATTTTATATGCTTGTTTCAGGAGATTTCTTAGGACTGGTGAACCTCACCTTGCTATGTTAGTTTGTTATAGATTGCTTTCCCATTGTAGAAAATTTTTGACAAGGGAGAAACAACAATGAGCTGGAGGTGGCTGATATCAAGCCATGTCCTTGATTCAGGCTTGGTTCCTTTAAAATGTCCACTGGTAATTATATGTTGCCTTGTGGACACTGAATTACCATTAAACAAAAATTACAGGCAACAATTAGTGGGAATGTATTTATGGGGCAGAACATCCAAAAACTATATATTTTTTAGTTAATTGGACAAAATGGTTACAAGTAAAACAGAGGATAAAAGGAAGAAAGGAGGCTAACACAAGATAAATATTTACAGAGGAACAGGAAAAAGGACTAGAAACTTACTTGAAAACAATAGTCAATATGCACCTCGGCTGTACCCCCCCCCCCCTCTAGAAGCAAGTAAACTTACATACAACTATTCCATTGCTAACAGTATAAAAGTACGGTACCAGATAACTGGAAGTGGAAAGATAATGGAGACAGTGGAAGAATTACAGGCAAAGATTGGTACCAAGGTCTTATGGCTTACCATAAAACTCTATTAGTAAGAACACCAGAAGGTGGAAGCTTTGGAAAGATGACTGCTTTCAACTGTCACACTGTGAAAGCTTTCTTTGACAACCTGGAGCAAGACCTAAATAAACATATGTCAAGATCACAAGATATCTGGAATGTACCCAAATTGAGTGTAACAAACATTCACAAACCTGGCAATATCATGACACAGCAAGGCCAGAAGCAAGTAGGGATAGTCACGTTAACAGGAAGAGGCCAGTCCACTAATGATTTGTGCTGGTGTTAATGCAATTGGGAACAGAGTCCCTCTTTTACTTATTTCCCCAAGAAGTCACTATCTAGAAATTTTACTCAAGGGAGCTTTACCAGCAACCATCATTACCAGCTCAGAAAATACTTGTTGCTGACTGACTACCTCCCTTTCCAGCATGTTTCTGGAAAACCAAAAAGCCTGTTTCTTGTAACAACAGTTGCAAATGGAGTGACGATTCTGAGCCTAGTGACATAGATGAGCCTGTATACAACAAATCTTTAGACTCCAGTATGGACATTAAAGACAAGACCCCTACCAGCAGCTTCCAATTTGCCAAAGCCAATATCATTCATATATCAATCCTTGATCAGCTGAATCCCAAAATAAATTTCACCTGACTAGTCAAAGACTCACCAGCTATTGTGGTTCCAAGATAACAGTTGCTGGAGCTCCCAATCTACCATGTAGCCACAAGTTGAGCAAAGCTATGACCCACAAATTCTATATTGTTGACTCATCATCCAATCTCATCATCAACTACAGGTCAAGCATTGATTTGGAACTGATAAAGCTGATCCTCAATGTTGACTCAAGCAAATCCAACACCTGTACAGAAGATCAGTACAAAAAAGTCTTTGATGGTATTAGTTGTCTGGAGGGGGGATTAAGCATGCATATTAAGAATGGTTTGGTACCAACTGCATATCCTGCCCAAAGAGTTCCTGAATCACTGAAGAGTAAACTGCTGCACAAGCTGAAACATATGGACAGGGACAGTATAATCAAAAAGGTTACTAAATCCATGATTGGGTCAATTCAATGGTAACAGTAGAGAAAAAAGATAGAATTGGTTGATCATGCATAGACCCAGTAGACTTAAGCAAATGCATAAAGCAGTACCTATATGAATCCCCTATCAGTACCCTCAAAAGTTTGGCATACAAATAAATAGAGGGCATACAAATAAAGGAGTGTGAGTAAAAAATATTTTACTCAACTTAATAGTCGCCGATTAAGCCTACCTAAAAATATGCAAAATTCTTGGTACTTTATTTAAAAATGCCACTTTATTAAATTTCAGGTACTTTATTAAAAATACCACCCCACAAAAATACCAGTGGCGTGATTCAGGTCTCAGATTGACTTGTTGTAATTCCAAGCAGTTCTATAGGGATGCCAATAGGTAATTTACTAGTGTATCCACATTGGGGCAGTTGAAAATAGGAATTTCCCAAAATCTAAAGCCCATTCCACTGACAAAAGTTATTATAAAATCATAAGCTAGCCTATATTATATAAATCCACTGTTCAATCACTAATCCAGATCATGAGAATACTGTTGCAAGAACAATCAGGATCATAAGTTCATAATCTATATTGCAAATTCAACAGCTACAAAAAAAAATATTAAAAGGTTGTGGATTATACTGGGTTATTACCTTAATTTGCACTTTGGAGCAAATTAAGATCCATCATGATGTGTTATATGCTCCATACTTGATGATGTGAATGATTAAACACCAAATGCATCCCCTTGGTACTTCCAGAGAACACCATTCCACTCAACATCCAATGACTTCCTGAACACTCCATTATGGGGTGCTGAGACTGTTTTATTTGACAGACTATTCCAGTGGTTTACTACATGGCAGGAGAAAAACTGTTGTTGGTGTCAAGTTTTGACAGATGGTTTGAATGGCTTCTTTGAATGTCCCCTACTGTCAGTGCCAATATTTTGGGATATTGGCAAATGAATTGGGGGGATTTCTTGTGAAATAAGCTTATGGGTCATAATCATATCAGCTCTTTGTTGTTGGTAGACAGTGTAGATAATCCAAGCTCCTTTAAACATTCATCATAAGGCTTGTCTCTCATCTTAGATACTGCCTTTGTGGCTCTCCTTTGCACTCCTTTCAGAAGCTGTACATCCCCCTGTATCCTGGTGATGCTATGCAATTTCCAAAATCAAGTACTGGTCTGACAAGGGCCTTGTACAACCTCACAAAAACATAGAGAGACCAACTTGATATAGTTTTCTTCAAGAGTGCTAGGACAAAGTTTGCATGAGTCGCAGTCCTCTTGCAATGCGAATGGAATTTACACTTGTTGCCAACAATGATTCCAAGATCCCTTTCTTCATCCACACTTTGCTGCTCTTGAATTTTAAAGCTGGATTGACCATAGTATACTTGAAGCCTGGGTTTGACTTGCCAAAATGAATAACACCACATTTGTCAATATTGAAGCTCATGTGCCATGTTGTTGCCCATTTTTGAATATGGTCAAAATCTAATTGTAGTGACTCATGATTGACTACAGAAAACAACTTTGAGCTGTCAGCATAGAGAGTTAGATGATTTTTATTTAATTGAAAAATATCATTTATATAGATATTGAATAAGGTAGGTCCTGAGACACTACCCTGCAGGACACCACTGGTGACTCCACAATTCTCAGAAAGCATTGATTCTCCTTCATTAGTAAAAACCCTCACTCTCTATGTTCTATCTGTAAGAAAAGCTGAGATCCAGCCCACAAGGTCTCCACTAATTCCACATGCGATAAGTTTTTTTGTTCCAAGTGTGGATGTGGAACCTTGTCAAATGCTTTTGCAAGGTCAAACAGCAAGACATCCACAGGTAAGCCCTGATCAATCAGGCCTGTTATAACATCATATGTCTCCAGCAAATTTGTTTCTACAGACTTTCTTGGTTGAAAACCATGTTGGCTGGGCAGTAGTATCCCATTAAGTTTGAGATGCTTCATGACAGAGTCATTTACCACTCTTTGCAGGATTTTAGTGACAGCAGAGGTTATGCTTGTGGGATGGTAGTTTTCTGCACTGGTAAAATTTCTATTTTTTGAACAAAGGGGTGACAAATGCTGTTTTCTAATCTGTTGGCACTTCCTTGGTACATAAGGAGACCTTGAATAGTTGGGAGAGTGGTAATATCATCAGCAACTTCTTTTAGAAGTCATGGAGGTAAACCATCTGGCCCAACTGATTTGTTGACGTCTAGCAATTTAAGTTGTTTGGGGATATTTAAACTATCAATCTCAATTGGCTCCCTTGGATGGTGGATTTGTGTAGGGTCAACATTGGGCAGGTCTGTATCTGATGTGCTAAAACAGACATAAACTGGCAGTTCAGTTCATCTGCAATTTCTTTGACATCTGTTTGTTCAGCTCCTGAAGCAGTTAGTTTAGATACTAATTGCTTACCAGGACTTTTACATGACACATATTGCCAAACTTTCTTTGGGTTATGCTTGCATTCTCTAGCTAATGTTGTTTCATGGTTCAGATGAAGTTTCCTGGCTAGATTTCTCAACTTATCTCTTGCTCTTTTGAATTTCTTGTACTGATCTGAACTATCTGTTGCTTTGTATTTTTCCAAGATCCTTTTTTTTATTGAGCTGCTTTCTCAATTTCCTTGGTCATGTATGGAAGAGTCTTTGACTTTTTCCTGTAAGATACAGAAGAGTTGCTATCTTGGATTCTAAATACAGTTAATTTGAAATTTTTCCATTGCTCCTCTAATGATCCCTGTAAAATCTCACTCTAGTTCACCATTTTTAGTTCCCTCCTGATGGAATTGTAATCTATGAAGACCCTTTTAATAAATCTATTAGTCATAGTCTTTAGATGGAGCTGTGTTTCTATAGCTATATGATCAATCTTACTACTGGGGGTATGTACTCAATGTGTTCCAAAAGATCTTGGTTATTAATGAAAATAAGATCTAATGGGGTTGGGTTCTGGAAGATTCTATATCTTGTTGGTTTATCAACAGTTTGATATGGGGTGAGATCGTGTATACAATCAAGAAATGGTTGTTGTGTTGCACCATCTTCATGATAACCAAATCCCTTTTTCCATGATATTTGTGGGAAATTAAAGTCCCCGGCTATTAGCAAATTACCTTTATGTGATATACTAATTGTTTGAAAATGATCTTCTATGGCTTGTTCTGTAACAATTTTGGATGGAGTTGAAGGACTTCTATAAATACAAGCTATTCTTGTCATACCAGGGTTAAGTGGAACCTTTAGATCAAAGCCAACTCAACATGATCATTAATAGGGAATAAATTTTGCTGGTGTGCAGTCTGTTATCCAACAATTCAGCAAATCAAGAAACAAAAAAAAGATGGGAGATATATATTTTAGGCCACATATTCCCATATTAGGGAGGGGGGCTGGTAAGTTAAAAGTCTTTTAGAAGTGATATAAGTAAGCATTTTATGTTTTTAAAATTGTTATCAGAACATTATTGTCACTCCTTTTCAGTGGGCCTAACTGTAGATTAATACCCCTACTCTAATAATATACAGTGGATTTGTCGGTACCATATTTGTCTATTCTTTTTTCAAATGACTGATCCATTGCAAACTGGTTATGCTGTGCAGAACATTGAATAATGATAATTGGATGTTAGAATATTGGATAAGAAATACTATTTTAAATGAGTTAAAAATGTGAATTTTGATAGTTTAGACAGAAACAAGATAATCTTATTAGGCTAATATAAAATGTGCTGCATATTATAAAGCAATAATTTAATTGTTTTAGTTTGATTGTCTAAATATCCTCAGGCTACATGGGACTGTCAGTGGGGAGGGAATGAATTGTCACAAACCTAACTTCAACTATGAAAAGGATCATAAAACTAGTAGTAATCTAGAAATGCCTCATGGTCATAGTTTATAATTAACCTACTCCTCCCCAGATGGAAACACTATCAAATTCTGAAAGCAACTTTAAACAATTCTAAAATACTTCCCTGATATGCTAATATATAGCCTATTTTCTGTAGGCCTTTGTGATTCTTTTCTTCAGATAGGACTAGGTCTAGTCAAGAAACATCATCCTGAAATGGAAAAATTTTTTGCAGTTCATATTATTGACTTACAAATAAAGTTAACATACAACTCAATGCCTTTTTTATGCTCTTTCTAAATATAATAATCATTTTTGTTGCAAAGGAATTTTACCCCAATCCCTATATATACCAAATTCCGGGTATATATTTGTAGGCTACATTAGGGGGGGGGGGGTAAAATTCGGGATACTACCAGATGGCTTATTTGACAGAGTATATATATATATATATATATATATATATATATATATATATATATATATATATATATATATATATATATATATATATATATATATATATATATATATATATATATATATATATATATATATATATATATATATATATATATATATATATATATATATATATATGTATATATATGTATATATATATATATATATATATATATATATATATATATATATATATATATATATATATATATATATATATACAAATCTTTAAATTAGCCCACTGGCCAACCAGTATTTTAAGCCTAGGAGTCCAGCTGGACAAAAGGAAACATATAAAGAAAACAACTCTTACTCCATATTATGTAGAATAATCCTAGTTAACACATTTTGTAGAGGGAGAGCCTTTATCTTCACTTCTTTGCTTGTTTTTGCAGTTTTTCTAAAAAATTCATAAATTTTTTTAGAGCCTATATATTCACAGAATATATACCCCTACCCCCCTAATGTGTAAATATATAGCCTACCTAGAATTGCATCCTCAATCTAAACATAACATTCAATTGCACAACAAATGAAATTTACTCCCATATTAGCTATGTGGTGGATGTCTGTTTAAATATTTACCAAATCATATTATTGAGTTATGACTAAAGTGAATATACCATTCAATGCATTTTGTTATGCTGATTATGAATTTAATAATCATTTCTATCAGAAATGAATTTTGGCCCCCCCCCCTATATATGCCAATTCTGGGTTTATATTTCTACATTTGGGGGGGGGGCGGGGGCAAATTTTGTTTGTATTTTAAATGGGAGGTAAGTTTAAACTTTACCCCCCCCCCCCTTAATGTAGAAATATATACCCTGAATTGGCATACATAGGGGGGGGGGGGGGCGAAAATTCATTTCCAATAGAAATGATTATTATATTTGTAATCAGCATAAAAAAGGTGGTAAAAATTTAGAATTGTGGCCCCTGAAAAGGAGACATGTTAAGAAAACAATTCTTACTTTAAAATATGTATAATGATACTAGTTAACATATTATCCAAGGGGAGAACCTTTATCATCAAGTCTTTCCTCTAAAAATCCTTCTTTTTCCAGCTTAAAAGAAAAAGTTTCCAAAAACCACCACGCTGAGATTCAATGCTTAAGTCTTTTGAAATTGCTGCTATAAATTGCCTTTTTGAGCTGCCAAATAAGTTGTTTTATAGATAGCGTTCATGCCGGTCTTTGTAATTTTGTATTTTTTTTTAATAAACAGTGGCAAAAATACAAAATATTAATAGCATTGGTGAAAATCAAAATATTGCTGTAAATATACATATATATACAGAGTATATACCCCCACCCCTCTAACATGATGTAAACATGTAAATAGTTATATGTAACATGTAAACATGCAAATAGTTGTTTAATTTTTATTTTTCCCACACCATTTTCTATCATTAAAAAAAAAATTATTATACCCCCACCCCCCAAATGTGCAAATATACAACAAAAATTTCACTCTGATTCTCAAAATAACCTTTATTCACATAACAAATAAATTTTGCCCCCACCCCCCTGATGTGCAAATATATACCCTAATTTGGATATATCTAGGGGTTGGGGTACAGTTCATTTGTTTATATTTAGGTTCAGAATGTAATTTTTTTTTATATATTTGCACATTAGGGGGGTGAGGGTATATCCCCTGTATGTATATGTATAGCAATATTTGGATTTTCACCACTGCTATTAATATTTTGTATTTGTGTCACTGCTCATTAAAAAAAAGTATTAAAAAGACCAGCATGAACACTATCTATAAAATAACTTATTTAGCAGCAATTTCAAAAGCATTAAGCATTGAATCTCAGCATGGTGGTTTTTGGAAACTTTTTCTTTTAAGCTGGAAAAAGAAGGATTTTTAGAAGAAAGACTTGATGATAAAGGTCACAGTTTATAGAATTAGCAGTATGATCATACCCTATCTCACCCATTATAAAACCCAGACCAAGGTGCAAATGCTCCAGAGAACGTTTTTGCAGATATAAACATAAGCAGCATTAGATCTTTTCACAGGTAGACAAGTCAGATTTCTCTTGGACACAAAACAAGTGGAAACCCACTATTACAAATAATGCACTTTGTAACCATTTCTCATTGATTGATGGAAACAGGCTAACCCGCTAATGTAGAAATAAATGGGAGGAGCTTTTTGTTTGTACCAAGAATGAAGACCAGAAATGATCTGCAATAAACTTACTGGATAATTCTATGAACTGTGATAAAGGTTCTCCCCTTTGATAATATGCTAACTAGGATCATTATACATATTTTAAAGTAAGAATTGTTTTCTTAACATGTCTCCTTATCAGGGGCCACAATTCTAAATTTTTACCAAAATGGCATTGAATGGTATATTCACTTTAGTTGTTACTCAATAATATGATTTGGTAAATATTTACTGATGTTTGTAAAATTTAAACTTACCTATCCTTTGCATCAGAAATAAAATTTACCCCCACCCCCAAATGTGCAAATAAATACCCTGAATTGGTATATATAGGGGTGGGGGTGAAATTCATTTGCAACAAAAATGATTATTATATTTGGCAATAGCATAAAAAAGGCAAAAAGGGGTATTTCACTTTATTTTTAAGTCAATAGGCCTAATATGAACTGCACAAATTTACCAACAAATGCACAGAGAGTAGCCTTTACAATTTGGGTTATATATCTGGACATGGACACCAGGAGGTAAAAATTAGAGGGAATTGGGTAAAGTTCTATGAAATCATATTATTGAGTTAGGACAAAAGTGAATACACCATTTGATGCATTTTTTTATGCTGATTACAAATATAATAAGCATTTATATCAGAAATGAATTTCAGCCCCCCCCCCTATATAGGCTATACCTAACCTAACCCAACCCTGAATTGGCCTATATAGGGGGGGGGGAGCTGAAATTCCTTTCCAATAGAAATGCTTAGGCCTATTATATTTGTAATCAGCATAAAAAAAGGCATTGAATGGGTGTATTCACTTTTGTCCTAACTCAATAATATGATTTTGTAGAACTTTACCAGGAATTGTCTTTAGGAATGATATTAGAAGGCTAAGTAGCCAATGTAAGAATTTTTATAGGCTAAGTTGTTTTCAGGATCTTATAGCCTAGCCTTTCCTTCCAAGAAGGGGTGGTCTACTTTTTGACAGCTGCAACTCTAAGCATTGACCCAACTGGGCTAGATTGTTTCACAGGTTGAAATAGGCATGCTACAATTCAGTCTTATAAACTTCTTTTTGCCAGTGATAGGCTGATTCTCAATCTGTTTTGTCAATGGAAAAAACCTCATACACTAATTTGTATCTTCGTAAATGGAATCAAGAGGACATAAATTAAATTTCCTACATACCTTAAAATCTATTAAATTTTAACTTAAAATTTAGCAGCACACAAGAATCACCCAAGCAGAAAGAAGAGCCTTTTGAATCCAATATTCTATGGAATTAGTACTTTAGTTTGCTGTGCGCTATCTATAATGAGCGTCTTTTGGAAGGAAAGACTACTGAAATAGAACATTTTAAGCAGAGGAAAAAAAAAACATACATAAATATGACTTCCTCGAGATTATTTGGTAAGCTAATAGGCCATTTTCAGCTGTCAAGGTTGTTTGGGCTTCTGAGGCTTATTTGTTAGATCGTCTTATTTGTTAGATCGTCTACCCAGAGGGGTAAGCTTTTTGATATCTTAGAAAGTAGTTTTTAGATAGGCCTAAATGAAACTTTGGTAAATTCTTACCAAATCATATTATTGAGTTACGATTAAAGTGAATATACCATTCGATACCTTTTTGGTAAAATTCTGCTTTAGTTACTTTTGGCTATCTTGGAAAGGGGTTGGGTTAGGAAAATGAAACTTTCAGGGATGGATGTACATGCTAAGGTATGTCCTGGGAAGGTAAGGTAAGACACCCAGTAGTCGGCCACCTGCCTATTCTTGGACAGAATCTTTTATACTATTTTAATAACCAATTTACAATGAGCCATTTGTATGTGGGAGTTAAGGCAGAATTGTCACTTGTTAGTAAATTCAAAAATAGGAAGCGCTGTACAAGTGAAACTATTTGAATTAGTAACCTACTTGTTCAGAAATTCTTCATAAATTTTTTGGTACAAAAATTAAGTTTCTAGGTGGTATAATACAGCAATAAGAGTAGTTTAAATGTCAAAAAGTTTTCAAAGTGATTAAAGTGTCCGACTACTGGGTGTCTTACCCTAAGGTATGTCCCAGGAAGGTACTTTGAAGTACTTACCTCCACTCCTCCCCCCTCTATATAATGGTAAATTACTGCACATTACTAGTTGTTTTAACTCATATTTCATGCTATATTACTATCATAATTATAAATCACTGCTTACCTTACACAACTTCAGTTTTTGACCTTGTTCATTAAAATATATTCCAAAATCCTATTTAAATCCTAAACCATTTAATTTCCTATCCTTGCTGACTATTGTTATGGTATAATAAAACCAGGTTTGTTGTGATGTCATAACTTTGCTTATCAGAAACCCTTACCCTTGAGGGTAGCAGGCATATGCCAAACACTTCTGTGTTGATAAGACCATTTAAACTGTATTAATTAGGGAAATGATTTGGACAAGACCGACCATTAAAAATAACCAAATTGTTTTAAGATGACAAATCATGTCATAGAAAAATGTTTTTTAAATCACTCTTCCACCCAAACTCAAATTTTTTTAAAATTCTACTATAGAAGCTTTTAAATTATTTCTCAAGTACTAATATATAGAGTCCTAAAACATGAGAATTGACTTCAGAGGAGATGTTATATCACAGGAAGAGGTTTTTAAAATCCCCCTTCCCCCCAAACTCAAAATTTTCCAAAATTCTACTTAGGAAACTTTTAAAATATTTCTAAAGCACTAATAGATAGAGTGCTAAAAACATCAGAATCAACTTCAGAGGACACATTATATCATGGGAAGAAGTTATTGAAATCCCCCTTCCCCCCAAACTCAAAATTGTCCAAAATTCTACTTAAGAAGCTTTTTAAATATTTCTAAAGCACTAATAGATAGAGTGCTACAAAAACCAGAATTGACTTCAGAGGACAAATTATGTTATGGGAAGATGTTTTTGAAATCCCCCTTCCCCCCAAGCTCAAAATTTTCAAAATTCTACTTCAGAAGCTTTTTTAAATATTTCTAAAGCGCTAATACATAGAATGCTACAAACAGCAGAATCAACTGTAGAAGACAATTTTTGTCACGGGAATATGTTTTTGAAATCCCCCTTTCCCCCAAACTCAAAATTTTCCAAAATTCTACTTTAGAAGCTTTTTAAATATTTCTAAAGCACTAATAGATAGAGCACTACAAATATCAGAATTGCCTTCAGAGGACAAATTATATTATGGGAAGATGTTTTTGAAATCCCCCTTCCCCCCAAACTCAAAATTTTCCAAAATTTTGACTTTAGAAGCTTTTTACATATTTCTAAAGCACTAATAGATAGAGTGCTATAAACATTAGAATTGACTTCAGAGGACATGTTATATCACGGGAAGAGGTTTTTAAAATCCCCCGTCCCCCCCAACTCCAAAATTTCCAAAAATTTACATTAGAAGCTTTTTTAAATATTTCTAAAGCACTAATAGATAGAGCGCTACAAGTTTCAGAATCAACTTCAGAGGACACGTTATATCACGGGAAGAGGTTTTTAAAACCCCCCTTCTCCCCAAACTCAAAATTTTCTAAAATTCTACTTTAGGAGCTTTTTTAAATATTTATAAAGCACTAATAGATAGAGCGCTACAAATATAAGAATCGACTTCAGAGGACAAATTATGTTATGGAAAGATGTTTTTGAAATCCTCCTTCCCCCCAAACTCAAAATTTTCTAAAATTCTACTTTAGAAACTTTTTAAATATTTCTAAATCACTAATAGATAGAGCGCTACAAATATCAGAATCGACTTCAGAGGACAAATTATGTCATGGGAAGATGTTTTTAAAATCCCCCTTCCCCCCAAACTAAAAATTTTCCAAAATCTACTTTAGAAGCTTTTAAATATTTCTAAAACACTAATAGATAGAGCACTACAAATATCAGAATCAACTTCAGAGGAAAAATTATGTTATGGGAAGATGTTTTTGGAATCCCCCTTCCCCCCAAACTAAAAATTTTCCAAAATTCTACTTTAGAAGCTTTTTAAATATTTCTAAAGCACTAATAGATTGAGTGCTAAAAACATCAGAATCAACTTCAGAGGACACATTATATCACAGGAAGAGGTTTTTAAAATCCCCCTTCCCCCCAAACTCAAAAATTTCCAAAATTTTACTGTAGAGGCTTTTTTAAATATTTCTAAAGCACTAATAGATAGAGCGCTACAAGTTTCGGAATCGACTTCAGAGGACATGTTATATCACAGGAAGAGGTTTTTAAAATCCCCCTTCCCCCCAAACTCAAAATTTTCCAAAATTTTATTTTAAAAGCTTTTTAAATATTTCTAAAGCACTAATGGATAGAGAGCTACAAACATCAGAATTGACTTCAGAGGACATGTTTTGTTACGGGAATAGATTTTGGAAATCCCCCTTCCCTCCAAACTCAAAATTTTCTAAAATTCTATTTCGGAAGATTTTTAAATATTTCTAAAGCACTAATAGATAAAGCACTACAAATATCAGAATCGACTTCAGAGGACAATTTATGTTATGGGAAGATGTTTTTAAAATCCTCCTTCCCCCCAAACTCAAAATTTTCCAAAAATTCTACTTTAGAAGCATTTTAAATATTTATAAAGCACTAATTCAGATAGAGTGCTACAAATATTAGAATCGACTTCAGAGCACAATTTATGCGATGGGAAGATGTTTTTGAAATCCCCCTTCCCCCCAAACTCAAAATTTTCCAAAATTCTACTTTAGAAGCTTTTTAAATATTTCTAAAGCACTAATAGATAGTGCTAAAAACATCAGAATCAACTTCAGAGGACACGTTATATCACGGGAAGATGTTTTTAAAATCCTCCTTCCCCCCAAACTCAAAATTTTCCAAAATTCTACTTTAGAAGCCTTTTAAATATTTGTAAAGCGCTAAGACATAGAGCGCTACAAACATCAGAATCGACTCTAGAGGACAATTTATGTCATGGGAAGATCTTTTTGAAATCCCCCTTTCCCCGAAACTGAAAATTTTACAAAATTGTTACTTCAGAAAATTGTTTAAATACTTCTAAAGCGCTAAGACATAGAGCATTACAAACATCAGAATCAACTTTAGAAGACAATTTATGTAATGGGAAGATGTTTTTAAAATCCCCCTTCCCCCAAAAGCAAAAATTTCCAAAATTATTACTTTAGAAACTTGTTTAAATATTTCTAAATCGCTAAGACATAGAGCGTTACAAACATCAGAATCAACTTTAGAGGACAATTTATGTCATGGGAAGATTTTTTTGAAATCCCCCTTCCCCCCAAACTCAAAAATTTCCAAAATTCTGCTTTAGAAGCTTTTTTAAATATTTCTAAAGCGCTAAGACATATAATGCTACAAACATCAAAATTGACTTTGGAAGACAATTTGTGTCATGGGAAGATGTTTTTGAAATCCCCCTTCCCCCCAAACTCAAAATTTTACTTTAGAAGCTTTTTAAATATTTCTAAAGCACTTATAGATAGAGTGCTAAAAACATTAGAATCGACTTTAGAGGACACGTTATATCACCGGAAGAAGGTTTTAAAACCCCCCTTCCCCCCAAACTCAAAATTTTCCTTCATTTTGACTTTAGAAGCTTTTTACATATTTCTAAAGCGCTAATAGATAGAGCGCTACAAATATTATAATCGACTTCAGAGGACAAATTATGTTACGGGAAGATGTTTTTGAAATCCCCCTTCCCCCAAAAACTCAAAATTTTCCAAAATTATAGTTTAGAAGCTTTTTAAATATTTCTAAAGCACTAATAGATAGAGTGCTAAAAACATCAGAATCGGTTTCAGAGGACACTTTATATCAAGGGAAGAGGTTTTTAAAATCCCCCTTCCCCCCAAACTCTAAATTTTCCAAAATTCTACTTTAGAAGCTTTTTAAATATTTCTAAAGCATTAATAGATAGAGCGCTACAAATATCAGAATCGACTTCAGAGGACACGTTATATCACGGGAAGAGGTTTTTAAAAACCCCCTTCCCCCCAAACTCAAAATTTTCGAAAATTCTACTTTAGAAGCTTTTTAAATATTTCTAAAGAACTAATAGATAGAGCGCTACAAATATCATAATCGACTTCAGAGGACAAATTATGTTATGGGAAGATGTTTTTGAAATCCTCCTTCCCCCCAAACTCAAAATTTTCCAAAATTCTACTTTAGAAGCTTTTTAAATATTTCTAAAGCACTAATAGATAGAGCGCTACAATTATCAGAATCAACTTCAGAGGAAAAATTATGTTATGGGAAGATGTTTTTAAAATCCCTCCTCCACCTAAACTCAAAACTTTCCAAAATCTACTTTAGAAGCTTTTTAAATATTTCTAAAGCACTAATAGATAGAGCACTACAAGTTTCAGAATCGACCTCAGAGGACAAATTATGTTACGGGAAGATGTTTTTGGAATCCCCCTTCCCCCCAAACTCAAAATTTTCCAAAATTGTACTTTAGAAGCTTTTTAAATTCTAAAGCATTAATAGAGTGCTAAAAACATCAGAATCAACTTCAGAGGACACATTATATCACAGGAAGAGGTTTTTAAAATCCCCCTTCCCCCCAAACTCAAAAATTTCCAAAATTTTACTGTAGAGGCTTTTTTAAATATTTCTAAAGCACTAATAGATAGAGCGCTACAAGTTTCGGAATCGACTTCAGAGGACATTTTATATCACGGGAAGATGTTTTTTAAATCCCCCTTCCCCCCACCCTCAAAATTTTCCAAAATTTTAGTTTAGAAGCTTTTTAAAATATTTATAAAGCACTAATATATAGAGTGCTAAAAAAATCAGAATCGACTTCAAAGGACACGTTATATCACGGGACGAGTTTTTTAAAATCCCCCTTCCCTCCAAACTCAAAATTTTCCAAAATTCTACTTTGGAAGCTTTTTAAATATTTCTAAAGCACTAATAAATAGAGCACTACAAACATAAGAATCGACTTCAGAGGACAAATTATGTTATGGGAAGATGTTTTTGAAATCCCCCTTCCCCCCAAACTCAAAATTTTCCAAAATTTTGTTTTAGAAGCTTTTTAAATATTTCTAAAGCACTAATAGATAGAGCACTACAAATATCAGAATCGACTTCAGAGCACAAATTATGTTATGGGAAGATGTTTTTGAAATCCCCCTTCCCCTCAAACTCAAAATTTTACAAAATTCTACTTTAGAAGCTTTTTAAACATTTCTAAAGCACTAATAGATAGTGCTAAAAACATCAGAATCGACTTCAGAGGACACGTTATATCACGGGAAGATGTTATTAAAATCCACCTTCCCCCCAAACTCAAAATTTTCCAATATTCTACTTTAGAAACTTTTTAAATATTTGTAAAGCGCTAAGACATAGAGCGCTACAAACATCAGACTCGACTTTAGAGGACAATTTATGTTATGGGAAGATGTTTTTGAAATCCCCCTTCCCCCCAAACTCAAAATTTTCAAAAATTGTTAATTTATAAAATTTTTTAATTATTTCTAAAGCGCTAAGACATAGAGCGTTACAAACATCAGAATCAACTTTAGAAGACAATTTATGTCATGGGAATATGTTTTTGAAATCCCCCTTCCCCCAAACTCAAAATTTTCCAAAATTGTTACTTTAGAAAGTTGTTTAAATATTTCTAAAGCGCTATGACATAGAGCGTTACAAACATCAGAATCTACTTTAGAATACAATTTATGTCATGGGACGATGTTTTTGAAATCCCCCTCCCCCCCCAACTCAAAATTTTCCAAAATTTTGCTTCAGAAACTTTTTTAAATATTTCTAAAGCGCTAAGACATAGAATGCTACAAACATCAAAATTGACTTTGGAAGACAATTTGTGTCATGGGAAGATGTTTTTGAAATCCCCCTTCCCCCAAACTCAAAGTTTTACTTTAGAAGCTTTTTAAATATTTCTAAAGCACTTATAGATAGAGTGCTAAAAACATTAGAATCGACTTTAGAGGACACGTTATATCACCGGAAGAAGGTTTTAAAACCCCCCTTCCCCCCAAACTCAAAATTTTCCTTCATTTTGACTTTAGAAGCTTTTTACATATTTCTAAAGCACTAATAGATAGAGCGCTACAAATATTAGAATCGACTTCAGAGGACAAATTATGTTATGGGAAGATGTTTTTGAAATCCCCCTTCCCCCAAAACTCAAAATTTTCCAAAATTCTACTTTAGAAGCTTTTAAAATATTTCTAAAGCACTAATAGATAGAGTGTTAAAAACATCAGAATCGGCTTCAGAGGACACTTTATATCAAGGGAAGAGGTTTTTAAAATCCCCCTTCCCCCCAAACTCAAAATTTTCCAAAATTCTACTTTAGAAGCTTTTTAAATATTTCTAAAGTACCAATAGATAGAGCGCTACAAATATCGGAATCGACTTAAGAAGACAAATTATGTTATGGGAAGATGTTTTTGAAATCCTCCTTCCCCCCAAACTCAAAATTGTCCAAAATTCTACTTTAGAAGCTTTTAAAATATTTCTAAAGCACTAATAGATAGAGCGCTACAAATATCAGAATCGACTTCAGAGGACAAATTATGTTATTGGAAGATGTTTTTGAAATCCTCCTTCCCCCCAAACTCAAAATTTTTAAAAATTCTACTTTAGAAGCTTTTTTAAATATTTGTAAAGCGCTAAGACACAAAACGTGCAGAAACTATTTGAAAAAAAACTACGTTTTTAAAGAGTTAAACAGGCTGAGTCACAAGTTCGAACGATAAAATGGACAGGGGTTAGGAGGTACAGTTGGAGGGTCTGCCGCCCCCCAAACTCCCGCTTTTGCAGCCTTTAGATAAAAAAAACAAGTTTTTTAAACTGAAAGTAAGGAGCGACATTAAAACTTAAAACGAACAGAAATTATTCCGTATATGAAAGGGGCTGTCCACTCTTCAACGCCTCAGTTTTTATGCTAAAGTTTTTTATTGTTTAACAAAAATAGAGTTGTGAGAAAGCCAAACGTTAGCGTAAAGAGCGAGGCGTTGAGGAGGGGAAAGACCCTTTCATATACGGAATAATTTCTGTTCGTTTTAAGTTTCTAATGTCGCTCCTTACTTTCAGTTTAAAAAACTTTTTTTTTTTTAAAGGCTGCAAAAGCGGGGTTTGGGGGGCGGCAGCCCCCAACTGTACCTCCTAACCCCTGTATGTTTTAAGGTTCGAACTTGTGACTCAACCTATTTAGTCCCCGCCCTCCCCTTCCCCCTGCTATCAAATCCCCTTGCAGCTAACCTTTCCACCCTCGAAAGAAAATTTTTATATAAGTTCCATTTTCTGCATATTTTGAATCGCGGATGTAAAAAAGAAAAGCAAAATTTTTCAATATTATAGGATTAAGCTATTTGAATATGTTTTATGTGGTTACTCAACTCAAAATGTTAAGGGGTTTCCAAAAAAAATAATCAAAACGAATATAGATTATTTGGTACTTGTGCATTATAAATAACCCACCGCTATAGACTGTACAAGGAAACCAGACAAATGGGTATTTGTTAGACAAATGGATCAAAAGGCGTGATTTCTTATTGCGTTTACACTATTTAAACTGTTGTTTTTTTGGGTTTAGGGAGGGAAAAAGGTAGGCCTACCTAGGTTAGGTTACGTATTTAATATATGCTATAATTTACCCCCACCCCCTTATGTGCAAATATGTAGCCCAAATTTGTTTCTAAACTATTATATTCATCCTATTTTATTGTATTTCATTAGCAGTAACCAAACTTAACTTCTTTCGTGTATGGTGGTGGGTTATTTATAATGCACAAGTACCCATTATTCTATAGTTAAATATTTACTTCCGCCCCCTCTCTCCCCCTCCCTATTTACGCTTCAATAACGTCTCGTAGCTTCAAGAATGAAGATTGCTACACTAAACTATTTGGAAAAAACATTTGGATTGCTTTAAGAACAAATGGGGTTAGATATTGTAAATTGCCCTATTTTCCGTTACAACGATTAAAAACTGAACCACTAAATAAGACCCAAAAGTAGCAAACTAGTTGGGGTTATAAGGCTCCAATATCTGTTTTATGAAACTGTGCATTCTCGACGAGAGTAATTATTTTTTTTTGAAATATTGATCTGCTAGATATACTTCCATATGTTCTTCTCTTCTGCCGTATGTGGGTGTATTTTCTCGAACTTCAAGCCAGTGTCTTTCGATGTTTTGTGTGTGAGCATCTGTTGCAGCGTCAACAAAATTTATGCTGTGGTTGACGTGTAAATGCTAATAGCCCTGGCTAGCCAGGCAATCGTAGGCCCTCCAACAGTCACTGATAATTGTTGTCCCTGGCAGGATTCGATTTTGGATAATTCCCAACAAAGTGGCACTACGTCTATCTAGCACAGAAGCCATTAATGAATTACCAGGTCCTTGCTCTATTCCACCAAATACCCAAGCATCTATAAGAATCCAACCACGATTATATTTACACTTCCCAAATTTGGCTTCATCTATCTCAACAGTGACTCCTTCTCCTCCCAAAGGAGCGGAGTTTGAATGACATATGTACATACAAACCTCTCTGTAGAACTGGCTCCAATCCACAAAGGTTTTTTTTACAACCAATAACATTTTTGATAGTGAAATTCTCCCTTGGAGGCGGTATTTGAAGCCAAATCATCAAAAAACAGAAATTTTCTAGCAGAGAAAGATGTGAACCAGCCATCCATGTTTTGTCATAGACCGATTTTGAAAAATTACACTTTACCTGAGAATATTCGCGGTCACCTCGGATAGGTATAAGCCCATACTTTTGGCAACAAAACGAATTTCTATATTTTACGCAAATCTGGCCAGAGTTATCACAATTCCTGCTTCTCAATAACATGCTATGGTTATAATACAACTTTAAGACTGCCTCGACAGTAGAAAATTGAATCATTCGGCTTGTTTAGTCCCAGGTTGCAGAAATTTAACTTTGGCAGAAACGGTAATGCTTTCGAGTCGGCACTGATGTTTGTTCAAAAAAAAAATAAAACTTAAATGAAACATTACATTTACTTTATACAAGGATGTTCTTTTTTTTTTTTTTTTTTTTAGTTAACAACATTTCCAGATACCTTGCTATTATTGAGTAATTTTTTATAGGCCCTATTACCTATAAATAACTATTTTCTGAATTAAAACTGTCCAAATACTTTACCCCCCGGGGAAAATACCCCCCCCCCCCCATGGAAAAGAAGGCTAGAAATTTACAAAATTTTTAGTTTGGGGCGAAGGGGGATTTCAAAAACATATTCCCATAATATAATGTTGTCTCTAAAGTCGATTCTTACGTTTGTAGTGCTCTATGTCTTAGCGCTTCACAAATATTTGAAAAGCTTTTAAAGTAGAATTTTGGAAAATTTTGAGTTTGGGGGGAAGGGGAATTTCAAAAACATCTTCCCATGACATAAATTGTTCTCTAAAGTCGATTCTGATATTCGTAGCGCTCTATCTATTAGTGCTTTAGAAATATTTAAAAAGCTACTAAAGTCCCTTTAACATTCATCTATTTAAACTTGTTTACTATATAACTGACCTGCTTAGGAAACCCGTTTGTGATGTCACAACTTTGCTTATCATAGCATGCAAATGCCATGGGGTTGGAGAGTGTGTTGATAAGCCAAGCCATTTAAACTGTATTAATTAGGAAAAGGATTTGAAAAGAGATAGCCTAGACCAGTAAAAAATATCCAAATTGTTTTTAGAGGACAAATTATGTTATGATAAGATGTTTTTATTTTTATAGGTCCATGCACTCATAAAGTTTATGTTGAGTTTATTGAAACACTGTGAGCAAAATGAATGAAGTTTTAGAGGTTTTGCGAGTTCAGGGTGCTAGTATTGGTTTGAAAATTAATGTTAGGAAGACTAATTCACTAAGGCTAGGAATAAGTGAAGATGAAAAGATGACGTTGGGTAATGAAAAGATTGATCAGGTGGGCAGCTTCACTTACCTTGGTAGAATTATTAGTAAAGATGGTGGGAGCAGTGAAGATGTTGAAAATAGAATAGCCAAGGCTCAGGGTGTTTTTTCACAGTTAAAAAAGTCTGGAAGAATAGGAAGATAAGTCTGCAAACCAAGATTAGAATCTTAGAAGCTACAATGATGACAGTGGTCAAATATGGCTCTGAAGCATGGACGCTCCGAAAAGCGGATGAAGATTTGCTAGATGTTTTCCAGAGAAATTGCTTAAGGATCTTTCTGGGTACCCTGCTGATTGACCGTATTTCAAACAATAGGCTATACGAAAAATGTGGTTCAATACCGCTTTCTAGGTCTATAATGAAAGAAAGGTTGAGGTGGTTAGGGCATTTTGTGCGGATGAAGGATGACAGATTGCCGAAGATTGTTCTTTTCGGCCAACCATCTAGGGCTAAACGGAAAGCAGGTCATCCTCGTCTGGGGTGGGAGGACGTCATAAAGAAAGATTTAAAGGAAATGGGAACTTCGTGGGCGGGTGTAAAAAGGGAGGCTTTGAATAGATTGGGATGGAGGAGGAGCGTGCTTAGCTGTGTTGGCCTCAGGCGGCTTGGTGCTGCGATGAGTTGTTAGTAGTAGTAGTAGTAGTTATTGAAACACTAGCATGGACTACGTGTACTTACGGACTCTCCATAAAACGTTTAAAAGTGCAAAGATGCACCTTAGCCAGGGGGGAAGTTGTGCTTGGGGTGGATTTCTAAGGGGAGAATTTTCCTTTGGGAGAGAAATTTCAGATGAGTGAATATTCTGGGGGAAATGTTATACTGGGGGGTATTGACATAATTACTATATGAAATTCTTTTTAATTGTTTTACATTCTCTTTGCCAAATTTTTTATTTGGAGATGTTCTGGAGGCTTTTTTCTGTGCGTTTTGTTTTCTGGGAAATAATTTCTACAGAAGAGGGAATTTTTGGAGTGGCCGAGACACCGATTAGAGATTAAAGCCTTATTCCAATGAAAAAATGCTAAGGAGAGTTTTTCAGGCTGAGTCGTCCGCAAGCAATTTTACAGACAGGGGGAGATTCTCAGCGATGATGAAACTGTCTGGAGGGAATTTGACGGGAGGGGGGAGAGGAAGGATGCACTTTACGTTGGATGAAATTTCCACGGAGAGTTGTTCGTGAGGGGAAGGGGTATATTTCGTAGAGGGCGAGCCAGATATGCCAGCATTATTCAAAAAACAAACAGAAATTATGCCATATATGAAAAATTGCCCCTCCTCAATACCTTATTCTTTATGCTAAAGTTTGACTGTTTACTAAAAATGAAAAAAGGGGCTTTTTAAATAGATTAGGAAGTTTTTTTAAAAGTGCTAACAGCTTTAGCGCAAAGAGCAAGGTATTGAGGAGGGGCGACCCTTCATATCCAAAATAACTCTGCCAAAACTAATAAGCCAATTGTGTTTTAATTTTTCATGCACTGGGAGCCAAAATCAAACCAGCATTAGTTAAAAAACGTTCAGAAATTAAATAAAAACAAATTTTATTAACTGAAAGTAAGGAGCAACGTTAAATCTTACAACGAACAATAATTATTCCATATATGAAAGGGGCTGTCCCGTCTTCAACCCCTTGCTCTTTACTGTAAAGTAACGCAAAGAGCAAGGCATGACGGAGGGGACAGTCCCTTTCATATACGGTATAATTGCTGTTCGTTTTAAGTTTTAATGTTGCTCCTTACTTTCAGTTAAAAAAAACTTTTTTTATTACTTAATCTCATAAAGACGATAGTTTTGTCAACATATGAAGAACCGTGTATATTGCAAATGTATCTGTCTGGTTTATATGCAAAGTAACACGAGAGACGAAAATTAACGAACCAGAGAGCAGTGAAGAATTGTGGTATACAAAGTAATATTTGGCAGGGATAGTCACTAGTGATAAATCACTAGGGGTGGCAACATGATTAGATGATTTTCGGGGATTTGGGGAACCACATTTTTTTTTCGATGGCACATAGATTTTCGGGGAAATCTCCAAAAATTTGGGTATAGTGAAAGCCCTGCTTGATTTCTAATCAGGAAAATCGAAATACTTAAACCACACTAGCAAAGAAAAGCTTCGACTTAGGGGTTGATGCAATAAAGAATTGCCGAAAAATTAATTCAAAGTCAACCAAACACCGCCGCCTCTTCCAGCGGCACGCCAGCGACGTTGTGACACTTCAGTGGCGGTCAACCGAGCCTCTCGTTGGCATCGTTTGGTTGATGCGCCGGCGTGGTGCTGGGGTCTAGGTAAGACACAGAGCGCTACAAACATCAGAATCAACTTGAGAGGACAAGTTATGTCATGGGAAGATGTGTTTGAAATCCCCCTTTGCCCCAAACTCAAAATTTTCCAAAATTCCACTTTAGAAGCTTTTTTAAATACTTCTAAAGCGGGAAGAAATAGAGCGATACAAACATCAGAATGAACTTTAGAGGACAAATTATGTTATGGGAAGAAGTTTTTGAAACCCCCTTTGCCCCGAACTCAAAATTTTCCAAAATTCTACTTTAGGAGCTTTTTAAATATTTCTAAAGCGCTAAGACATAGAGTGCTAAAAACATCAGAATCGACTTCAGAGGGCACGTTATATCACGGAAAGAGGTTTTTAAAATCCCCCTCCCCCCAAACAAAAATACCCCCGTGGAAAATAAGGCTTTTCAAATTTCAAATTATCAACCAGATTTTAGAGTATGAATGGGATGAATGGTAAAGGGGATTTCAAAATCATCTTCCCATAACATAATTTGTCCTCTGAAGTCGATTCTGATATTTGTAGCGCTCTATCTAGTAGTGCTTTAGAAACATTTAAAAAGCTTCTACAGTAGAATTTTGGAAAATTTTGAGTTTGGGCAGAAGGGCGATTTCAAAAACATCTTCCCATGACATAAATTGTCCTCTAAAGTCGATTCTGATATTTGTAGCGCTCTATGTCTTAGTGCTTTAAAAACATCTTCATTCAAAAACATCTTCCCATAATATAATTTGTCCTCTACATCTTCCCATGACATAAATTGTCCTCTAAAGTTGATTCTGATGTTTGTAACGCTCTATGTCTTAGCGCTTTAGAAATATTAAGTTTCTAAAGTAACAATTTTGGAAATTTTTGAGTTTGGGGGGAAGGGGGATTTCAAAAACATCTTCCCATGACATAAATTGTCTTCTAAAGTTGATTCTGATTTTTGTAACGCTCTATGTCTTAGCGCTTTACAAATATTTGAAAAGCTCATAAAGTAGAATTTTTGGAAATTTTGAGTTTGGGGGAAAGGGGAATTTCAGAAACATCTTCCCATGACATAAATTGTCCTCTCACGTCAATTCTGATGCTCGTAGCACTCTATGTATTAGTGCTTTCGAAATATTTAAAAGCTTCTAAAATAGAATTTTGAAAAATTTTGAGTTCGGGAGGACGGGGGATTTTAAACACCACTTCCCGTGATATAACGTGTCCTCTGAAGTCTATTCTGATGTTTTTAGCACTCTATCTATTAGTGCTTTAGAAATATTTAAAAAGCTTCTAAAATAAAATTTTGGGAAATTTTGAGTTTGCGGGGGAGGTGGATTTCAATAACATCTTCCCATTATATAACGTGTCCTCTGAAGTAGATTCTGAAATTTGTAGAACTCTATCAAGTAGTGCTTTAGAAACAGTTAAAAAAGCATCTAAAGTAAAACTTTGGAAATTTTTTAGTTTGGGGGGAAGGGGGATTTAAGAAACCTCTTCCCATGATATAAAGTGTCCTCTAAAGTCAATTCTAATTTTCTTAGCACTATGTGTATTAGAGACTTAGAGATATTTGAAAAGCTACTAAAGTATAATTTTTGAAAATTTTAAATCTGGGGGGAAGGGGGATTTCAAAAACATCTTCCCATAACATAATTTATCCTCTAAAGTCGATTCTGATATTTTTAGCGCTCCATCTATTAGTGCTTTAGAAATATTTAAAAAGCTTCTAAAGTAGAATTTTGGAAAATTTTGAGTATGGGGGGAAGGGTGTTTTAAAAACCTCTTCCCGTGATATAACGTGTCCTCTGAAGTCGATTCTGATGTTTTTAGCACTCTATCTATTAGTGCTTTAGAAATATTTAAAAAGCTTCTAAAATAAAATTTTGGAAAATTTTGAGTTTGGGGGGAAGGGGGATTTCAAAAACATCTTCTCATAATATAATTTGTCCTCTACATCTTCCCATGACATAAATTGTCCTCTAAAGTTGATTCTGTTGTTTGTAACGCTCTATGTCTTAGCGCTTTAGAAATATTTAAAAAAGTTTCTAAAGTAAGAATTTTGGAAAATTTTGAGTTTGGGGGGAAGGGGGATTTCAAAAACATCTTGCCTTTATATAAAATGTCCTCTTAATCCGATTAGGATGTTTTAGAACTAGCTGTATTAGTGATATGTATGTGTTTAAAAAGCTTCTAAAATAAAACTTTGTAACATTTGAGTTTTGGAGGAAAAGTGAAAACTGAAACATCTGTACATGGCAGAATTTGACCTCTTAAGATAATTCTGATCTGTTTAGCGCTCTATCTATTAGTTCTTTACTACTACTACTACTACTAACAACTCATCGCAGCACCAAGCCGCCTGAGGCCAACATAGCTACGCACGCTCCTCCTCCACCCCAGTCTATTCAAAGCCTCCCTTTTTACACCCGCCCACGAAGTTCCCATTTCCTTTAAATCTTTCTTTATGACGTCCTCCCACCCCAGACGGGGACGACCTGCTTTCCGTTTAGCCCTAGATGGTTGGCCGAAAAGAACAATCTTCGACAATCTGTCATCCTTCATCCGCACAACATGCCCTAACCACCTCACCCTTTCTTTCATTATAGACCTAGAGAGCGGTATTGAACCACATTTTTCGTATAGCCTATTGTTTGAAATACTGTCAGTCAGTCGGGTACCCAGAACAATCCTTAAGAAATTTCTCTGGAAAACATCTAGTAAATCTTCATCCGCTTTTCGGAGCGTCCATGCTTCAGAGCCATATTCGACCACTGTCATCACTGTAGCTTCTAAGATTCTAATCTTGGTTTGCAGACTTATCTTCCCATTCTTCCAGACTTTTTTTAACTGTGAAAAAACACCCTGAGCCTTGGCTATTCTATTTTTAACATCTTCACTGCTCCCACCATCTTTACTAATAATACTACCACGGTAAGTAAACCTGCCCACCTGATCAATCTTTTCTTTACCCAATATCACCCTTTCATCTTCACTTATTCCTAGCCTTAGTGACTTAGTTTTCTTAACATTAATTTTCAAACCTATTCTAGCACCCTGAACTTGCAAAACCTCTAAAACTTCATCCATTTTTCTCAAACTTTCATCTAGGATGCTTAAATCATCAGCATAATCTATCCCCAGGAGACTTTTTCCTCCCCATTTAATTCCATGGTCTCTCATTGCCTTTCCTGTGCTCCTTAAAACAAAGTCCATCAAAACAATCCATATGAAGGGGGATAGAACACACTCCTGATTAACTCTTGATTTAATACAAAACCAGCTGCAAACCTCATTTCCTACATTAACAGCAGCAGTGTTATTCTCGTACATAGCACTAATCACTTTAATGTATTTGTCTGGTATACCATACAAGGATAAAACCTTTACTAAAGCTCCTTTATCAACAGAATCGAACGCTTGCTTATAATCTATAAAACTGAGGACCAAAGGTGTTTGAAAACTTAGGCACTTCTCAATTATTAACCTGAGAGTGAAAATTTGGTCAACACATCCTCTACCTTTTCTAAAACCGCACTGCTCTTCTCTTAAAACTTTGTCTACGGCATCTCTCAGTCTAAAAAGTATCGTATTACTAAGCAATTTGCTACCTACGGAGACCAGACTAATGCCTCGATAATTACCACGCTCACTTTTATCACCTTTCTTATAAAGTGGCTTAATTAAGGTTTTCCTTAAAATCGTTAGGTACTTCCCCTTTTTCAAAAATCATATTCATAATCTTCAATAACTTATTTCTAACCTCAGATCCACCATATTTAAGAAACTCATTTACCACCCTATCAGCACCTGGAGCCTTATTATTCTTTAATCCTTTTAGTACTGTTTCTAATTCCTCCTCACAAAACAAATCTTCCATTAGTGCTTTAGAAATATGTAAAAAGCTTTTAAAGTCAAAATTTTGGAAAATTTTGAGTTTGGGGGGAAGGGGGGTTTTCAAAAGCTCTTCCGGTGATATAAATTGTCCTCTAAAGTCGATTCTAATGTTTTTAGCACTCTATCTATAAGTGCTTTAGAAATATTTAAAAAGCTACTAAAGTAAAACTTTGGAAATTTTTGAGTTTGGGGGGAAGGGGGATTTCAAAAACATCTTCCCATGACACAAATTGTCTTCCAAAGTCGATTCTGATGTTTGTAGCGTTCTATGTCTTAGCGCTTTAGAAATATTTCAAATAGCTTCTTAAGTAGAATTTTGGAAATTAATTTGTTTGAGGGAAAGGGGGATTTCAAACAGATCTTCCAATGACATAAATTGTCATCTAAAGTCGAGTCTTATGTTTGTAGTGCTCTGTTTCTCAGTGCTTTACAAATATTTAAAAAGCTTCTAAAGTAGAATTTTGGAAAGTTTTGAGTTTGGGGGGAAGGGGAATTTAGAAAACATCTTCCCATAGCAAAAATTGTCCTCCCAAATCGATTCTGAGATTTTTAGCACTCTATCTATTAGAGCTTTCGAAATATTTAAAAAGCTTCTGAAGTAGAATTTTGGAAAATTTTGAGTTCTGGGGGAAGGGGGATTTTAAACACCTCTTCCCGTGATATAACGTGTCCTCTGAAGTCGATTCTGATGTTTTTAGCACTATATCTATTAGTGCTTTAGAAATATTTAAAAAACTTCTAAAATACAATTTTGGAAAATTTTGAGTTAGGGGGGAAGGGGGATTTTAAAAACCTCTTCCCGTGATATAACGTGTCCTCTAAAGTCGATTCTGAAACTTGTAGCGCTCTATCTATTAGTGCTTTAGAAATATTTAAAAAAAGCTTCTAAAGTAAAATTTTGGAAATTTTTGAGTTTGGGGGGAAGGGGGATTTTAAAAACCTCTTCCCGTGATATAACGTGTCCTCTAAAGTCGATTCTAATGTTTTTAGCACTCTATGTCTTAGAGCTTTAGAAATATTTGAAAAGATCCTAAAGTAGAATTTTTGAAAATTTTGAGTTTGGGGGGAAGGGGGATTTCAAAAACATCTTCCCATAACATAATTTATCCTCTAAAGTCGATTCTGATATTTGTAGCGCTCTATCTATTAGTGCTTTAGAAATAGTAGTAAGAGAGGTGCTGATCCGAGCAGTGATTGCGTAATTTGTCTTACCTCTCGCCTGAGGCATGAATATACAGTGTAGTCTAACCGGTACATTGACTCGCCAGGGTCAGTCACCTATTACTATGAACGGCACTTGCCTTAGCAGACGGGTTTTCTAATGTGGTACTCATTTTTTGGGGTCAGTCGGTTAGAGAGAGTTGGCGGCTATAAGGCCATAGGGAATCCCGGTCCTACATTCAATCCTACATTCACGCCTACATGAATATACAGTGTAGTCTAACCGGTACATTGGCTTGCCAGGGTCAGTCACCTATTACTACGAACGATACTTGCCTTACCAAACGGGTTTTCTAATGTGAAACTTGCTAGGGTCAGTCACCTATTACTACGAACGATACTTGCCATACCAAACGGGTTTTCTAATGTGAAACTCATTTTTTTTTTAGGTAAGTCGGTTAGAGAGAGTTTTGGTTACTCCATATGGTAAGTTGAATAGTAGGTTTCTTAAAAAACTTGGCAAGGTATAATGTACTCTAGTTTTTTCTAAACAGGTATTGCCTATAACTTCTAGTTCAAATATTTTTTGATAACTTGGTAGGTGATTTGAATAAAAGGAATTAAAATATTTTGTCTATGAAATAGAAGCTAACTCAATTTGCGAAAAAGGTATTCCATTTGCACAACTCTGATCTGATTGAATTGTCGCCGACAATGAGATGTAATCACTGCTAAGCCTTTTGTTTTTGCGAGAGGGTTACCCAGTTTACATCTTAGTGTTAACTGGGCGATGACTTAGTCTAATTGCGTGGGCACTAAAGGAACATTGAATATCTTTTTTGATTTTGAGTTTTCGTAAGAAAATAGCTGGTCTTTAGCAAACTTAGCCATAGCTAGTTGAAACTCTGCATAAATATCTTCATTTTTAGTCTAATTGCGTAGGTACTAAAGGAACATTGAATATTTTTTCTGATTTTGTGTGACCACCCGGCGCCCCAAAGACTCCTGAGCCTCCATTATAATACTTTTTAAGGCTTTATTATATCTTTTCAGAACAAATTATTATTTTAGGGAATTATTTCGGTGAAACAGCTAGAGACATTTTAAAAGAGGATTTTAGAAGAGGATTTGAGGGTGAAGCTCTGTGGTCGTTATAATACACAAGTTCCATTTGAACAGTGTTGTGAGGTCCCCTACCACAACCCCAAAGGGCTCCGATCCCCCCACCCCAACCCCGAAGGAAGCCCCCCGTCCACAAAGGTTCTCAGGGCTCCCAAAGGGCCCCCCGCGCCCCCAAGGCTCCAGAGTACCCCATTATAATACTTTTTAAGGCTTTATTATATCTTTTCAGAACAAATTATTATTTTAGGGAATTATTTCGGTGAAACAGTTCGAGATATTTTAAAAGATGATTTAAAAGATGATTTTAGAAGAGGATTTGAGGGTGAAACTCGGTGCTCGTTATAATACACAAGTTCCATTTGAACAGTGTTGTGAGGTCCCTTACCACAACCCCAAAGGGCTCCGATGCCCCCCCCCCAACCCCGAAGGAAACCCCCGATCCTCAAAGGTTCTCTGGTCTCTCAAAGAGCCCCCGGCGCCCCAATGGCTCCTGAGTCCCCCATTATAATACTTTTTAAGGCTTTATTATATCTTTTCCGAACAAATTATTATTTTAAGGAATTATTTCGGTGAAACAGTTAGAGACATTTTCAAAGATGATTTAATAGATGATTTTAGAAGAGGATTTGAGGGTGAAACTCGGTTGTCGTTATAATACACAATTTCCATTTGAACAGTCTTGTGAGGTCCCCTACCTCAACCCCAAAGGGCTCCAATCCCCCCACCCCAACCCCGAAGGAAGCCTCCCGGTCCTCAAAGGTTCTCTGGGCTCCCAAAGGACCACCCGGCGCCCCAATGGCTCCTGAGCCCCCATTATAATACTTTTTAAGGCTTTATTATATCTTTTCAGAACAAATTATTATTTTAGGGAATTATTTCGGTGAAACGGTTAGAGACATTTTAAAAGATGATTTAATACATGATTTTAGAAGAGGATTTGAGAGTGACACTCTGTGGTCTTTATAATACACACGTTCCATTTGAACAGTGTTGTGTGGTCCTCTACCACAGCCCCAAAGGGCTCCGATCCCCCCACCCCAACCCCGAAGAACGCCACCCGTCCTCCAAGGTCTCCCCAGCTTCCCAAGGCCACCGGCACCCCCAAGGTGCCGGTGCCCCCAATATAATACATTTTAATGCTTTATTATATCTTTTCAGAACAAATTATTATTTTAGGGAACTATTTCGGTGAAACAGTTAGAGTCATTTTAAAAGATGATTTAAAAGAGGATTTTAGAAGAGGATTTGAGGGTGAAACTCTGTGGTCTTTATAATACACAAGTTCCATTTGAACAGTGTTGTGAGGTCTCCTACCCCAACCCCAAAAATTCCGATCTCCCTACCCCAACCCTGAAGGAAGCCACCGGTCCTCAAAGGTCCTCCAAGCTCCCAAATCAACTGAAAGTAAGGAGCAACATCAAAACTTAAAAACGGACAGAAAATAGATTTTTACGTGAAAACAACTTCAACAGTGCTCGTCCTCCTCCCTCAGAAAGTTCAGAAAAAAAAACACAATAGCCTTATCTGTAGTGAAGCATTTTTCTACTCGTAAACTAATTTCTTAAACTAAATAGTTACCCTCTCCTCCCTCAGAAAATTCATAAAAAATACACACAGCCTCTATTTTCTGTCCGTTTTTAAGTTTTGATGTTGCTCCTTACTTTCAGTTGAAGAAACTTTTTTTTTATAATTTAATTTCTGATCGCGTTGGGGGTTGGGCACTGTTGAATTTGTTTTCACGTAAAAATCTATTGTCTGTCTATTTTTAAGTTTTGATGTTGCTCCTTACTTTCAGTTGAAGAAAATTTTTTATAATTTAATTTCTGATCGCGGGGGGCTGGGCACTGTTGAAGTTGTTTTCACGTAAAAATCTATTTTCTGTCCGTTTTTAAGTGTTGATGTTGCTCCTTACTTTCAGTTGATTTGGGAGCTTGGAGGACCTTTGAGGACCGGTGGCTTCCTTCAGGGTTGGGGTAGGGGGATCGGACCCCTTTGGGGTTGGGGTAGGAGATCTCACAACACTGTTCAAATGGAACTTGTGTATTATAACGACCAAAGAGTTTCACCCTCAAATCCGCTTCTAAAATCATCTTTTAAATCGTTTTTTAAAACGACTCTAACTGTTTCACCAAAATAATTCCCTCAAATAATAGTTTTTTCTTAAAATATGTGTTAACGCCTAAAATTGTTTTATATTGGGGGCTCCGGAATCTGGGGGGTGCCGGTGGCCTTTGGGAGCTGGGGAGCCCTTTGTGGACGGGGGGCTGTCTTGGGGGTTGGGGTGGGTGGATCGGAGCCCTTTGGGGTTGTGGTAGGGGACCTCACAACACTGTTCAAATGGAACTTGTGTATTATAACGACCACCGAGTTTCACCCTCAAATCCTCTTCTAAAATCATCTTTTAAATCATCTTTTAAAATGTCTCTGTTTCACCGAAATAATTCCCTAAAATAATAATTTGTTCTGAAAAGACATAATAAAGCCTTAAAAAGTATTATAATGGGGGCTCAGGAGCCATTGGGGCGCCGGGTGGTCCTTTGGGAGCCCAGAGAACCTTTGAGGACCGGGAGGCTTCCTTCGGGGTTGGGGTGGGGGGATCGGAGCCCTTTGGGGTTGAGGTAGGGGACCTCACAACACTGTTCACTGGTGGCAATGTTTGCAAGCATATGTTACTGCTAACATTTCTTTCTCTATCTGTGAGTGTCTTTTTTTTGCTTTACTGAGGGATCAGGACCTAAATACTACTGGCTTTTCATCTATCACCTGCTGGGTTCCCAGTCCATGCTGTGAAACATCCACTATGACTTAAACTTTGATGTCTGTTTTGTCACGATATGAAAGGTTTTGCAGATTGATGCTTTGATTGATATTTTCTTGGATTTAGTTCCATTTACAGTTCTTGGACTTCAATGATTCTTGCAGTGGATGGCTAATATACATAGGTTTAGAACGTACCTGGCCAAATAGTTGCACAAGCCAAGTAGTACAAAGCAAGAAAAGACAGTGTTAACCAGATTAGTATATCATAGAAAACGAGGAGTATAAACCAGAGTATAAAAGAAACAAAACAAACAGATTCACAAAAGTATAGAAAATCTAAAGTAAACAAGTAAGGCCACTGTGGGAGCAATGATACTTGTAAGTAGACTGGGTTAATTTGACAGCAAGCTCTGTAAGTTTCAACCCAAATGTATGGGAAACAATAACAGACACGAGGTTTTGATTTCTATACTATAGGGGCAGATACAATAGAAAACGGGAAAACTGGAAATAATAAGAAAAAATTGAACTGATATGTGTTTGATGTCTGATATGTCTATTGTGTCTACCTCAATTTGCAACAATTCTAATAAATTAACTGGATTTTCTTTTTGCAATCAGCAACAACAAGTGTCTGGCAGGATGTTAATGATTGACTAACAGTTATTCCCAGCCACCAAAAAGAAGAAACCAACAAGATAGAAAAAAATCCACAGATTGAAGGATTTATAATATTACCATTAAATGAAAGATATTTACATTTTGAAAGGTTAAGAGAGTGACCAATCATGCGAAGCTTAGATGCTACTGTCAAAACAGACCAGGAAAATCCTTTTTTGTTCTGCTAAAAAATATGTACCATCTGAATAAGCAAGATGAGCAATATCTACTGAATTAAGAAAAAAAGTAGGAGGGATGTTTGAAATTGCTTTTATCTTCACTGGGTCTGCTTTGATTTCTTCATCAGTGAGTAAGTGTCCAAAGTAGATGATATATTTGGCATATTATGGTTTCATATACTGCTTTTTGTAAAAAGAGGTTCCAACCAAAGCTGTCTTAAAAGCTGTAATATTATTTGTTGAAACAACACGGTCATGCAACATGTTTCATGATTTAATGGACCAGTTTACAAAAGAACCCTTTCAAACCTTTCTTGAAACCCTTTGCTGGTACAATTTTAATGAGTTCTGCTGTGTGGGTAAATAAAGGCTGAACTGAAAGAAATTACCACATAATAAAGTACCAAGAACTTAACAATTTGAACGTGTTAACCAAATTTAATCTATCCCTCCTGAATTGCAGAGGTGGTAGGCTTAACTGATTATCCTATGCTCATCAGGTGAAAATTTCAAATAAGAAACAAATTTAGATGCTTGCCCTTGCACTTTTTCAGTAAGCTGTGGCTCAGGTTTTCTTGTTGGATACCACACACATGAACAGCATACATTAATAGGTCGCGTCACTGTCTAATACAGTAGAGTAAAACATTGCAGGTTAAATCTCTAAACATTCTTTTGATGCAAGGAAAGCTGTAATTTGTTTTATGTGATACAGCTAATGCTTGTTTATCAAACCTTAGGTGATTATCGAAAAAGATATCAAGATCCCTATAAGAATCAATTGAACATATCACTACATCACCAATGGGATACAGGCTGGAAATATTTGGTTTCTGGAAAAGTTTAGTCTTCCATAGAAGGAGGAATCTTGGTTATTGTGAATGTACTCCAGGACATCTATCTCTTGTTTTACAATTCTGATTGGTTCTTTTTGGCTCCTGTTATTTTATACTTGCGTTTCCTGTACTGATTCAGTGGCATGGTGTATGCCTATAGCTCTGATCAGGTTTAATGTTCTACCTTCATTTAACAATTTCTTTGGCGTTTGGTTATTTATCATTCCAAGAACTAGTCTATCTCTTAGCATGTTATCATTTCTGTTGTTGAGATCACAATCTTTTACGATTATTTTGAGTTCAGTCTCATGACGTTAAGTGTTTCCACTTCCTTGGTCTTGCTTGTGGAATGTGGATCTTGTCACTATTAAGTTGAGATGAGTTTGACTCAGGCTCCAAATTAATCGGTGTACATGGATGTTTTGTTTGTCTCTTCTGCTGTTAGTTTCCATGTGCTGAAAATTTCTCTCTCCTTTTCTCCGACCCAAATCATTAAGTATAAACACTTGACAGTTTCAAATTTTACATTCTGATTTTAGGTTGGGTGATGACCAATCAGGGGATGGGTGAGGCATGCTGACATTGCTCATATTCTGCTTCTAACACAATTTAAAGTCTTTACAATAAACTGTATGTTTAATATTTTATTGAAACCCAAGCACCTATAACAAAAAGCAAATACCTGTTTGCCATCACATGTCTTAAAATTTTGATCTGATATTACAAGGACTACAGGGGTACATGAGACTAAAACAGGAAATGAGAGGGAGATGAGTTTTTCCCAGTAATTTTTGGTCCTTAAAAAGACCTCTATAAATGCCACTTTCAATTATATGCACCCTCTTTGGACTTTCTAAACCCACATGTTCAAAGCAAAGCTGCTGACGGAAAAAAATTATACACATATAAGCATTACTCTTTACTTAGTGAATGCCATTCCATTGACTATGATAAATTTACATGTTACATCTAATCTTCCAATTTGTTAGAATATGGATATGAACACATAAACACAATGAAGCAGCATCTGTACTCAGTAGCAAACAAGTACTGTTGAAATTCAAATTATTTGATTTGGTCAAAAATGTCTGACATGAAGTGGAATTGTCACTGACAGAAGAAAAAAGGAAAGGTGTTAAATCAAAATGACATATCACATTCCGAACTTCTTCATGTTCTTATCTTTTTCATAGTAACAGACGTTTAAATTTTTTTTAAGAAACTTTTTTTTTAACGTAAAAAAAACAACATTATATCATAAATTTGATGTCAGGGCACAATGAAGAATGTGAGCACAATGTAAATTTTTGAAAAATACTACCAGGAATCTCTGCAATTGGAAATTGCGTGGTAGGTTAGTTATAAAGGGGTTGTTTCCTCCAGAACTTGTGAAAATACTTTACCTATGCCCAGAGGAAACATATAGGAGAAGGCACCTTTCCATTGTAAGATTTATTAAAATGGCATTGAATTTTTCTTCTACCATGAGCGATTCTAATAGTTGTTTGAATGATAATATTCAGTTTAAAATTTCAAGATTTTGTTATAGAGTACATTCATAATGGTCGGAACATTTTTTTTTTATGTCTGTTATTTATGTCATAGTACTTGAACATAAAGAAGTTTAGGAAGTGATTTGTCATTTTTATTTAACACCTTTCCTTTTTTTATGCCAGTGAAATTCCAGTTTCCGTGAGAAATTTTTTACAAAACTTAATAAGCTGAATTTTGACAGTCTTTCAAACACTTGATTCCTAATGAGCATAGATGTTACTACATTTTTTTAATAACCTGAAAGCATGGCTTAGAATTTATTTTACAAATTTTGTGCAAATATTTTATAATTTACGGTACTCAAATTAAAAAAGTGCTCAAAAACCTTTGTTAAAGGTTTTCCATTAATAAAGGTATCTTAACAAACTGTAGCTGCTGAATTGATTTAAGGAATTTTTATTTAACATTTTACTTATTTAGCCTTGTTTGGTAGATTCTTTAAAGAAGAGCTTGACCCCAATGGAGCCCTTTTTCAAAACAGCAAAGGAAAGTATCAAAAGAAGAAGCCGGGTTTTCAGTGAAGAAAAAGAGAGACAAAAAAATCTTGTTGTAAGAGCAGAAAAAATTGAAGTTTGCTACAAAGGACTGACTGAAGAATCTACAATGCTTATGAACAAACAGATTTCAACCCCGTATGATTGCATTAGGCGTAAGCTTTTTATTTATTATTGCTATTATATTGATATTTGTTTCTAATTGCACACTTCTTATTTTGACCATTTTTCATACTAAATAAACGTCTCCTTATGCCTGTACTTTGAAATTTTAGAGAAATAATCAGCTGTAATCAATGATTTTGAAAAGTTTCTTATGTAAAACATAAATAAAATGAAATAATTTTCAGGGAAACTAGTTTTTTTTTTATCCAAGATATCGTTTACGAATAACTGAATTGCTGCTATGGTTTCCTCAGTGCCACGGCATTTTCTGAAGCCAAATGAAATTTGATGAGTCAATTTTTCTCTAAGGTTTTAATGTTGTTTATTTTGCCTAACTTTCTAAACACTTCCAATAACAGAGACAAAATAAAAATAGGACTGTAAATATTTACATTTTTTACCCCTTTTCGAAAATTGGAAGTTTTCTTTCTCTATAAAAATTTAGTGAAGATGTCCAAACTCAATGCAATCGTCAGTTGTTTGGATTGTTGGTTATATCTCGACCTGTTTTTTT
The DNA here is from genome assembly GCF_049724085.1 of Artemia sp. Qi Xiang Cuo. Lineage (NCBI taxonomy): Eukaryota > Metazoa > Arthropoda > Branchiopoda > Anostraca > Artemiidae > Artemia > Artemia sp. Qi Xiang Cuo. Next base: position 30,657,203 of record NC_142805.1, read on the forward strand.
TTCTAAAACGAAGGAACGCTGTTTTACTTTGGAACACAGTTATAGTAAAAAAAAAAAATTATATATACTTTTTGTGCTTAATACAGCTACTGTGTAAGTTCTCTTTAATTTGTTTTCGAAATAACATTTACTTTTAAGACTAATTAAGATAATGTTCATAGTTCCTGAATCCGCTAAAATTGACAATTTTTTCGCACTTGCCAATTTTTTAAGCTGTTTTTAATATTGGTTAATTTTGTCCGTGGTTTGTCCATTTACTAGGTTGTAGCTACCGCTGCAACCATGATTTGAGGCCAAGATTATTATTTACTAACATAATTGGGTAAAAACAATGCATCTAATACTGACGGGCTATCGTCTTGTCAGCAGGCTACCATTTCACCAATACTGTCTTATTGGCGTTTTCTATCATCAGTTATTGATAAACAATCATCAGTAACTGGTAGCTTTTTCAGGTTGTTTAGTAGTTTCTAATTGTCAAATCTCCAGTGTGTGTGCTTTGAAAAATTCAAAACTATGTTTTTAGTGCTGATAGCTCTTATGCTTCCTTATAATTAATAATTTTATTGTATTTTTTGTGCTTCTTACAGTAAACATACATATTAAAGGAAATATTTTCTCTTATAACTTTTTCTGGAATATTTTATGTGTTGTTATCTCTTTTGATGCTCCATAGCACTACTCAAATCTGTTCAACTTCATCATCATTTTGAAAGTATTGTAATAACGTACTTTCTCCTGATAGATAGTACGTTACCTTAGATATTTTAGATTCGGTTATTCTGAGATGGGGGGGGGTGACCAATGGTTTTTATAGGGGGGGGGGGTAGGCATAAAGATACAAAAAGTATGCGTTGTTAGGTTACTATTTTGCAGGGATCCTTTGGGTCGATAAAAGAAATAGTAGTTTCCCCCGTTCCCCGCACTTATTTTCTATTTCAATTGATCACTTTACAAATGATATTGTATCATTAAGCTGTAAAATGGGAAGTAGTTAATCTTGTAAGTTATTCACTAATCATAATTACTCTCATTGTTTTTGCTCTAGCAATGATAAGATACTTAAATATTCAACTTGATAAAAACCTAATGAATAATCTATCTTACCTTAGTTTTTTATTACATAAGATGTTATTATTCATCCAGTCATAGGTCTATATCAAATTTTAAGAAAAACACTCTTAGATAGAATCGTGGTCAAGCAAACTTGCTAGTACATTTTTTCTTTCATATTTTACTGCAATTTGTATAGCTTGAAGTGTTACTGAACGGCCGTAAATTTACCCTCATCTCTTTCTATCTTAAATGTAGGATTTTTATGTCCAGGCTTCTCGGCTTAAATAGTGTAACCAGAAAGAACGGCCATTTTGCATATGTTCAATGACCTTATTTCCTGTATCCTGTAACTTCCGGTATTGACCATAGTGCCTGTACCTGGCTTGAGACAAGAGTTGTGTTCATACCTGAGCCAATGAAAAATTGTTAAAGGCATGCTTCAAAGCCAAAGTAGATCCCTGAAAATTTGACACTCTTTGCCGCTGTCTATACTAGCCTACTAGGTATTACGACTTATCTAGCGTGGCTGGATCTAATTTTTTTGTGGTCCCTTTAAAACACCTTCACCATCTCCCTACCTCCCTGGCAGAGCTGTCTTCTAACTTGGCCTTAGGTACCTTGAGCACTTTTATTTGTTATATATTTTGTTGGCATTTACACAGCTTGCTGTGAAGTATTAGAAATTCTTTAGATTAACCAGAATAGCCACATTCTGTTTGTATAATATATGAGAATACACTTTATTTCCATTTACCATCGTGAATGATGTAGAAAAGAGTATATCCAGGTGTTACCAAGTAACTGAAGCAACCCAAGCCATAAGTTTGCAAGATACTTAATGATTAGTGTACTGCGGTGGGCAGCCTAGTTCTATCCTCGTATACAAAGGAATTTATTTCGGAGGAGTGTCACCACTTTAAAAGGCTGTAAAAAAAAATACGCAAATTATATAGAAAGCAGAAATATAGTAAAGGTCCAGATGTCCTGTCACCCTGAGTACTGATTCTTTATTCGGGACAGTCAGCAATTTTTTAGACTAATTTTTTTTTCTTTTTTGACTTCAGATTTAGGAGAAGAGCTCATGAAAGTATCAGCGATAGCTGAAGTCAATGGCGAGCCTTGGGATATGCATAGACCAATCGAATCTGACTGTGAGCTTAAGCTTCTCAACTTCTATAGTTTAGACCCTACTTTGGCCAATAAAGCGTTTTGGAGGAGCGGGAGCTTCCTTCTTGGTGCCGTCATTGAGCTAGCATTTAGAGAAGAAATCCCTGTCGTATTGCACAGTTTTCCTGCGCCCAACGGTATTTGATTATTATTATTATTAAATTATCAATCTTAAAGCTGTGTGCCGTGTGCCCATTTTTCAGCGAGAGCGGGTGCCGCTTGGATATGAAATTTTCAAGAAATTTTTAAAATCTAAAACAATAAAAAAACGTTGTCATAAATGAAAGACCCAGATTTCAGTTGGATTAAACTGGTTTTCTGGGCTATTATATAATGAGGACACGTAAGGTCAACATGATAAGGGAATAAATGATTAAATTAATATTGTCGCGAAAATTTTATTCAGAGGCACCGCTACGTCCAGTTGTTCTACTGTTAGATTCCTATTTCTTTTCAGATTTGTTGCAATTGATTCTTTATACAAAAATAAATAAATTTAACTCTTTTAATAATTTTATCGGATTGTGCCCAATAAACAAGAAAAAAGGAGGCAAGTCTATTATTTTCGTCAACGAAGCTTCATGATAGCATTTGAAAGACCTTTGAAAAATAATTTTTTTACACGATTTTATTTAAGTTCGTCTGAAGAGATTAAAATCTGTTAGTAATATTTTGCACTCTTTCCGTGATCTGATTGAACTTAAATTTTGCTTGCTATTGCAAAAGGTTGGTTACCGAGGACAATACATGAATCCCTTAGTTCAATAATTCAGTAATTTGTTCAAATTGCGCTACATTAAGTAGTGATAATCCGGCTCCCCAGTCATACTCCCGAGCTCCGTCTGGTAAAAGACAATTAAAAGTAATGACCCAACTAGTGTTAAGCTTCTGCTCCATAACATTAATGGTGCCAGAGAAAAGCAAGATGTATTAGCTTTCACTTTTGGTTTGTTCGATATAGTGTGCATCGTCGAATGCCTTTTAAATTCAGATAATGCTATGCGGCTTGAGCTGTCAGATGATCATGGTTTTTTTTATTCGTCCTGCTAAGACGTCACTATCCCGACCGTCAGATGGTCTCACAGTTGCTATTCATAAAAAGTTTCAGAGTAAATTAGTTGATACTATTGATTTATTTATTGCTGTTAATCTTGGAGGTGTAACTGTGTTGTGTGTATACATACAAACTAACTATCTTAATGCTACTTCAAATCATAAATCTGCGTTAACATGTGCCAGCTTATCAAAAGTCACGCATAAAATTAGGGCATTAGGCAAAAAAAATTCTGCTTTGCGGTGACTTTAACACAGATTTAAGGAATGATGCTGCTTCCCTTTCTCAGATGTTAAAAGCCTCTTTTTCATCTCACCTAAACATTTTACATAAAGATCAGACTTACACATATCTGCACAATTCCGGTAGCACCTCAGATTTGGGTTTTATTATAACAGATCTTCAAGAATCGGCGAGCCTTAATGTACATGTACCACAAGATTTTTTAATTAGCGACCATTCACAACTAGAACTGTCCTGCTCTCTTCCAGCGTTATTAAGTGGCGGATCAGGGGTGAGGAAACGGTTCACAAAGAAATCTTGGGATAAAATAGATATAGAGTTGTATCAAGAAAATTTAAATTCTGTGCTGCGTAAAATTAAGATACCATATCATCTTCTTTGTTCTTCGCGCCGTGGGGACCCCCTGGATGTTGAATGTTACCTTGCAGACATTCTCTAAAGGTTGCCGCAAATGTTGCCGTCCCTACTGTATCAGTAAAAACTAACACGCGTAAAAGGGGATGGTCTGATTTTCCTGAGTTAAAGGAAGCTGAACTCCGTCATCGTTTTTGGTATAAAATATGGAAAGATTGCGATAGACCCCGTTCAGGAATAGTTTTTGGTTTGGTTAGCCTAAATGAACAAAGCAGAATTTTCAGAAAGTTGTGAAAATTTGGAAAAAAATGCCAATTTGAAAACTTATCACAGTCAATACAGGATAACCCACAGCTTTTGTGGAAAGAGGTTACTAAACTTACACGTTCCACTTCAACCCTGACAAATCAAATTACCAACAGTGAATGGCACACTCATTTCTCCACTACTATATATGCTTGCGACCCACCACCAATTGACACAGATATCCATGGAATATTGCAGAAACATTTGTTAAAGCTGAATCCCCCAAAAATTTACATCACTATTTCACCTTCTATGCTATTAACACACTCATCTTCTTCAAATAGGCAAAGCCCCTGTTGTGAATGGTCTGCAAGTAGAACAATTGAAGTCCGGTACACATGTGCTGTTCGAACACTTAGCTCTGTTATTTCAGATAATTCTGTCTCAACAGTATTTCCCTAAGACATTATGTGAAGGGCTAGTTACATGTGCGCCTAAAAGGAATAAGGATCCCGCGCTATGCAATTCATATAGACCTATAACCATATGCTCTGTGCTTAGCAAGTTACTCGAAAAAGTAATTTGCCCGTTTCTCCTTGAAAAGTGTGATTTTGGGAATCATCAATTTTGTTTCAGACAAGGTTTAGGAGTCCAAAATGCACATTCTATGTTCTTGTCTATAATGAAACGTCACAAGATGATGAAGAAGAGTCTGTATTTATGCGCGGTTAATATAGCTAAGGCTTTTGACTCCATTTTACAATCACAATCATTAATTAATTTGTTAAATAGCGGAACTAGCGGCTTTATTTGCGTGTGCCTTTGGAATTTTGAGGAAAGGGCTTTTGAGGCTCTTCAGGCTAGTTTATCTAGTATTGGCCTCGCTATTGAACCGTCGAAGGCTGAGTTTATTATAGTAAACTCGAGTGAAAAGACACAATCAGAGTTCCTTAAAGCAGGCTCGATTCACTCAAGTATTTAGGGGCTCCTTTTGGGTCATCGATAAGAGCGACACGCACTCTGGTTATTAATGAGTTAAAAAAGAAACTTCGCAAAATTTATGGTTTGCTAGCAAAATAAAAGGGCAATTTGACTAGTATACATTAGGAAAGCTCTACAATTCTATGTTTGTACCGCACGTGTTTTTCCTAACTCCATTATGGAAACTTTTTTTGTCAACAGAAAAGAAACAAATTAGAGTTCAATTTCACACGAATAAAGAATTTATTCCGCTAAATTTTTTATTGGTATCCCTCTATGGTTCCCTAACTCATATATTAGTAAAAAATACCATGTCTTTGATATATGTGAGAAGATGGAAGAATTATCGGCTCGATTTGAAGACCGTTGTAAGAAAATTCCAGATTTTCCGCTTAACCACCTTCTATATACGATGGAATAGACATTTAGTCCCCAGTGTCTGAACAGTGTTTTATGCTTTAGTTTTTTTTTCTCGTCAGTGTTGTTTGTCACTTTGTCTTATAGTTGATGATTTTTCATGTTTTGTTCTTTTCTCTTTATTACTCCTCTATTGCATTATTGTTTTAATTTAGCGAAAGAGGGTAACTTTCGATTGTCTTTTTTCGTTAGTCAGGTTGGTTACTGTACTGTATAATCGTTAACTATTTTTCTTTCTCTTTGTTTGTACTCCTCTAGTGCATTTTTGTAATGTATAGAAAGAGGGCAAAAATAAATTATAGTTATTAAAGGATCACCCTATCTCCTACATTATAAACTTTTATTAGTTTGTAAATTATTTTGAATTGATTGGGTGGTTTTGTCATAACTTGTGGAGCTTGGATAAGGGATTTGAAAAAATGACAAAAAACTGAACACCAGCTCCCACTTACTCGGGAATCTTGGGAAAAATATTTAAATTCTCACGTTTTGTGCACACAGATAGAGATATTCAGTTTTGACGAAACTTACATCATTAGAAAATGTGAATAATGTTTTTATTTTCGATTAAACAGAGCAGAATTTTCTTTTTAAATTTCAGGAAAGGTCAGTCCCTAAAAATATTCTAGCACACCTGACAGGTAAACGCTAAAAATCAGCTTTAAGGAAATATCATTTGAGCAATGGATGGAGAACCCCAGTGAACGCAATTTTATATCAGGAAGTCATGTAACGAACTGACTGAAAAATCTTGCCGCTTTTACGTGCCTTGAAATTGTTGCTAACACAGAGTAACAAACTTTAGAAATTTCCATCATTATCAAAGAAAAACGTGTCACACCTATAGGAGTAATTTGTTGCCTGTCGCAACAAATTAGTGTTTCAACTCTAATTTCAACACTTGTTGTCGCAACAAGCCTGTGTTTTTCCATGAAAATTTACTATTGTGACCCTAGAGTAATATGTCAAAAACTGTTTCTGCAGTTTTATCCATAAGTAAACCGTTAAAAGTGGTGAATCGGCTCAGATTTAACCTTTGTTTAATGAGAATAGGTTCAGTAGTCAGAAACAAGTTTCAAATTCAAGTTATGTCTTTCCTTTCATATCGATTGATATTTGCTAGCACGAGATTAACGTTATTATTTATTATAATAAAAAATTGGTTGATTTACCGGCCTGCATTCTTGCATTGCTTGTTTTCAAAACAAGCTTCGAGCTTTCTTGTGTATATGAACGTTGGGTAAGAACTAAAGACATTATATTACTAGAAACCAAATTGGACTATTTCAATTGACATCCGCGTGTCTTCTCTGTATGGAGTCATGGAGTGATTTTATTGTTCTTGCCGTTTACAGGAAATCTAACTTGTCTTGGCTTTCCCATTGTGAGCCAGTCGACGTTAGGCGCCTATTTAGTCAAGGTCATTGACTGTTACTAAAAGCACTTTGAGATCGTTAAAACTCGCGCCATCTGTTGTGTTAGTTTATAGTTACAGGCATTCCTAGACAATATGTCTGATCGAGGTTGACTATGTCTCACCCCATATATTTTATAAAGGGGGACGGGTGAAGGGCTTACACAATCCCAATCTAATTTGTTTAACAATATAAAAGAAAAAAGAAGGGATCTTTGAATCACAATTATTACTGGAATAACCATTTTAAAGCAAGAAATTGGCAGTTTCTAACATTTATTTTGGAGAAAAAAAAATAACATATAAGTATATCAAAATGCCAAGTTTACTAGAGAATTTAAAATACAGTTTTTTCAACGAAATATATATAGAACGAGGGAGAGCTGCAGTTTCCCTGCTCCCTTCTTGGGTACGCCCCTGTGTCTATTACTCTGTCACAATCGTAAATCCTCCTTCCAGAGCCAATTTCAGTTGCATCACTGGGTACGCATTCATTTCAATGATTATAATTTACTTCTAGTTCGATCGGGAAGCTTTGTTTATGATGCATACGTTGGCGTTGAAAGCTGGCAACCTTCAGGTGAAGAAATGCGACAGCTTAGCGCTGCATTTGCTCGTCTTGCGGTTGAAGATTTACCATTTGAGCGACTTCAAGTCAACGAAAAAGTTGCGAAAGAACTTTTCAAGGATAATCAGTTTAAGGTGGCGCAAATACCGAAAATTTTTGAAGACCGTATGTTATTTTTATTCTCTTCTGTCTTTCTTTTTCTATTTGCTATGTTCTGGTTGCATTAGAGTCTAATTTGTGAATAGAATGGGAATTCTGCTCGACAGCGTCAGTTATGTTCGTGAGTTTGTAATTTTTTCGAAAAAAGTTAAAGCTTTCAATTATAAAATTTATTATCGCAAACCATAAAGGTTTAAGGTATCATTTTTTGAAGTTTGAAAAGATGGAAGTTTGGAACAGCGTTTTTCTTATCCGTAAGATGAACCAGGTTGAAGACACAAACACATTATATTAGAGGGCGTTAGTTGAGAACAAATTAATGGTGATACAAGCTTTGCAAAGTATTTTTTTGTCATCTCAATCTTCTGTTTCTGTAGCACAGGTACTACTTTAAATCAAGAGTTAACTTCAATTAACTCTGAAAATAAAATTGTTGTAATTATTTCTTCAATGTAAGTTGCGAGAAAAGATATTACCTGGTCTAAAACACATGGTAAAGAGTAAACGAACAATCTGGCTTAGAAAGGAAGGGCTCACTATAAAAGTGGAACAAGACCTTTTTTTTACATTTTTGAATCACCGGCACCCCACATAGCTGAAATGAAGTGCTTTTTACAACATTCTTGAAATACAGTCAAGAATACTGTTTCTCTTCTGTTTTCCCCTTCTCCCCTATTTTTGTTTCTCCTCCCCTATTTTTTCCTGCCCATAGAGCCTTACGGGGGGGACTATGTTGAAGTGCTTGTTGATGCTTGTTGTTGTTGTGCTATAGTTAATCACAATACGTATACATTTGTGAATTGTTCATTTATAAATTAGTAGTTGCTATTATGTTTATTACCATGGAAGTGTGTTTTTTCACAACAAAAATCTATCTATCTAATAACATTTCTGTGGTTTAGGTAGAAAATGAGGTTAGTAGCTGGTTTCGTGTTGAATCAGGAGTTTTGCAGGGTTGTGTTCTATCCCCGTATATATGGATGATTTTGATGGACTTTCTCCTAAGGAGCGCATCAAAGGCAATGAAAAATATAAAAGTGTATTAAGTCCGTTATTTTGACATTTTCGAATCACCAACGCCCCACGTAGCTGAAATTAACTACTTTTCACAGCATTCTTGAAGTACGTCGAGAATAAAATTGCCGCGGGTAAGGTAAAAAATGAGGGTAGTAGCTGGTTGTGTACTAAATCAGGAGTTAAGCAGGTTTGCGTTCTATCCTTATTCACATGGATCATTTGAATAGACTTCGTTCTAAGGAGCATAGCAAAGGCAATGGGAGAACACGGAATCAATCGGGGAAGTAAATCTCTTCAAGACTTAGATTACGCTGATGATCTAAGAATCCTATATGAAAATGTTAGTAAAATTCATGAATTTTTGGAGGTTTTGAGAATTCAAGGTGCAAAAATAGGTTTAGATATTAATGGCTAGAATAAGAGAAAGGTTTAGATGAATAGGACACGTTCTGTGGATGAAGGATGGCAGATTGCCTACAATTGTGCTTGTTTGCCAACCATTTTGGGATAAACGAAAAAGAGATCGTTTCTGAATGGAGTGGGAGGATTTCGTGAGGAAAAATTTAAAGGAAATGGGAACTTCCTGGGAGGATGTAAAGAGGTAGTTGGCTAAATTTTAATTCTAACTATACCCTGAATTGCTGATAATTTATTATTATTTATTATCAGCCTAACCAAAATGCTATCGTTTTTCAGCATGAAATAGGGTTTTACAAGTAGTTGCTAGTCCTATCTAATTACCACCAAACATAAAGATACAAAGTTTTAACCATTAACCTTAGGGATCATATGTCTTGAGAGCTAATTTCCAGAGCATGATCAACTTTCATATTGAAAGCACTATTTAGTCAGTAAGAAGGACAATTATAGGAAATTTTTGAATATCAGAGATTCATTGGATCTTGGGGTGAAGGAGCCCTTTCCCATTCTGATGCACCTCTTCCTATTTATATGATTATTTCGACGTAGCTAACTAAGGTAATAGTGAATTATTGCAAATCAGTTTTTTTTTTTTTTAGTCTGATGCCGGTCGCCTTGTTATAACCCTAGTTGCAAGACCTTACCGGTTGGAGAGTCAATAATATGAGGGAAGAAATTTATTAAAGTGCTCTGAATACTTTGATTTTAGGGTATCTACAATGTGTAGCGTCAAAGGTTACAAGGAACATAGGTACGACCAGGAAATTTAAAAAATGTATTTTCAGGGAAAATTTTTAGACTTGCATATTTTCTTTGGTATATCCATATTTAATGCATTGCTCTTCTGTTTGGTATGAAAGATTCGCTGTCCGTCTGAAACCTCTGTGTGTTCTCCAAATTCAGCTATATGTGCTATTTATGGAATCGATTGATAGGTATAGTTCAGTGAAATGATCTTTACCCATGGGACCAAATTCTACTGTTTTTCATTCATAGTCATACCATAAATTTTTGTCATAAATAAATTCATACCATATTCGTACGTAAGTTGATAATTCTAGTTAATCTTCGGAAAAGAGGTAGTGAAACACTTTTCCCAGTGGTGGCAGGTCTCTTAGATTTATTTTTATTTATTTGTTTGTTTTTTTAATGAGGGAGAGGGAAATCTAATGTTGCCCCTTAGAAAATATGCAATATCAGTTTAACAGTCATCATGAGAAGTAAAAACTTGTCCGAAAGGAAGGTGAATCATAAACGCTTCTACAATAAAAACTGGGTAGTTAAACCGGTCACATTTCCCATTTGGTACCACTTACCTTGCAATTTTATGAAGTAAATGAGACTAGAGTAGACTCGCTTAGCGTCACAGTAGATTGGTGTTATAAGCAGCATTACATCTAATTTTTTGGATATGGTGTTTCCGCTTTTTGGTACGATGATATCAGAGGCAACGCTGTAGCGTTGCCTATAGTAAAGGCCATACGGCTCCAATGTTTTATTATTTATTATTTATTTATTTTTTTCCCCAGAGATAATGCATATAAAAGGGGTCGTAGTAGAAGCTTCAAAGGGGGAGCATTCGATTACAAATTGAGAGTTCTAGTGCCCTTTTTCATAGTCGAAAATGATTTGAGGGCACCTAGCCCCCCTCCCCACACCGACCAGTCTCCCCAAAACAACCAATCGAAATTTGGAGATATCTATTTTGTTCAGCTTAGTTGATTTCCAAATAGAAAATATATTTTTGAGGATACCCCCCCAAATCCCTCAGGGCAAGGGTTTTAAGCTATGCCCGGGGGGCATATAAGGTTTTTATAGAAGTCGTTGTCGTGGAAACTTCAAAACAGGCTCATTCGATTGGAAATTAAAGAGCTAGTGCCCTTTTGAATAATCGAAATTTATTGGAGTTTAACTAGCCCCCCCCCCCCCCACGCCCATCATTTCCCCAAACACATCCAATCAAAATTTACAGATAGCCAGTTTGCTCAGCGTAGTTGATTTCCAGATAGAAAATATATTTTTGAGGAGGACACTCCCCTACAACCCTCAGGGGAAGGGTTGTAAGTTATACCCTGGGGGCATATAAGGTTTTTATAGAAGGTGTTGTCGTAGAAACTTCAAAACAGGCTCATTCGATTGGAAATTAAAGGGCTAGTGCCCTTTTGAGTACTTCAAAATAATTGAAGGGCAACTAGCCCCCCCCCCCACGCCCATAATTTCCCCAGACACATCCAATCAAAATTTTGAGATAGCGATTTTGTTCAGCGTAGTTGATTTCCAGATAGAAAATATATTTTTGAGGAGGACACTCCCCCACAACCCTCAGGGCAAGGGTTTTAAGTTATGTCCTGGGGGCATTTAAGGTTTTTATATAAGGCGTTGTCGTATAAAATTCAATACAGGCTCATTCGATTGGAAATTAAAGGGCTACTGCCCTTTTTAATGGTCGAAAGTGATTGGAGTGCAACTAGCCCCCCCCCCCAGTCCCATCATTCCCCCAAACACATCCAATCAAAATTTTGAGATAGCAATTTTTTTCAGCTTAGTTAATTTACACAAATACAATATTTTTTGGAGGAGTGAACTCCCCCTCAACCTTCTGGGCAAGGCTTTAAAGTTATGCCCTGAGGGCAAATAAGGTTTTTATAGAAGGCACTGTCTTAGAAACTTCAAAACAGGCACATTCAGTTGGAAATTCAAAGGGCTAGTGCCCTTTTTAATAGTCGAAAGTGATTGAAGGGCAACTAGCCCCCCCCCCCACGCCCATCATTCACCCAGACAATCCAATCAAAATTTTGAGATAGCCATTTTTTTCAGCGTAGTCTCTTTCCAGATAGAAAATGTTTTGGAGAAGGACTTTCCCAAAACCTTCGGAGCAAGGGATTTAAGTCAGGCACTTGGTGCTTATTCGGTTTTTATAGTATGTATTGTTGTAGAAACTTCAAAACAGTCCCAGTCTATTGGAAATTCATAGGTATAGTGCCCTTTGTAATAGTCAAGAGTGATATCAGTGCAACTAACCCCCCTCTCACGTCCACCTTTTCTAAAAACACATCCAATCAACATATTAAGACAGACATTTTATTAAACGTAGTTTTAAGTTCTGGAAATTAGGTCTCTGAGGATTACAACTTTCAAAGCCCTCAGGGTAAGGGTTGTAATTTAAGGATTCTCCGAATCCTTCATATTATTTTTTATGGAAGGGATGCTCGTATAAACTTTAGAGAGGGCTCATTTGATTGAAAATTGAAAGTTCTTGTTCACTTTTTAAGAGTCAAAAGAGATTGAAGGGCAACTAGCCCCTCTCCCTCCTTCACGCCCTAAATGCTTCAGATAAAAATTTTGAGATAGACATTTTGTTAAAATAGTTCAGAGTTCTGATAACAATAACTCCGCTGTCGACAGATCCCACCAGGGCCCAGGGGTTGCCGATGTAAGTTATTCCCTGGGGCATAACCTATTAAAGGGGGTTAATAACTTATGGGAAGGTGTTTTGTATGGGAAGAACACATAGAAAATATATTATAATTGTCCAATTATAAGGTTAAAATACATACTCTCTGATAGATGCAAAATTGCTTTGGCACACAAATTCCTATTAAGGTTAATTCCAAACAGTCGTGATCCATTTGTGTCAGCAAGTGAAATGGTATAAAACCCCTTATGGGAAATATTTTTTCAATACATTCATTGTTTTCAATCGCTGTCCACAAGTTATGCAAGCTGTCTATTGTTCATATATAATGTTTATAATCAAATAGGAAATCGTCTAGACTTTGAAAAAATCCTTATTCTATTTAAATTGAAATTTCTAGATCCGTTTTTTAAAGTCAAGAATAATCGGACATTAAGCACCCCCCCCCCCCCCATGCCATAAAAACTGTAAACTTTTTGCAATAAACAACGACCAAAAATTAATTAAAAAAAAAACTTTACGAAAAATAAGTCTTTCAAAGAAAAGAAAAGAAAAGGGCATTCTAACTTTCACCTTAGCAGATACAAAGACCAGTTAAAATTCAGACTCAAAACGACAAGAAATTACTATTAAAGAATAAATGAAACCCAAAACGAACAGAAATTAAATAAACAATTATAGCAAAAACCATACAACCAGTAATAATATAAATGAATAAAAAGATCTTAAAGCAAGTTATGCTTAGATTGAATATGAAAATCAAGCTTAAAACGAAAAAAAATATTTTGCTATTAAAGTATAAATAAAACTTAAAACGAACAGAAATTAAATAAACAATGAATGCGAACAAACATACAATATATATTAATGTAAATGAATAAATAAATCTTAAAGCGAGTGAAACTTAAATTGAATATGCAAATCAAGTTTAAATCGAATAAAAATAACTACAAACAAAGTTTGGGTATCGTCTCACTGCAGAAGTCTAAAACCTACTGCGTCATTGGCGCTTTACTGAAAACGAATTATATTACAAATGTTTTCTTTTGTACTTAATATTGAAAATAAATATTAAAATTACAGTAAAATTTTGAACTGATGAGCTTTTAGCAATTAATATTATTATGCATCAAATATTCAGTCTAATTTATTAGTTCTTTTCAAGATTGGTCAAGACAAATATAGTTTCACTACAAGCAAAATTTGGATACTGCCCCCTTCTTCAACTGTAAAAACCTAAAGCCTGCTGCGTCATTGGTGCTTCACTGAAAATGAATTACTCGTATATTACAAATTTATTATTTTCTAGTTCTTACAGCATTGAAAATGAAAATAAAAATTACAGTGAAAAAAAATCTTGAACTGATGGATCTTTCAACAATTAATATGATTATATATCTAATATTCAATTTGATTTTGTTTATACTTTCCAAGACTGTTCAAGATATAGTTTTGCCATTTTTTTTAACTCTGCCATTTTTTGTAACTAATCGGGTTATTTTGTTATGAAAACATTCTGTGGCTTCTTGGTATTTCAATTTGAGATGAAAACTGCACCTCAAACTTTGTGGAAAATGCATTTTCTTGTATAAAACTCCGAAATATAATAAAATGTCAAGTTTCGGAGTGTTCCACCACTCGCAAGCAAGTGCCATTGGTATATTTGAATCCGCATGGTCAATTTAGGGGGTGGGGGGTAGGCTAATTCTCGTAGCAGCCCCATTCCGTCATGGTATGGTTCACATTTTCAACACCTGGCGTCCGGACTATCATATAATCTACCAAGCATACAACTACCCCAAATCAGTATCAATAAATAAATGAAACCCAAGACGAACAAAATTTAAAATAAATATTAGAGTCAAACTCAAAACTAGCATGAATTAATGTGAGTAGGGTTCAAAACCCCTATGCTTTCTTAAAGCCAGAATATAATTTGTTCTTTACTGAAAAAAAATTCAAATGAGCTTACTGAAAAAAAATGTGCAATGTCAATTTAATATACAGATGCTTATATTTATTCCCTAAAATCTTCATTAACATTTAATTTCTTATAGTTACAAAAGTGAAAATAATTCAAAGAATTGTTTTCAGTAAAGCACCAATGACGCAGTAGGCTCTAGGCTCCTACAATGAGGCGATACACAAACTCTTGGGTGTAATTATTTTTATTCGATTCAAACTTGATTTGCATATTCAATTTAAGTTTCACTCGTTTTAAGATTTATTTATTCATTTACATTAATATATATTTTGTATGTTTGTTCGTATTGATTGTTTATTTAATTTCTGTTCGTTTTAAGTTTCATTTATACTTTAATAGCAAAATATTTTTTTTCGTTTTAAGCTTGATTTTCATATTCAATCTAAGCATTACTCGCTTTAAGATCTATTTATTCATTTATGTTATAATTTGTTGTATGTTTTTTGCTATGATTGTTTCTTTAATTTGTGTTGGTTTTGGGTTTCATTTATTCTTTAATAGTAATTTCTGGTCGTGTTGATTTTTAATTTTAAAAGGTATTTTTATCTGATGAGCTTAAGTTTAAAATGGCCTTTACTTTTCTTTGAAAAACTTATTTTTCGGAAAGTTTTTTTTTTTTAATTAATATAGTACAGTGGTGATAGTTCACATCAAATTGAGTATGTTCGGGTTTTGAACTACGGCAGCTGACTTGACTACAGTAAAGACTGCTGTAGTTTTGACTAAAGAAAATAGCTGTGGTAACTTGCACAAGTGGAAACTGGTACTAGTTTCGACGAAAAATCCCCAACGGCATCTAGCATTTGGTGTTTCTTAGCATTTTTCTTAGCATATTTTTTTGTTCCGACTGTAGTCTTGACAAGATCTGAACTTTATAAGTTTGCTTCTTTGTCAATATGGCAAAATGTTTAAAAATTTGGTAGTATTTTACCATTACTGAATTGTTTATACCAATTGTCAAAGGAACTTAAAATAAAGACTTTTTTCAGATACAATAGTACTGTTCTTATCGAAAGTCGAAAATTCTTTAAGTGAAACTCAAACATACGCAAATGACTACGCGCTTGCACTACTCAATGACAGTAATTACGGATAGTCAACTAAAGTTCGAGGGTGAAACTGTCAGAATAGCTGTGAATATGGAGGGTAAAACGCGTGGGAGTTGACGATAGTTCCCAAGGTCCGAACGTACTCATTGTCTTTCAATGAATCCCAACTGAATTCATGTGAATTCTTTCAAATAAATTCAATATGTACTATAGGTAATGTTAAAGTTATTTGTGATGCTTTTTTTTTATATACAAAAAGAGATTATAAAGCAAAGAAAGACCTACTGTTGCTTGTTTTTTGTACCAGAAACCAAATTCAAGTTCTTTTTCTGTTGCTTTGCAGACGGTAGCATTACTGTGTACCGAGTTGGTGAACATGTTGATATTAGTAGAGGACCTATGATCTCATCAAGTAGTCTTTTTGGTCGCATTGCTGTATCTTCGGTAAGCTGTATCTTTTATAACAATCGGCCATGTCTGTAAATTTTATAATCATCCATTTATTTAATATTTAAATACAGCAAAGTTTGAAACCAAAAAAGTAATCCAGGTAGCTGATTGGGTAGAGTGTCACACTCTTAAGCTCATGGTTGTGGGTTTGAGCCCAACTTTAGGTGTTTTATTCCATCGGTAAAAAGCACAAGTATCGAGAATGTCTCCATTTTTGGATAAAGGTTGCATTTGTTGAGCAAAAAATAGAATACCTGTGGAGATTAAAAAGAGTTCCATTAAAGTGGGTGGTTGGGCGTGAAGGTGGTATCTCTTTTCTTCATAAATGGGTATTTATACAGTTATTTAATTTTATACATAACCATCCACTGTTTGTTGAATAAAAAATCCAATTCAGTAATTGAGTTTAAATTATAAATAAAGAGAAAAATTGTATAACTAACTGTACCTGTTCTAGGAAAAGTTTGAGATATCGCTATGTTCCACCGGTAAAGTTCACTATGTACTGAACTGTCCGAGCAAATCGATTGCCAACAGCCAGGACTGGAGGCATGAGCAAGCGCAAGGAAGTGACAAAAGCAGCCGGCGTTTCGCTAGACAAAACGCCTGTGAAACAGACGTTTTTAGCTAAAGGCTTGGTGTCGGTGTTATAACTGTTCTTTATATGATTATCCCTTGAAATAATTTGCCATTAGAACAAGAAGAGCCTTACCTTCTTATTTTAGCAAATTGGTTTGGATAATAGTGAAAAATTAACCGCATGTTCTGAAGTCTAAGCTGTAATGCTGATTAGCATACCACGCTTTGTGGAATACATGTTTTGTACTTTGGAAACTGTAGTCTGAACGCTGCATAAATATATTTTCGAGGTCAGACGATTTAATGAGAATAAATTTGATTATACTACCAGCAAAAGATTGTGTTTAGCTAACAAAAAAGTGACTTGTCCAAACTTGCTTTATGAACCAAGTTTGGTAACTAATTTTTTCTAATTTTTTTTCCTCAAAATACTGCATGGAAGCTCAAAAAAATTAATGAAAACTTTTAATTGTAAAAATGACAATTGAGGGAAAAAATAAAGTTCTCCACTTTTTCTGATTATAGTCTTTTAGAGTTTGGCATAATAATTTATCTTTTTCTACCGGTATGAATAGTATTTTATGCAGATAACAATATCGGTATAATTTAAATTTTATTATTTTAGAGTATGGAAAGGCCTGAAGATCCCTTTCCCTAGTTTTTACCTTGCGTAGGACCTCTATTTCTGGTTCAGGAGGGGGTACACTTTTTGGGTCCTCCTTTGGCCATGTTACAGCGTCGATATTACTCTAACAGCCTTTTTTCTTCTTTGGGCAGTGGAAAATCAAATTAAGGCCGTTTTTTAGCACTAAGATCTTTCATCTTTCTGCAAGGATTATCGTTTTTTCAACTCATCTTTGTTCTAAGATCTTACAGCTCACTGATGTTAGCAAAAAGGGCGAAAGACGCCATCTTTCTGCCATATAGAACAATGATGAGAGAACTTTGATGATATACTCATCATTGTTCTCAGACCGCGGGTCGGTGCAGAATGATGAAAGACGTTTGCATAAAAACGACAAAAGATGTAAGATCTTGGTTCAAAGATTTCACTTTTAAGCGTTTTCTGACGAAAGATGCAAGATATTAGCACATTGATGAGTGAAAAAACAGGGCTATTGAAAGGGGTCTGGCTGCAGACATTTATATACAACGCCCATAATTAGGTCTGATGCTCCTATTCGTGTAAATGATCCTCCTACATGCAAATGAGGCTCATTCCCATAGGACAAGGTCAAGGAATATTATCTATGTTAATAATTTAGTTATGTCTAGGTCGGGGTTTTCTCTAGTTTTTAGAGGTGCTAAGTTATGAGATTCGTTAAATAAGGATATTAAAGGTACTTGCGATGTAAGTGAATTTAATGGATGTTGAAAAATGAATTGTTCTTTAAATATTATTTTGACGATTAAGTTGATAGGATTTAAAATTGATAAAATGGTATTAAATCATGATTATTAGTTTTATTATTTTGTGTATTTTAATTTTGATTGATGTGTGTTAAGGAAGGAGTGGAGTGGTAAGTTAATGGTAGCAGGGTACATGATGTTGTTGTTATGTTTTGTTTGTTTTTTCTTTCGGAAACACTTCTGATGCAAAAATAGATTAATTTTTTTGATTTGTGGATTTATTTGATTGTCCCTCCTTCATATCATGTCTTGGCATTTGGAGGAAATATGGTTGTGTTAGTTCTCTTTTTATTAATCGATATTAAATAAAATAAAGAAAAAAAAAACAACAGAAATTCTAAAGCTACTGAAAAAAAGAAAACAGATAATAAACTAAGCCACTTTACGTAAATTCAATATGTAATTAGCAAGGCCGTGTCCAGGTGGATAGGTTTTTGCGTTTGATGGGTTTTCACGTTTGAACCCCCTCCCCTGAATTTTATCAAACTAGTAAAAAAGTAAGAAAAATACATATAAAAATTTTTGACACATTTTGCAGTTTGTTTTTTTTTACCCCAGTCTCCTCCTCCCCCAAACAAAATCCTGGGTAGACCCTTGGTAGTTAAACTTAGTTAAAAGTGTTATTATAAATTTAGGCAACAAAGCAGTTTGTGCAGAATAACTCCATTTTTCAAATATTCCTTCCTTAGGTTCTTTTTTTTTTGTTTAACTGGAAACTTCTAAGCATTCTGAGATCCAAATGGAGTTGTTTAGAACTAAGTGGTTCAATCAATTCAGTGCGCTTTTAGAGGTGCTGGTAAAATGCGGTACATTAGAAAATTTTTCGGTATAATATAAATAGTTCGATACATTTTTTTTTTCTTGCTCCTTTCTGACTTGGATATCTGTTTATGTTTTAGATTGTTGAAAATTTTCTTCTTACTATGACAAATTAATATTTGTATTGTTTTTACTTGCAGATTCACTTGCTCAACAGTGATATTCCCAACCTATTTCGGTTTCAAGGAGTCGCAATACCAAAACAACTAATGGTACTTTGGATCTTATTTTTATTTGTGTTAATTTATGTCCATTGTTGGGCAACAGAGAAGTTATGGTGGTGGGAGATAATAGGCTTGTAAAAGGTTTGCTTTCAACTCAATTAAATTACGCCCCCGTAATAAGAGGGGTATTAGAAGCTGGGATATATCAGCATATAAACTGGGATATCCAAAAACAAATAAAAAAAAAACAAAAAAAACAATGCCAATGCTTATATCCTCACTAGGGCTTCAGTTGTGCTGGTGTTTGTCAATGCAACAATACAAAAACCTATGCCCATTGTAAGGGAAACAAAAAGATTTTTTTTAATAATGGAGAACAACAAAAAGATAAACTTACCATAAAGAAATAGTCATAAGCTCAATATCGAAGAGGATGAAGAAACATTGGTAATTTGCCCCTAGATTCGTCCGAATAGCCCCTCTCCTCCCTCCCTAGAAAAAAACGCCATTTGTAAGTACACTTGTACTTTCTTGTCACTTTCCTCGTCCTTCCTACGAAGAATTCCCTGAAATCAGCCAATTCTCACATAGGTGTGTGGCTTATTTCTTTCAGGCAAACTCAGTCATTTGCGAGTTCTATCAGGAATTCTAAATCAGAAAACTAAGTATTTCCCCTAAGTTGATACGTCCACTATTTGTAAAAAAAAATACGTCCACTATTTGTAAAAAAGAAAGAAAAAAAAAGAATTAAAGTGTATCCAAAATAAAGTTGTTCAATAGCGCTCAAACAGTGCATATTAGGCCAAAAGCAATGCTGAATGGTCAGTAAATCGATAATCAGTAATTAAGGCTCTAACAGGATCCACGCAACTATCAGGGTTAACATTCCGTCATATATTTCAGTAACTTCTTCAATATAGCAAAGCAATTTGATGCTAATATACCTGTTATAGATGCTAGTATAGATGCTTTATAATCATCCCAAAATAAGAGTTGAACAGGAATTCCTAAAGGCCTCAGATTACTCTATCGCCAAGACATGCAAAGATTCCGCAATTCAATTTTAGAATAGAAACCACTGGACACTGACAGAGACAGAGTGGTACTGTGTTTGGCCCCAACCCCCGAAAATTATGTCCGACTCCTAAAAACGTTGCAAAAATGCATTCAAAATTTTGTTGATGTGTTTTTATAACCTCCCCCCTCCCCGAATAAAAATACTGGACACAACCTTGATATCGATTAACATGCTTCTACTGAGACAGTCAACTTTGTTGAGCGATTCAGTTAACCATTAAGTTACCGCCAAAAAAACAAAGCTGTTGTATCAATGGTTTTCATAGCTGTTCTTAAAAGCGCTTTACTTAATTTTTCCATTTGATTTTGATTTTTCTTCTTTTTTTTAGCTAAACCATTTTGCCTGGGGAATTGTTCAAGAGAGGAGTAAACATTTGGTAAGTTTGTCTACTAGGGTTCAGTAAGAATTATAATTAATTTTAATTATCTGAAACCTGAAATTTTGTTCTTAACTTCATACTCAGTGTAATGTCCATGTTTTTGCCATTTCAAGATTTCCAATGCCGGGATATAGCTGAAAGCTACAATATTTCATCGCAGAAAACACTTGATGTCTTCTTTCCCCGATAAGGTTCGAAGCAGGAGGTCAGGGCAAATTTCTTATGAAAGGCGATTATGGGAAAATGTCACAAATGTTCAACAAGCTGGGTACACCAGTTAGAAACGTGATTCGACCCCCCCCCCCACCCCTCACCCCTCCTCATAAAGCATTCCATCTCACGTTGTTTATATTTGAGTTCAACACGAGAGGGGATTCCAAAGTTAAATGACCCTTTGAAGTTATACAGCTCTAAGAAAGGCCCCATACATTTTTCTAGAATGGATCTTGCAAAGAAAATTCCAAAAGGGAGGAGGCTAGGGTTAAAAAATCTCCTTTAGAGAACAAATAAAACAGTAAGCCGTATCTAATTGGCTGTGTTTTAATTTGTTATTCAAGGTTTTTCCAACATATCGATCCCACACCTCAGTGCATATTGTTTCTGCAAATCTTTGGTTGTTTCATTTTATTTTGATCGAAAGTAAAGCGATGCATTCAAAGTAAAGACTTGCTTCTCTCCGGGACCCTATGTGTCAGTAGTTATTCCATTTTTTTTTTTTTTTTATTTCTTCTGCTATGAAAAAAATAGCTTCCATACGGCTCTAAAGAAAGTTTTGTTATTGTTTGACTTTAAACATTAAAAGGACTTTGTTCGTACACTCTTGTATAATCTGTAAAATATAATCTGAAATAAAACAAAATAGTTTGTTTCCAAATGTTATTTTTCCCGATGCTCCAGCAATGATTTGAAAGATTTTGCACCGTTCTCTCTAATCCGCTCTATGTGTCTCTCTCCACCTTTATCTCTTTCTTTCATTCTCTTTCTTTTCTAAATAAAAAGAATTTTATTCATGCACTCTTGAATAATCTGTAAAATGTATAATCTGAAATACAAGAAAAATAGTTTTTTTTGAAAGTTATTTTTCCCTAACGCTTCGACAATGACTTGAAAAGCTACGCACCCGTCTCTCTCTCTTTTACTCTCTCCCTCTCTCTCTATACCCCCCCCTCTCTCTCTATACCCCCCCCTCTCTCTCCTCTCCCTCCCCCTCTCTTCCTTTTTCTTTTTTTTTTTCCTTTTTGGTTTAAGTAATCGCTTTTGTTTTCATTCTTTTTCAGAATCCATGCCGAATTCCTGGATCACAAATATCCTTACAGCAAGCTAGTATCGCATCATAATGTGTTTAATTATAATTCATTTTTAAAATTACAAGAAAATTTAGTCTATGAAAGATGTTACCTCGACATAATTTATAAGGATCACTCAAGACACCACTTCAGGGCAGGAGAGCGCGCTATTTTTCCATGTGAGAAATAAATGTGGTTTAAAAATACGTCTCATTTGAAAACCATTCAAAGTTACTGACAGCATAATATGTATTTTACACTGATGTGTTGGACGGCTTCAAATAAAGCCTGTTGTAAAAGAAAAGGAAAAAAGAAATTATTCATGTACGATGAGCCAAAATCAAAACCTGCATTAATTTAAAAAGGATCAGAAATTAAATAAAAAACCAAGTTTTTTGTAACTGAAAGTAAGGAAAACGAACAGAAATTATTCCGTATATGACAGGGGCTGTCCCCTCCTCAACGCCTCGCTCTTTACGCTAACGTTTGACTCTTTCTCACAGCTCTATTTTTTTGGAACAATAAAAAACTTTAGTGTAAAGAGCGAGTCGTTGAGGGCATAGCCCCTTTCATATACGGAATAATTTCTGTTCGTTTTCAGTTTTAATGTCGCTCGTTACTTTCAGTTAAAAAATAACTTGTTTTTTTTTATTTAATCAGATGCAGAACACGAATTTGAACTGAATAGAATATAAAATCAATGTGATTCTAGATAGAGCAATTGTTAGCTATATGTGGGCAAATTCAATAATAGCCTATAGTTCTTCAGAAAGATAAGGATGGAAAACAAGGAAACAAAAAGGGGAAAAGAAAAGAGTGCGTATCAACCGGGAAGATCCTCAGAAATTATACATTTTGGCAGCCTTGAATTACCTAACTGAATTACTTGAATTAGCAGGAACTAATTGCCTCAATCTCTATTTCAGAATATTTGAAAACCATATCTTAAAAGGATTAAAAAAGGAATAAAAAGGTTAATGTAAACGTTTAAACAGTGGACTAATTTCGTCAAAATCCTGGGAGGGGGGCAAAGCTGGAGGCAATTTTCCCAAATCAACTGAAATTTAAAACTGTAAAATGAGGAATGTACTACCATAAAGGCAAAGGTATACTAAAGAAAACTGATCCATTTCTGTTTATGCTTGAATTATGCAATCTTATCTTAGGAAAATTTCTCCAGGAAAACACTTATTATAATAGTTATTACTTATTATAATAGCAATACTTTTTATTAACGCTTATTATAACAACATGAAGCTACTTTCGTAAGACAGATTTGAAAGCTTTGGAAGGCAGTCGAGAACTAAATTAACATTTTTATTTTTAGTTAGAAACAATCTGAAACTCCTAACAAAAGTCTTTAGGAATGGCACATGGTGGCTTCATTGAAATTCTCAGAATTCGAAACTTAGGTTTTTTGTGATGCATATTTTATTCTTGAGGTGACACCATGGTCCTCCCTAGTTTTCAAGAAATAACATGAAGTTATCGGCATGAGTAATATTTTTCACGGATGGCAAGTACACCAAGCTTCATAATTACGTTTTTTTAGACACCGAGACCTGACATTTGTTATCACTCTAATTTTACCTTATTATTATACCGAAATAAGGCTAAGAAACGTCAATTAATAGATGGCATTTGTGTTTTTTTGTCGACACTTGGACAAGGTTCAAATCTTGCAAGTTACCCATACTTTTTGGCCACGGCTTTCAGAAACGGACACCTCTCTAATTACCCTTCGGTAGTAATTTTGAACATTTAGCAAGGTATTCCTTGGATTCTAAGATGAATAATAAAAAATAGAAGGGTCTTCACGTTAGCGTTTATTAGCGCTTGGTTTGATAAAAAGAAAGGAGATCTGAGGAGACTGCTTTTTAACGACATTTTTAAAAGGAGCATACTTAATATTAAAGTTTGATAAGATTAAAGGTTTACCAGCTGGAACACTATAGTATTGCCATTGGCTTGCTTATGTCCTTCAGAATTCATTTCAAAGGCGGCCCCGAAGCTCTAGGTGCTGATACTGTGGTAAATGACTTTCTTAAATATGGTGGCTTTGAGGTTAGAAATAAGTTACTGAAGATTATGAATATGATTTTTGGAAAAAGGGGGAGTACCTAGCAATTTTAGGAAAACCCTAATAAGAAGGGTGATAAGAGGGAGTGTGGTAATTAGAGCCATTAGTCTGGTTTTTGTGGGTAGCAAATTACTTAGTATGATACTTATTAGACTTAGAGATGCTGTAGACAAAGTTTTAAGAGGAGAACAATGTGGTTAGTGGAAGGGCAGAGGATGTGTTGACGAAATTTTCACTCTGAGGCTAATAATTGAGAAGTCCCTCAGTCATCAAACATTTTTAATCCTCAGTTCTATAGCTTATGAGCAAGCGTTTGATTCAGCTGATAGAAGAGATTTTGCGAAGGTATTATCCTTGTATGGTATACCAGACAAATACATTAAAATGATTAGTGCTATGTACGAGAATAACACAGGTGTGGTTAATATAAGAAATTAGGTTAATAGTCGGTTTTGTATTAAATTAGGAGTCAAGTAGGGTTGCGTTCCATTCTTATTTATATGGAAGTAGTACCCTATCTTCAGGTCCTAGGACATGCCTTCCCTTTTTCCATAGGATTTTAAAGACATGCCCTCTGACGTCAGGGCAGCCCTATCAAAATTTCTATGACAATGCTGGCAAGACTCCCACCCCTGGCAAGATTTCCGTGAGAGCCCTGTTTCTAGCTGGCAAGATTCCCACGGGAGCCCTCTGACGTCACGGCATTCATAGGGAAAATAGCATTGGATTTTAAAGGCAGCCCTCTGACGTCACGACATCCGTAGGGAAAATAGTATTGGACTTCTGCCGCAGCCCTCTGACGTCACGCCATCCCTAGGAAAAATAACATTGCACTTCTACCGCAGCCCTCTGACGTCACGTCATCCCTAGGAAAAATAGTATTGGATTTCTACCGCAGCCCTTTGACGTTACGTGACACACCCTCACAAGTTTCTGTGACAGCCATGGCAAGATTCCCATCCCTGGCAATATTCCCGTGAGAGCCCTGGGAAGATTCCCACCCTTAGTAAGATTACCGTCAGAGCCCTGGTAAGATTCCCGTGAAAGCCCTGTTTTTATGCAAAATTCTCATAACTTCCCTTGAAAGATTCCTGGATGTTTCAATATAATTACTTGGAATGTGGTCGGGATAATACACAAGTTCAATTAACAAGGGGAGCTCTTAATCCCTCGCACCTGCACAACCCAGTCACCAGTCCTATTAAAGGAAACACACTTGCCAAGACTCCATGAGACACCCCTCTGGACTCTATTGAGGTCACAGGACTTACCCCGTTTCAAACAGTCAGGTGTATTAAGCTTGAAGCAATTTTATGTGACCCTACGTCAGGAACCCATGGGGGAACCCCCGCATATAACTTAACAAGAGCTCACACGTTACGTAATGATTATGCAACACTGTCACGTAATACTTTTTTTCGCCCGAAACGCTCAAAGCGGTTTTTTACCTTAATGGCGGCAGACTCTTTATGGAAAGTCACGTAATAATTGCGCAGCCATAACTGCCAGATAATACCATTTTGACATTTTTCGCCCGAAAGCCTCAACACACTTTTTCCTCCTCATGCCTTTTTATTTTTTTTTTGCTCGAAACGCTCATCACATTTTTCTTTATTTCATTCTTTTTCCTTAGCTCTTGACCCCGCCAGGACTCGAAAGGTCAATTTTCTTCCAAGGGGAACGCAGTCTAACCGAGAGGACTAAACTGCTATTCCCAGTATTTTGTCTTAATACCAATACTCTAAAATTAACCTAATGCGTGACACCTAAGATTTCTCATTTTTGGCAAACAATAGAAATAGAATGACGTGTTACTCTCAAAATTTGACACGATCCAGGAGACGTTTGCTCTCAATATGTTTATAACGATAAAACGAAAATGTATGGCTTCTTTGCGTGGGTTATTAGATTTCACACTATCACGTCAACATCCCCCCCTCTAGCATGCAATACCGGAGGAATAAGGTTGATAATTAGATGCAAATTTAAGACATGTCAAGAGCTCTCAAGGAAAATATCCATTTCTTTGAGTACTTGTTAGATTTTCACCTCCTCCATGGAAAACATTCCTTAATGCCTCCACCCTAATTTTTAAACTGTAGTTCACCCCACAATGACATTACTTGACTACCCCCCCCCCTCCCCACCCTGACAGCACACCATTACCTCCAAGATGATTCTTCAACACATTTCATGTTAAAAATTATGCGTCAATCGGGATGATTCAAGTTTTTGCAAACCAAAATTATTATAATAACCTTCAAACACTCCACTCCCTCATGGCATCACCCCCTCCCCCTACCCCTCTGTCATCCAAATAGCAATTCCAATGGCGTGGTGTGTTTTTGTGTGTGTGTGTGTGTATGTTTTGGGTGTTTGTGTGTGTGTTTGACAAACACACAACGGGCTCACACAAACACAAACACTGTTTGTGTTCTGGGGGCATATAAGGTTTTTATAGAAGGCGTTGTCGTAGAAACTTCAAAACAGGCTCATTCGACTAGAAATTCAAAGGGCTATTACCCTTTTTAATCGACGAAAGTTTTTGGTGGGCAACTTGCCCCCCCCCCCCCCCCACGCCCATCATTTCTGCAAATACATGCTCTCCCAACATGGAGGGAGTTGTTTCGATCAGTGTAGTTGACTCTCAGGCAAAAAATATGTTTTTGAGGATGAAACTCCCCCACAACCCTAAGGAAAAGGGTTTTTATCTATAGTCTGGGGGAATTTAGAGTTTTTACAGAAGGTGTTGTCGTAGAAACTTCAAAACAGGCTCATTCGATTGGAAATTCAAAGGGCTAGTGCCCTTTTTAATTGTCGAAAGTTATTGGAGGGAAACTAGCCCCCCCCCCACGCCCATCATTCCCCCAAACACATCCAATCAAAATTTTGAGATAGCCATTTTGTTCAGCGGAGTTGATTTCTAGATAGAAAATATGTTTTTGAGGAGGACACTCCACCAAAACCCTCAGGGCAAGGGTTTTAAGTTTTGCCCGGGGGGCATATGAGGTTTTTATAGAAGGTGTTGTCTTAGAAACTTCAAACAGGCTCATTCGATTGGAAATTCGAAAGGGCTAATACTGTTTTTAATAGTCGAAAGTAATTTGAGTGCAACTAGCCCCCCCCACGCCCTTCATTCCCCCAAGCACATCCAATAAAAATTTTGAGATATCCTTTTTGTTCAGCGTAGTTGATTTGCAGATAAAAATATGTCTTTGAGGAGGACACTCCCCCACATCCCTCAGGGCAAGGGTTCTAAGTTCTGCCCTGGGGGCATATAAGGTTTTTATAGAAGGTGTTGTCGTAGAAACTTCAATAAAAGCTCATTCGACTGGAAATTCAAAGGACTAGTGCCCTTTTTAATAGTCAAAAGTGATTGGAGGGCAACTAGCCCCCCCCACGCCCATCAGTCCCCCAAACACGTCTAATCAAACTTTTGAGATAGCCACATTATTCAACATTGTTTTAAGTTCGGTAAATTAGGTTTTTGAGGATGACAAACCCCCACAGCCCTCAAGAAAAGGGTTGTAAGTTATACCGCGGGGGGCATATAAAGTTTTTATAGAACGCGTTGTCGTAGAAACTTCAAAAAGGGCTCATTCGATTAGAAATTGAAATGGCTAGTGCCAAAAGTAATTGGAAGGCAACTAACACCCCTTCCACGCCCACCATTTCCCCAAACTCACCCAATCAAAATTTTAAGATAGCCATTTTGTTCCACGCAGTTAAAGTTCAGGAAATTATACCTTTGAGCAGGACACTCCCCCCACAGTCGTGAGGACAAGGGTTATAAGTTCTGCCCTGGGGGCATATAAGTTTTTATTGAAATCTTTGCGTAGAAACTTGAAAAAGGCCCCATTCGATTGGAAATTCAAAGGGCTAGTACCCTTTTTAATAGTCAAAAGTGATTTGAGGGCAACTAATCCCCCTCTCACGCCCACCTTTTCCCCAAACACATCCAATCAAAAATTTTAGATAGCCATTTGATTCAACGTAGTTGAAAGTTTTGGAAATTAGGTCTTTAAGGATGACAACCCATCCCTTCGCAACCCTCAGGGCAAGAGTTGTAAGTTATGCCATGGGAGCATGTTAGGTTCTTATGGAAAGCGATGTTGTAAAAACATCAAAAAGGGCTCAATAAATTGAAAATTGAAAGGGCTAGTGCCCTTTTAATAGTCGAAAGTGATTGAAGGGCAACTAACCCCCCTCTCACGCCCACCATTTCCCCAAACACATCCAATTAAAATTTTGAGATATCTATTTTGTTCAACATAGTCGAAAGTTCTGGAAATTAAGTCTTTTAGGATGATAACCCCATCAGAGCCCTCAGTGCAAGAGTTGTAAGTTATGCCCTGGGAGCACATAAGGTTTATATAGAAAGTTGTTGTAGAAATTTCAAAAGGGGCTCATTTGATTGGAAATTGAAATTGCCCTTTCTAATAGTCGAAAGTGAGTGGAAAGTGATTAGCACCCTCCCACGCCCACCATTTTCCCAAACATGTTTAATCAAAGTTTAGAGATAGCCATTTTGTTCAACGTAGTTGAAAGCTCTGGATATTATGTATTTAAGGATGACAAACTCCCCAGGGCAAAGGCTGTAAGTTATGCCCTGGGGGCATACAAGGTTTTTAATGATAGAGTTGTCGTAAAAACTTCAAAAGGGGCTCATACGCTTGAAAATTAAAAAGTGTGGTTCTCTTTTTAGTATTTTAAAGTGATTGGACGGTAACTAACCCCCCTCTCACTCCCACCATTCCCCCAAACACATCCAATCAAAATTTTCAGATAGCCGTTTTGTTCAACGTAGTAGAAAGTTCTGAAAATTAGGTCTATGAGGATGACAACCCCCTCACAGCCCTCAGGACAGGGGATGTAAGTTATGCATTGGGGGCATTTAAAGTTTTTATAGAACGCGTTATCGTAGAAACTTCAAAAAGGGCTCATTCGATTAGAAATTGAAATTGCTAGTGCCCTTTTTAATAGTCGAAAGTAATTGGAAGGCAACTATCCATCCTTCCACGCCCACCATTTCCCCAAACACATCCAATCAAAATTTTGAGATAGCCATTTTGTTCCACGCAGTTAAAGTTCAGGAAATTATACCTTTGAGCAAGACACTCCCCCCACAGTCTTCAGGGCAAGGGTTATAAGTTATGTCCGGGGGCATGTAAGTTTTTATTGTGCCTTCCCAAGGCCAGAACATAATTTGCACTATACTGAAAAAAAATACAAATGAATGTGCATTGTCAGTTTAATATACATATACTGATATTTAGTAATCAAATTGTTAATATTATTTGATTTATTAAAGTTTTACTTTGTTTTTCCCTGAAAAGACTATGTCTATTTAAACGAACAGAAATTAATTAAAACAAATTTTCCACAAAATAAGATTTTCAAAGAAAAGTAAAGAACTCCATTAAACAAAAAATGAGCAAAAATAAAATCAAATAATCTACCAAGCGTGAAACTGTCACGAATCAGCATCAATAAATAAATGAAACCCAAAACGAACAGAAATTACAATAAATAACCGAGTCTAACTCAAAACGAGCAGAAATTAACAATAGTAGGGCTCAAAACCCCTATGCCTTCCCAAGGCCAGAACATAATTTGCACTATACTGAAAAAAACAAATGGAATGTGTATTGTCAGTTTAATATACATATACTGGTATTTGTTAATAAAAATGTTAATATTATTTTATTTATTGAAGTTATAAAAGTAAAAACATTTATATTTTTTTCAGTAAAGTGCAAATTATGTTCTGGCCTTGGGAAGGCATAGGGGTTTTGAGCCCTACTCATGTTAATTTTTTATTGTTTTAAGTATGGATTGGTTATTTATTGTAATTTCTGTCAGTTTGTGGTTTCATTTATTTATTGATGCTGATTCGTGGTAGTTTCACCTTGGTAGATTATTTGATTTTATTTTTGCTCGTTTTTGGTTTAATGGAGTTCTGTACTTTGCAAAACTGATATTGTGGAAAAAGTTTTTTTAATTAATACTACAAAAATGTCAAGCCTTCCAATAACTTTCGGCTGTTAAAAAGGGCACTAGCCCTTTCAATTTCATATCGAATGAGCCCTTTCTGAGTTTCTACGACAACGCTTTCTATAAAAACCTTATACGCTCCCAGGGCATAAATTACAACCCTTACCCCGAGGGCTATGAGGGGGTTGTCACCCTCAAAGACCTAATTTCCAGAACTTTCAACTACGTTGAACAAAATGTCTGTCTCAAAATTTTGATGGAATATGTTTGGGGAAATGGTGGGCGTGAGAAGGGGGTTTGTTGCCGTCCAATCACTTTTGACTATTAAATAGGTCACTAGCCTTTCAATTTCCAATCGAATGAGCTCTTTTTGAAGATTCTACGACAACGCTTTCAGTAAAAACCTTATATGTCCCCAGGGCATAACTTACAACCCTTGCCCTGAGGGCTGGGGGTTGTCATCCTCAAAGACATAATTTCCTGACCTTTCAACTACGTTGAACAAAATGGGTATCTCAAAACTTTGATTGAATGTTTGGGGAAATGATGGGTGTTAGGGCGTGGGTTACTTGCCCTCCAATCACTTTTAACTAATCAAAAGGGCACAAGCCAGTTCAATTTCCAATTGAATGAGCCCTTTTTGAAGTTTCTATAAATCACTATCTATAAAACCTTATATTCTCCCAGGGAATAATTTACAACCCATGCCCCGAGGGCTCTGAGGGGGTTATCATCCTCAAAGACCTAAATTCTAAAACTTTTAACTACGTTGAACAAAATGGCTATCTAAAAATTTTGATTGGATGTGTTTGGGGAAATGGTGGGCGTGGAAGGGGTGTTAGTTGCCTTCCAATCACTTTTGACTATTAATAATGGCACAAGCCACTCCAATTTCCAATCGAATGGGCCCTTTTCGAAGTTCCTATGACAACTCCTTTGATACGAAGTGCCCTGGTCTAAGACCAAGAAAAATAAAATTATAATAACAATACATTGTGCCAACGTCGTTCTTTACTTATGCAGCGCTACTGCGCTGCCTATGATACCAGACAAATACATTAAAGTGGTTTGTGCTATGTATCACTGCTGCGGTTAGGTAGGAAATGGGGTTAGTAGTTGGTTTTGTATTAAATCAGGAGTTAAGCAGGGTTGCGTTCTACTCCCATTTATATGGATAATTTTCATGGACTTTGTCTTAAGGGGCACAGAAAAGGCAATGGGAGAACATGGAATCAAATGGGGAAGAAAAACATTATTGGACTTAGATTATACTGATGATTTAAGCACCCTAGACGAAAGTGTGAGCAAAATGAATGAACTTTTAAGAGGTCTTGCGAGTTCAGGGTGCTAGAATAGGTTTGAAAATTAATGTTAACAAGACTACGTCGCTAGCTAGGAATAAGTGAAGATGACAAGGTGACATTGGAAAACGAAAAGATCTATCAAGTGGACAGCTTCACTTACCTCGGTAGTGCTATTAGTAAAGATACTATTTGCAGTGGAGATTTTAAAAGTAGAATAGTCAAGGCCAAGGGAGTTTTTTCAGTTAAAAAGCTTGGAAGAATAGGAAGATACGTATGCAAGCCCAGATTAGAATATTGGAAGCTAAAGTGATGACAGTGGTCAAATATGGTTCTGAAGCATGGACGCTCCAAAAAACGGAGGAGGATTTGCTAGATGGATTTCAAAGAAATTAGCTGCGGATTATTTCGGGTATGCGACTGACCGCCCGTATTTCAAACAATAGGCTGTACGAAAAGTACGGTTTAGTTCCGCTTTCTATGGCTATAACGAGAGAAAGGTTGAGATGGCTAGGGCATGTTCTGCGGACGAAAAATGACAGATTACCTTCAAGGCCGTTAAGCCATACACTAATAAGTTTCCTCTAATTACACCTGTTACAACACTTCAAAAATATCGTATAGAAAAAAAAACATTACGAATTCGTATACCATTTAATCAATACAAAAATCAGGCAACATACAGTTCTTTACACAGAACAATCAAAACTCAAACTTCTTTTTGTTTAACTCTGGGTTTATAGAAAGGTTCATAGTTCTTGGCACTAAATAAACAGACAGACGTCTTTATCTCGTTAAATACAAATGGTTTTTCACTCATTCATAGTATTGTGAACCACAAAACCCGTCATATTTTATTCACATTTTAGACATATAAAGATAACAAGATCACTACAAAAAAAAATGAGGCGGTAGGCTTATATCTTATTTATATAGTTGGCAAGTGTCTGTAACACCCAGCAAACCATACACCTGAGAATAATCACTTGATATTATGACCTCTTGACAACACAACGGGTAACTGTTTCTCCAGAGTACTTTTACAGAGTTGATGCCCACAAGAAAGTAGACTTTTTTTTCTTCTTTTCTTTTTCTCAATAAAATAATTAATGGAATTAACCATTTTAAGTTTAAGATATATTACTAACATCACTACAGAACTTATCGACTCCTGAATACAACTGATTGCACAGATTTAAGGCTGAGAACGAAAGACTCTGTAAAACACACAAATGTTTGGTTTGACAATGTCCTTAAGTTTAATTCTCATTAGTCTAAAAATCCTTCTTCAACCAGAAATATCTTGTACTTCAACGACTATCTTAAGAACAATTAACTATTCTTACAGTCGACTTCCACTTGAATGGTTTCGAGTTGGAACTTACTATGTTGTTTTTTTATTTGGGGGGGGGGGCTGGTGGAGATTTATATTATTACTGGAAGGGTGTAAACTATTTTTTTAATCTTTGCAGAAGGGAATAGAGTAAAGAGCTATCGTCCTACTTGCTCTTTGGCTCGTTCTTCATCTAATTTTGTGAAATTAGATGAAGAAATCTAATATATTAAATATAAGAGTTTCTCAGCCTTAATATAGATATTAATTATTAATACAGATATCATATATTATAGATATTAATCTCTATTAATATAGAGAAAACTATACATTAAATCTAAGAAACTCTATACCGCACCTGAAATGATAACAAAGTCAAATCAACCTTTAAATTAGACATTAGACATTAAATTTAAGAAGCTCTATATTTGCATTATACCCAATATTACTCCTAGAAGTAAAAAAAAAGCATAAATAAGTTTTGGGAAATTAGTTTCATGGATTTTAAAAATGAACTTCTAAATGTTTCTATAGTTTTTCATGATTTTCAAGTGAAATTTTGCGACGTTGCTAGAAATGTTGCACCGGAAAATATTAGGACGAAATGAAACAAACATTTCTGAGAAATAAATTTGAAATTAAAAAAAGTTAGACATCACAATAAGCAAAAACACTAGAAAAATTTTGAATTCCTTAAAGCCAATTGATCAGGTTTGAAAATTAAAAAATGCTTACATTTCCTATGAGCTCAGCACAAAAATTTATTTTGCCTGAATTTCTGACGAAGTTTCTTGAGAAACTTGCTCAGCAACTTCAAGGGAAACACGAAATCTCGTACAAAGGATAATGGAATACTTTTTTTCATTATTAATCAAAATGCTCTTTTAAAAACTATAAATGCAAATGAATCCAAAAGTTCAATAAGTGTTATGTTGCAGTATACAGATTTTACAGATGACAGGCAGAGCTAAACAATACGCTTGAGGGTTTTTTCTTGTTTCTTTTTTTTACTGTTTTAAGAACGGGTTACTCATTTTCTTTTAGAATTACCAAATGATTCGTATTGCTTTTAACGGAATTTTCACCGTTTCTGGATTTTTATGTAGTTTTAACAGGATTTTTCTTGGCATGAAAGACAAAAAAAAAAAATAACTACAGGTTCTTTTGAATTGAGTGTCCAAAGTTTCAAAGAAAATATTTTCTAACTCTTTCGGTTGTTGTTGTTGTCGGGGGTTTGATGCGTTCGACCATTAGGTAATGTGCGTTTGTATCACTTGATTTATCTGTGTCTTCTGTAATCACTAGCTTGCTTGGGTGTCACCGACTCTTTCGGTTACAAATTTTATATTCAGTTTTCATTAACTTCTCTAAAACGAAGTATAGATGAGGTAATACAAAATTAGCCATTTGAAAAATTCCATAAGACCTGGAAAATACAAAAACTGCTCTTTTATTCTGTTACCTCATTACTGAAGCCGTGAAAAATAAAAATACTACGTTCACACACACATAGACAAACATTTAGACTGTTTGTCCTACAAACAGTAGGACAAACATTTAGGGGGGGGGGGGGGGGAAGCCATTTCCATAATTCCATAAAACCTGGAAAATACAAAAACTGTTCTTTGATTCTGTTACCTCACAACTGAAGCCGTGAAAAATAAAAATACTACGTTCAAATCTTTAACAGCCAAGTTTCAAACGTAAATTTTACTTACGAATCCCGAAAAAGAATTTTTTTTAATCCTAAGATTACTATTGTAGCAGAATAGTGCTTATTCGTTATTGCTTTCTTAAGCTATCCACCGTCTCCTTCCTCCTCGAAAGTCAATCTTTGGTGTTCACTTATAGGCTATTTGGAAGACAATATGATTGTATAATTAAATTTCAACACACACTTTTAGGCACTTAAACTGCACTTAAATACACTTGAAAACACAAGTGCATATACATATGACATTTAGGGAGGGGGGAGTCGGGAAACGAAAAAATACATTTCTAGGTCATAATCTTTGCAAGGTGATTTTGCTGTTATATCAAAATGGGGGGTAGGAGTGACCCCCCTCCTCCCCGGCAGCCCTGATATGCAGGTATGCTTGTAAAAACAATTTCTAGCACAGAGAGGAACTTATTTGTATCTTACAAGCACTTGCTGATGAGGATTGGCAAACCTATAGACACGAATAAATATTTCACACGAAGGTCAAAGATATCAATATACATAAATCATTGAATTAACCACACAGTCCGTGATCCCAGGAGTGGTTAGACCATCCACTGGCTATGCCAATTTGCCCAATCAAACATTACAATGGTCAAATACACATTTTACGATGGAAAATTCAATGAACCTTTATGAATTGGCAACACTGAGCTTAATTACGAACTTCTCCACAGGATAATGGAATAGGGTCTTTCTTAGTTGCTGATCCTGTGGCGACTTGACTTAAAGCCAAGCATACGTCATTAGGCTGTAACCTCGAACAAGAAAGTCCATATAGTTCAAGGGTTCTTAATGGGTTATAAGAGCACCATCCACGATCTATCACAAAAAAAGGTTGGTCTGGTGACGATGAGTGGACAACCTGGAATAAAATGAATCAGTATTAGCCATGAAATTTCTATGCATTATAAATATATCTTATATTTATAAGTTAAATAAATCTTATATAATTGTGCAATGCAGCCATATTGTTATAACTGCTGAACATTCCTATGCTGATCACATGTTTTTCCTTAGGTTTTTTTCGATTGATTATTATTTTAGAGTAAACTAAAAACAAATCCTTTTGAGAGTTTACCAAAATAACAAGAGCTAATACTTACTTGCCATGAAATAGATGGGGGATAAAAGCAAATAATAACAAACGGAAAATATCAACATATCACTAACTGAACTTTAGAAATTGGACGAAAATATCTAGAAAAAAAACAAGAGTAAGAGTCTTCCACCTAATATCTCCTTAATTTTTATGATAATGGCTTTGTAGATTTCGCACATAAAAACAGTTCCGAAATATTACATAATATAGAATGGGTACTATAGATCTCAAATTCTATTTTGTTTCCAAATATGTTAAAATTTGACTTAGCCTTAAAGCCGTTTCTCCCTTCCAAAGCATATAGCAAACTCAAAAAGGTACACACAGGTCTATTCAACCTTTGGAGAAGAAGCATCCGATTGCCTCCCCAACGACGGGGTAACTCTCTTTGATATTGCTCCAAAATACCCCTACCCCAAGAAAATTAGTAAATCATGAACCGAAATGCACTTTGTTTCTTCTCTCCGCCTCACAACTTGAAAAACACTAACCCCTCAAGCAGGGACGTATCCCAGGAGTTAACCAGTTTGAACCTCACACCCTGGAATTTTGACCAACCCGTAGAAAAGTGACAAAAATATATGTAGACAAAATTTTGTTCCATTTTATATAGGTTTTTTGACCCCCCCCCCCCAACAAAATTTCGAATACGAACCTGCCCTCATGCCTCTCCTCTCTTAAAGTCGATCATCAATAAAAAGCAGAATCCTCAATTTTTTAATGATATATCAAATAAAGACGGTTGCGAACTCATATGGTTGTGGTGCAGATATAAGACATCTACCTAAGTAAGTGGCGTCACTGGTGATTTGCGCTCTTTATGATCCGCCGGGTGACCCTTATCATCGAGACCTTGTAAGTTACTTGTAGAACTACACTGCCAATATACGATCCTTGTATCCTAACGCCGGTATTACAATGTGTAGGGACTTGTAATGTTCTAGATTCCAACTTACTAAGCAATTCTCTGTCGCTTGAGCAAGTTGTTAATGTGCCAACAGGGTAGAGATAACCGTGCGTTGGATCTAATTTTCCAGCAACTATTCTAATATTCCGGTTACATTAGCTCCAGTAGGTGTGACGGACCACTTTTGCATCATATGAGTACCCAGGGACGTCATGCATGGGGAGAGGGCGACCCCTCCTCAATGTTTTCACCCAGTCGTTAAAAAAGAATAAGTCAGGAAAATACCGGTTCGAGGCACCGCAATTTTATACGCTACAAATTTTCTTGACATCCATGTAGTAGTGAAGCAGCAAATGTTATGGGTGCCCGTCCATTTGTTGTATGTATGCTCTCTAGTTTTCTTGTTAATAGATCTCAATGTGTCCAACCTCCTTATCCTAAGCCACCTGAATATTTAAATAGTTTTGCTGTTCGTCACAAGGGACCAAGTTAGGCCCACTTTCAGTTCTTATTGTTTTTAGTCGTATTTCAACTAAAGGTCGGCACCGTTTCCGTTTCTGTTTTTCTTCCACCGTTTTCTCCTTTTTCTGTTCTGTTTTTTTTTTAGGAATGAAAAAAAAGAGAAAACAGGTAGCCGTTTTTTTATTAACGTTTTTGTTTCTGTTCTGTTTTTTTTCTTATCGTTTTTGCCGTTTCTGTTTTTCTTAAACCCGTTTTTCTTCATTTTCCGTGTTTTGGTTGTGAATATAATTATGTAGTATTCTTGTGACTTTTATTGAATTTGGACACTTGTCATATATAGAAACATATAATCTTAGTCCATCCATCTCAAAGGACATGAATGTTCGATGGAACAGCACCCTTACTATGATATAAATTTATTGTAACCGTAAAGAACCACTGCGCAATTTCTTCAACCGAAGCCTTTGTGACGCTAAAATCAGAGAGCTCGAACTTATCAACAATGAGTGGTCCGTTGTGGAAGCTGTCATTGAGGTTCTTCGCCCGTTCAAACAGGCAACGGTGATAGCTAGAGGGTAGAATTATATTTCGGCAAGCAAAGTTTTGCTTGTGATTAAAGGATTTCAGATATTTTGTGAGACGCCAGATAGTAATGCCATTCCTGATTCAGTCAATGGCCTGAAGGAATTATTAGCTGTCCAACCCAGGAGATATTTTTTAACGGTCCTAGGTTTGATATGCTACTCTTCACAAGAGCTGTTTGTTGCTGTTGTTTTTTTTTACCCTGCAACTTACGGAAAAATGAACGATATGATAAGAGAATCAGCTCGTCAGTCCGTTTCTTCACTTCGAGAAGAGAAATACAGAAGAACCTCTTTAAATTCAATTGAACTCTGCATCTTTCCCAATTGACGTCACTCCTATCAAGACAAAGATTAGCGAAAATGCATCACCGACTCCACATCAAGAAGACAGCTTGTTTATTAAGTTTCTCGGCACGACTGGGCTTCGGATGGACTCTTCAAATCAAAATGCTAACAATATAAGCACTACCCGCGCAGCAGCAAACATTATTAGGGCATATGAATAGAGTTCCAGTGTTCTTGAGTGAAAGACGTAGATCAGGAAAAAATAATTCTGATCCACTAGAATTTTGGACTGACTATTTCTACACTTACCCAGAGTTAATTGAAATTTCTTGTATGAATCTCGCAGTGCCTGCAACTTCAGTAGCAAGTGAGAGTGCATTTAGTTTTGCTGGGTACTTTACTCGAAAGCAGTGCTCACGAATGACTGCAAAGTCACTTGAACTTTAAATGTTTCTAAGTGATAAGTTTTGATTTATGTGGCCATTTTGAATGTTTGGCCTTTTTTATATTTGATGTTTTTTATTAATCAATGTTTGTCAACGTTCATTTTACTCTCATAAGCCTAAAAAACTCTAAAAACGGAAATATCTGTAAAAACGACCGTTAAAAAGAAAAAAACGGACCGTTTCTCTCTTTCTGTATAAAAATGGAAAAAAGAAACGGAATTCCGTTTTTTTTTCCTCGTTTCTCTAAGCTTCTGTTTCTGTTCGGTTTTTAATTGCCGTTTTTTTACCGTTTCTATTTCAGCCAAAAACAGAAATGGTGCCGACCCCTAATTTCAACTAATACGCGGACGAACTAGCTGCTTTAACACAGAGGCTAAACCACAGTTTATATAATTAGGCTAAACCCTTATATTATATATGTGTATATATACTATTATATATACTGTGGGCTAAACCCTCCGACTACAGAACAGACTCATTGGAGATTTTTTATTGAATTAAAAAATGAACTAAGACAGGTAAAACTAACGGTTAGTGAGACAAAGAGCTCTTATATGACTTTTTCCTTTCTAAAAGTAGACAGTCATACTTCCTATAATTCCTTACTACCAACGAAGACAACTGTTAAAATGCTTGGAATACTTTTGGACAAAGATTTAAGATGGAATTCGCACTTTGACTACCTGAATAAAAAAGGTGCCTCACCTTTACATCCTTTTCAAACAGTTCTTGGTAACGAACTGTAAGTAAGGAGCGACCCGGCTCAATAGTAACCGAAACTCTAAATACATCAGAAGAATCAGATGCTGATTTCAAATATATAAGTTTCATCAAGTTTAGTCTTTCCAATCAAAAGTTACGCGCCTGAGAAAATTTGCCCTATTTTCGAAAAAAGGGAGAATCAACCCCTACAATTTATTAAACTCCAATGAAAACCCCACATCAAATTCAGCGTACCATATAATCTTATTGTAGCAGTTCCTAGCTTATATCTACAAAAATGTGGAATTTTGTATCTTTTGTAAGAAGAAAGATCACGGATGGCTGTTTATTTGTTAGTTTTTTTTGTGTGTTTTTTTTTTATTTTCCCAGAGGTGATCGTATCAATTCGGCTTTCTTATAATATCGTGAGAGGGCTCAGTCGAACAGAAATTAAAATTTCTGGTGCTTTTTTTAAGTGACCAAAAAAATTGGAGGGCAACTCGTCCCCCTCCCACGCTCATGTTTTTCCCGAAGTCAACCAATCAAAATTTTGAGATAGCCATTTTGTTCAGCATAGTCGAAAATGTAATTAATATGTCTTTGAGGATGACTTAATCTCCCACTGTTCCCGGGGGAAGGGCTACAAATTATAAACTTTGCCCATTGTTTACATATAGTATTGGTTATTAGGAAGTATACAGGCGTTTTCAGGAGGATTTTTTTTTCTAGTGGGGGGTCGGGGTCAGAGTAGGGTTACAGGGAAGGATCTTTCCATGGAGGATATTTCCTTGGGGGAAGGGACATTTCTATGAAGCATTATTTTCTGTGAAGCCAGATTTCCCAGCATTATTTAAAAAACGATCAGAAATTAAACGAAAAAACAAGTTTTTTTCAACTGAAAGTAAGAAGCAACATTAAGAACTTAAAAAGAACGGACAGGATTTCGAATATGATGTGGGCAGTTTCTGAGTCATTACCTCGCTCTTTACGCTAAATTTTTTTTAGTACTTTCAAAAGAGCTATCTATTCTAATTAACCGGCCTTTGTGATTCAGGGGTTTGTGTTTCGAACAAAATTCGAACTTTAGCGTAGAGAGCAAGGTATTGACTAGGGAGCGAACTCCCTAATATAGCCAACGTAATAAAAACATACAAATATAAAAATTAGTTACGTAAGTTAATTCGTAAGTTATGTCAGAACCAATTTTTGAGAAATCCAATTAGCCAAAAAAAGGAAAATTAATATGCAAATTTCATTTTAATTATCCATGTTCGGTGAGCCAAAATCAAAGCTGCATTAATTAAAAAACGCTCAGAAATTAACTAAAAAACAACTTTTTTTTTAACTGAAAGTAAGGAGCGACATTAAAACTTAAAACGAACAGAAATTATTCCGTATATGAAAGGGACTGTCCCCTCCTCAACGCCTCGCGCTTTACGCTAAAGTTTGACTATGTCTCACAACTTTATTTTTTAAAACAATGAAAAACTTCACTCTCGCTCTTGACGCTAAAGTTTTTCATTGTTTTAAAAAATAAAGTTGTGAGACATAGTCAAACTTTAGCGTAAAGCACCAGGCGTTGAGGAGGAGACAGTCCCTTTCATATACGGAATAATTTCTGTTCGTTTTAAGGTTTAATGTCGCTCTTTACTTTCAATTAAAAAAACTTGTTTTTTTAGTTAATCCAGCCTAAAAAGATTTAGTATGCGAACTGACATTTTAAAGTTTGCATACTGCAGACTGCAGTTATGTTAGACCTTCACTTGAATATACCTGTCCATCTTGGCATCCGTGGCTGATGAAGGACAAATCAAATGGACTTTAATATGGTAAAAAGGGCGTAAAAAATTAAACCTGGACAGAAGACAGAACTGCTCATCATATGACGATGCACTCAAGCAATTGAATTTGAATTCCTTGATAGTTGTAAACTGGAGTTGACATATACTTTTTGGACTAAATGTTTGAACTCTTTAACTCATCTTGGTATATTACCCCGGGTTCTAGGCGTTTACCCCCCCCCCCCCCGGCGATTACATCCGCGGAAAATACCCCATGGAAATTAAGGCTTTGCAAATTTGAGAATTTTCTTTGTGTTTTTTTTCCGTAGGGGGAATAAATTTTGGTACTTGTGTATTATGCGCCACTCACTAAAAGTTTACGCTGTATAAAATTCGAGAACACACCAGTTTTGCCGTTAGTTTTTTTCGTTACTTCAGAAATAAATCTGGGCTATAGCTTTTCATATTAGGGGGGGGGGGGTAAAGTATAGAGGGTCTGCATGCAAAATGTATTTGGTAAAAATATTCTACATATTAGATACATGCATAGAGAAGAGTATTTTAAAGCCAAATATAAGGCCATGAACATAGTAAAATAACATAAACTTTGATGAACGATCATCATAAAACACTTAAATGAAACACTACATTAACCTAATAATAGCACTTAATACTTGGAAAATCGGTCATTGAAAAAAAAACCTAACACTTGGAAAAAACACTTAATGAAATATTACATTTACTTTATATATATATATATATTTTTTTTTTCTTTTTTTAGTTAACAAAATTTCCTGATACCTCACTATTCTTCTGTCATTCTTTAGCGGCCATACCTAGAAGAAATTGTTTTCTGACTTCAAACTGTCCAAATACTTTACCACCCCATCCCCCCTTATGTGCAAATATATAGCCCAAATTATATATTTCCCATCTATTCTGTCACTTATCTTTGTCTTGTCTCATGCTAAGATGAAAGAAACTAACGAAGAAACCGGTTTGTTCTCGAGTTTTGCACAGCGTAAACTTGAGTGAATGGCGCATAATACACAAGTACCAAAATTCCTTCCCCCTATGGAAATTTAAAAAAAGCTCAAATAAAATTCTCAAATTTGGAAAGCCTTATTTTCCAAGGGTGGGGGGGTGTTTTCCGGTGGGTGGGGTATTTACCGAGGGGGGGGGTACTTTCCGCGGGTGGGATTTTCCGGAGGGTGTTTTTCGCGGGGGGGGGGGGGTATTTTCCGGGGGTTAAACGCCGGCCACCATTACCCGGCCTTACGAACTCTCCTACTAAAAAAAACAAACAACTAGAACAAAGAGCATAGGTAGCTTATAAGAGTGGAAACTGGCACTAGTGTCGACAAAAACTATCAACGCCATCTCGCATTTGGCGATGCTTTCAGTGTCATAATAAGAATAATTAATTCGATTAGTGTAAT
Organism: Artemia sp. Qi Xiang Cuo; assembly: GCF_049724085.1. Classification (NCBI taxonomy): domain Eukaryota; kingdom Metazoa; phylum Arthropoda; class Branchiopoda; order Anostraca; family Artemiidae; genus Artemia; species Artemia sp. Qi Xiang Cuo. Next base: position 30,699,048 of record NC_142805.1, read on the forward strand.
TGGTAAACTTAGGGTAGTAATAAGGGCCTGATCTCAATTACTAACAGAAAAATAACTAAGAAGTCTAAAAAATACCAAGTGTCACAGCCGCTAAATGGCCCTGATATTTTTTTTTTGTTTAGACTAGCGCCAGTTTCTATTCTTATAAATTACCCACACTCTTTGAACTAAATTCCGACAAATCAAACTGAATTGTCCACAATGATTGTTTCGTCCAGCTTGTAGTACCGCGAGATATCAGAAATCATGTGTTTTCACATGCATTTCTATAACCACGCTTTACGAAATCTTTGATGTACTTCATACATGACGTACCTGGACTGGCATTTGCTATTATAGTTAATAAAGCGTCTTAACTTAATGCCAGAGCAATACCTGTATCCTTGTTGACTACCAAATAAAACAACTACACAAAGGTTATTTCAAGAGTCAACAGCTTTGTTTTACCTTGCACTGGACTGTAGAACAATATTATTAAAGATTATTTCCATTAAAAGCTCAAATTAGCCCCACCGAAAGAAATAACAATAGATTAAAGAATAAAAAGGCTACCAATAAGCAAGATCGGCCATGGATCCTGGTGCTCTTGATACATGAGATAAAAAGATAAAAACATAAATGTTGGCAGGAGATCCAATGTAAATGCACTGAGAATCAATTCCCAAAGTTATATTGACACTGACAGTTTCTGAGAGGAAATTAATGAAATGTCATTTTGATCCAAAACATTTAAGCACAACCTTGTCTATCTGCTAGCTATGACAAGATTTATTATCGTTATTCTTTGAATACATAAAACATTACCACCCTGTTACAAACAAAATATCGACTGATTACGTGATTTCCCCCATGCCTGCCGATGAGGGAGGAGGGGTATCCCTACTTATCTAATTTCGTTCTGTTTGTCGGTTAAGATTCGATAGTTTTACGGCCAAAGTGTTTTTGACCTAGCCAGGAACCTTTCCCCTTAATAAGGGGGACATTACTACCTTTTACAAACGAAATATTGACCGGGTAAATAATTTCTGCAATACCTGCAGATGAAGAGGAGGGGCATCCCTACTTAACAAACCACGTTCTTTGTCGGTTAAGATTGGACAAATCTAGGGCCAATGCGCTTCTTGGCCGAGCCAGGAACCCTCCCCCTTAATAATGAGACATCACTACCATGTTACAGACAAAATAACCGTTGATTTTGAATCAAAGTTATCAAGTATTTTGCAGTAGGTTGCATCGGTTGCATAAAGACATGGCCAATTGTAGACAGAGAAAAGCCAAGACAGATAGTCCAAGTATTTGAGAGGCAAATGTTTAAATGGCGAAGATACGGGTAAATGGCAGGAGTATGCATGACTCTCTTATTGGACACATACTTGTTTGTTAGTTTTTGGAAAGGCATGCCTGCCTAGAGTCTCAGGCATGCTGACCAAGAATTTAAAATTGGCATAAGAATAAAAAGGCTACCAATAAGCAAGATCGGCCATGGATCCTGGTGCTCTTGATCCATGAGATAAAAAGATAAGAACATAAATGTTGGCAGGAGATCCAATGTAAATGCACTAAGAATCAATTCCCAAAGTTATATTGACACTGACAGTTTCTGAGAGGAAATTAATGAAATGCCATTTTGATCCAAAACATTTAAGCACAACCTTGTCTATCTGCTAGCTATGACAAGATTTATTATCATTATTCTTTGAATACATAAAAAATTACCACCCTGTTACAAACAAAATAACGACTGATTACGTGATTTCCCCCATGCCTGCCGATGAGGGAGGAGGGGTATCCCTACTTATCTAATTTCGTTCTGTTCGTCGGTTAAGATTCGATAAATTTACGGCCAAAGTGTTTTTTGGCCTAGCAAGGAACCTTTCCCCTTAATAAGGGGGATATTACTACCTTTTACAAACGAAATAATGACCGGGTAAATAATTTCTGCAATACCTGCAGATGAAGAGGAGGGGCATCCCTACTTAACAAACCACGTTCTTTTGTCGGTTAAGATTGGACAAATCTAGGGCCAAAGCGCTTCTTGGCCAAGCCAGGAACCGTCCCCCTTAATAATGAGACATCACTACCATGTTACAGACAAAATAACGACCGAGTAAATAATTTCTACCGTATCCTCAGATGAGGGGGAGGAGCATCCCTACTAATCAAACTTCGTTCTTTTGTCGGTTAAGATTGGATGACTTTAGGGTCAAAGTTTTTTTTTTTCAAACCAGGAATCCCCCCTTAATAAGGAGGACATCACTACCACACTAAAATAACGACCGAGTAAATAATTTCTTCCGTACCCTCAGATCAGGGAGAGGGGCATCTCTTCTTATCAATCTTCGTGCTACTTGTTAATCAAAATTTAGTAAATTTAGGCCCATAGTGGTTTTTGGCTATGTCGGAAACTCCCTCCCTTAATAAGCCCTCTAGTACCCTTTTCTTATACTTTTAGCATTACGCATCCATAACTGAGGCGTAGTATACGTTGACTATATAAAAATGTGTGCAGGGGTTGAGCAAGAACCAGGATAGAATATTCTGAACCTGGAGAAAATATATCATTCTAATTGTTGTTCTTTATAATAAAAACAAAGATGCTTATATAGGGGGGGGGGGGGGTAAAATATATTTCAAAGGAGGGGGGGGGTGTGCAATTACAAAAAAAGTCTTTATTTAGTGTTTTTTTTTCAAAATTAAATATATAAAAAAAACAAGTTTTCTTCAACTGAAAGTAAGGAGCAACATTAAAACTTAAAACAAACAGAAATTATTACGTATATGAGGGTTGTTGCACCCTCCTCGACACCTCGCTCTTCATGCTAAAGTTTTCCTGCACTTAAAAAAAAGTTACTTATTGTTCTAAATTAAACGACCCTTGTGTTTCGGGAGTCGTTTTTAAAGAATTGGGATAGAATTTAAACTTTGGCGTAAAGAGCGAGGTGCTGAGGAGGGGGAACCCTCATCACATACATAATAAGTTCTGTTCGTTTTAAATTTTAATGTTGCTCTTTTGAAAAAGCTTGTTTTTTTTTATTTCGGGTCGTTTTTTTAACGCTAGGATATCTGGCTCCACCTCCACGGAAAAAATACCCACCCCACCGAACTATCCTCTGGACAGTTCAGTCCTGGCGAAAATTTACTCCGGACAATTACCCTTGACATCTCCACGAGTAAAATTGAATCGGTAAAGAGAAAGCAAGAGATATAAAGAAATTTCGTATAGGAATTCTGGCAAATTCCCCCAGTGTAAAATTTCCCCAGAAAGGTTCACCCCCATGGAATCTTGCGTTTCCATAGAAAATTCTCCCCGTGCAAAATCCTCCAAGCAGAAAATTCGTCCCCCCTCCCCACCCCAAAAATTTATGCATACTTCCAGATAACCAATACTATGCGTAAACAATGGTCAAATTTTATAACTTAGACCTTTCCCGAGAGGCTGTGAGGGGCCATGTTGTCTCCAAAGATATAGTTATTGGGCCTTTCAACTATGCTGATCAAAATAGCTATCTCAAAATTTTGATCGGACGATTTTAGACAAAAATGTGGTGTGGGAGGGGGCCTAGTTGGCCTCCAATTCTTTCGGTTGTTTAAAAAGGACAATAGAACTCTTCGTTTCTATTAGATTGAGCCCTCTCCCGACGTTCTAGGCCAACTGAGTCGATACGATCACCTCTGGGAAAAACAACACAAACAAACTAATAAACACGCATCCTTGATCTTTCTTCTGGCAAAAATAACAAAATTCCACATTTTTGCAGATAGGAGCTCGAAACCTCTTCAATAAGGTTCTTTGATACGCTGAATCTGATGGCGTGATTTTCAGTAAAATTACATGACTTCTAGGAGGTCTTTCGCCCTTTTTTCGAAAATCAGAGAAATTTTCTCAGGCTCATAGCTTTTGATGGGTAAGATTAAAATTAATAAAACTTATATATTTAGAATCAGCATAATAAGCCAATTATTTTAATATATTGGTATCAAAATTCCGTTTTTTAGAGTTTCGGTTACTATTGAGCCGGGTCGCTCCTTACTTACAGTTCGTTACCAGGAACTGTTTGAAAGATTTTGCGTAAAATTGTCTAACCCTCAAAAAGAGATTTGGATACCCCTGGCCCAGACACGACCTCGGCAAGACACAATATAGTGATTTTACGGACTAATAAAAAAATAATATCTTCTTAGTCTTAATATGAGAGGGAGGGTTTATAATTTTTTCTTTTAAGTTTCAGATAGCAAAACTCTCTTAAAATTGTTTTCATTACATTCTTGAAAAGGTCATTTCGGGGTGGAGTATCACAAAGAATTTCACGATAACATCACTATTTTCATTCAATATACCGAATGACGGAAAAATAATAAATAGAGACATAACATAAAAAAGGAAAAACGAGCAAAACTGGGGTTTTTAAAGGTCAAATGAAAATACTGACAAAACACAACAAAGCGAATATTTCGAGGGGACAAACGCCTCTCTTCTTCAGCGCGAAACGAAAACATATATTCAATGAGAGTGCTGAAGAAAAAACCAACAAAATAAAATACGGAAAGTTAATGTGAAAAAAAAACCAAAAAATTAAAAAATGAATAAAATTCAATAAAAGCCAAAAAGTATAAGAATTAACACCAAATACCTAACAGCCATAAAAGTGAGTCATTCACCAATATCCACAATTTGCAAAAAAAAAATTTAAAATTTTAACCACCATCGACGGATACTAGCGAATAACTGAGATAAAAGAAAACATTCATTCTCTCTTCACTCAAAACAGAACAAACCAGCAAGTGAGTGTGTTGGAGAATTTGGTCATCTAATTTCTGATTTGTATAATTGCATTCCTTGCAGACACCCTTTGAGACCGAAGGGGTTGTTGATGTGTCTGTTTATGTGATTGGGAAAGTGGTACAAGGTTTATATCTGGGACTACTAAAGTATCGGCTTCTCTTTTGAGGAAACCGAAATACGGCTCATTTATTCTTATATCAACTGAATCCCTGTTCAAAGCTAGACCTAATTGTTCTAGACCTATTTATGAATTTCAACAGCTTCTCTGTAGTGCTGGACAATACCTTTGTCATGCGAAATTAGACTAGCTAGCTTGATTGGCGCACTCCAAATGCTAAAAACACTGAAAAAATTTCGAGTTCCTAAGGACAAGCTGAAACTAATACTTTGTTCTTTCATCCGCCCCTTACTTGAATATGGTTGTCCGGTTTGGCTCTTTGCCCTTACCCAGGATGAAACTGATAAAATAGAACGAGTTCAGAAGAAATCACTGCAAATCATTTATGGCGGTTCCCCTGTACCTTACTCCTTTTACCTCAAAGAATTTAAACTTGAATCCCTTTCTTCCCGCCGAGAAAAATTATACCAAAGATTTAGCTCCTCCAACATCCCATCTACCGATCATTCCTTGCATCCCCTTTTGTCCCTATAAGATCTCGTCCCCCCAGGCAAGTGGCTAAGAAGGTTCCGAAACTGACCCCAGTCCACTGTAACACCATGCGCTACGGTAAAAGCTTTGTGCCAAGCTTTGTGAAATATTACAATGATCTCTAGTGTTTTTATTCTTTAGTTTATTTTATCCTGACGAAGTTTTACCAGACAACATTATTTTGCTAATTATGACTAAGAGACATCATATTTGGGCTTTGCCCACGAGAGCTATGTCTTGTTTTTGAATTAAATGAATTTGAATAGAGCGAGAAGTGTTATGCACGCGTTCTTATGCTGATTTTCATCAAATTAAGGTTATTGCTGAAAATTCTTTTCAGCGTGATTGTAGGATTTCTAGACAAAGACTTTCTGAGAAATTCCACCGTTTAAAATTGGAAAAACTCTCTAATAAACCACCTTTTGTCCCAAAAGTGTCTCCTGGTCCTTCTGTGATAAATCTCAGCTCTACGCCCCTTACGACAGAGCAAAATCAAGTTCTGTCGAAAGGATTGAAATTTTCAATAGCCCCTTCGAAAACACCCTATAGTGAAATTATTACGAACACAAGAGGGGACATTTCATGACTCTCGTACGGAGATTGGAGGAATTGCTGAGGTTGGATCACATTTTGTTGAAACCTTGTTGGATTTGCCTTTTGTTAATAATCCAAATTTAAAAGAAATTTAGTAAAAATGAACACTTAGTCTTACGCTCACTACATAAAGATCATTCCAGGATTATTGAGATAGCCGATAAAGGCAATATTGTTGTTGTATTAGATTCAGATGATTACGACAAAAACGTCGGAGAAATTTTAAATGATTCTAACACTTGTGAACAATTAGCTACCGATTCCACAAGAAAATTTGTCCAGGAAGTCCGAAAAAAGCTTTCTTATCTAAAGGTGAAATCACAGATCAATTGTACAAAAGGTTTTACCCACGGGGGTCCACGTTCCCTCGTTAATGGTCTTCCTAAAAGTCATAAGCCCGGTAATCCACTTTGACCCATTATTTCTTCTTATAATTCTCCTACAGCAAAAAATAGGGAAATTCTTATCCGAAGTATTTCGCCCACTAATTCAGGCTCAAAAATCCTATATTAAAAATTCCGCTGATTTCATTTCCAAGGTAAAGCAAAATTCGGTTAAACCAAATACAAGAATTGGCAGTTTTGATTGAGATTAAATGTATACCAATTGTGATCCTCAAAAGACCGAACTGATTTTGGAGCATAAGCTTAGTTCTAACCCATCTATATCAGAAAAATCTACTCTTTCGAATCAGACACTTTTTACTTCCTTTTTCGAATTTCTTTTTACTTCCATTATAGAGGCATTTTTTATAGAAAGAAATATGGGCTTTCAATGGGTGCCTCCCCCCACCCACCCCATTCACCAATACAGACTGATATCTTCATGGAAGACCCTGAAGAAAGGGCTATTTCGTAAACCTGAATTTTGGGTTCGTTTTAAAGATGGTATTTTTTATTTGTGGGAGCATGGTGACGAGTCTCTGGGGTATTTCCTTCACTTGCTTAACTCCTTGGATCCAAAACTTAAATTTACTAAGGAATCAAACGTAAAGAGGCGTCTTCCTTTCTTAGATGTTCTGGTGCACCGAAATGATACATGTTTCGAGTTTGGTGTCTATAGAAAACCCACACATAGTGACATTTACTTAAATTATTCCTCTAATCATTCTCCTGCTGTGAAAAGAAGAGTTGTCACTTCTCTATTTGACAGAGCATTGCAAGTTTGTTCAATACTCTTCCTGGATTTAGAGCTCGACCACCTTAGAGATATTTTATTTGTAAAAGGTTAGCCAATTAGTTTAATAAATTCTGTAACTGCAAAACGCATTAAAGGATTATCAGATAGTTAAACAGAAAACGCAAATCAATTGGAAAATTTAGTTTATCTTGGTCTCCCATACGTTAAAGGGGTTTCAGAACATATTTCAAAAAATCTAAGAAAAAATAACATTTACACTTACTATAAACCCAGAAAACTATCAGGTCCCAAACTGATCAAGGTAAAGACCCTATCCCGATATATGAAAACTCCGGTGTATACAAAATTCCTTGCTCGTGTGGTCTTTGGTATATCGGAAGAACTGATCAGCGACTTACGGATAGATATTAAGTCAGCACTCTACCTCAATTAATAACACACTTAAAAAAAACAGAAAAAAAAACAGAAAATTTTGACTCTACCCTTGCAGTGCACATTTTTGAAAACCCAGACCATACTATTTTAGTTAATCAATTTAGCCTAATTTTGCATGACAAAGGTATTGTCCACTACAGAGAAGCTGTTGAAATTTATAAATACCAACATTTAGGTGTAGCTTTAAACAGGGATTCAGGTGATTTAAGAATAAATGAGTCGTATTTCGGTTTTCTCAAAAGAGAAGCCGATACTTTAGTAGTCCCAGATATAAACCTTGTACCACCCTCCAAACACATAATCTGACACATCGACAACTTCTTAGGTCTGCCAGTGTCTGCAAGGAATGCAATTATTAAAATCAGAAATCAGATGACATAGTTCTCCAACTTATTCAATTGATGGTTTGTTTTGTTTTGAGTGAATGAATGTTTTTCTTTTATTTCTCAGTTATTTGTTAGTATCCGTCGATGGCGGTTCAAATTTTGGATTTTGTGCCAATCGTGGATATTGGTGAATGGCTCACTTTTATGGTTGTTAGGTATTTGGTTTTAATTCCTATAATTTTTGGCTTTTATTGAATTTTATTCATCTTTTAATTTTTCGGTTTTTTGTTGTTTTGTTGTTTGTTTGTGTTTTCACATTCACTATCCGCGTTTTATTTTGTTGATTTTTTCTTCGGAACTCTCACTGAATATATTTTTTGTTTGTCTCGCGCAAAAAGAGGCGTTTGTCCCCTCGAAATATTCGCTTCGTTGTGTTTTGTCAGTATTTTCATTTGGCCTTAAAAAACCCATTTTTGCTCGTTTTTCTTTCTTTATGTTATATCAGGCCAATGTGGTTTAAGAAATTGTTTTAAATAAAGACATAAATAATAATAAAATATTTTGCAGGAATTTTGCTAAAGGACCAACCTTAGTGGCACCTCCAGTAAGAAAAGTGATTGTCAAACTGCCATCTACATTTTCATTAAGACACTGGATCATAGATTTCTCTATTTGAATACCAGGAGATTGTTGAGCAGAAAGGACAAAATCTTCTGAATTCAACTCTTCTATTTTTTTCAAGGAATTATTTGCTAGTCGAACAAGAGATCCGCGACGAAATGGGGCTAATGGCTGACCTCTGGCACCTCGAAGCTAGAAATGATATTGAAAAAATAAGTAGATGTACAATGAATAGCACCTTTATAAGCATACAAAATGTATCAAGGCGTCCAGCAAGTATAATTCTATTTGAGTCATCTATCAAGATCAATGTGTTTCAGGCTTTTTACCCTTGCGGAACCCTTAAAACTAATTACATGACACAAGGAACTCTTCGACAACGGAATTCGTATTTACATGGCTAAATCATAGCATATTTTAGTTAAATGCTTCTGGCGGACCTTCGACAAAACCCTAGATTTCCAAGAAAAACCCTGATCGAGAAGACTTAGGGGCAAAAACAAGACCTGCTTTTAAAATGGAAGACCAATCGGATTCAACTGTAAAATACAAAAATAAAAATGGAGCCACCAAGGCCGCATCCAGGGGGAGAGTTACTAGATTTAATTCCTCCCTCCCCCTTTCGAAATTTTGGCCGACTCCTAAAAGCGTAGCAAAAATGAATAGAGGCAATCTCTGATGTGTTTTTTTGGAAGTTTTTTCTTACCCCCCCCCCCCCCTGAACCAAAATCCTGGATACAGCCTTGGGAGCCGTTCTATCCTATCGAATGATATTTAATTAGTCTTTCCCCCCTTTTTTACACCTTCCATTCGAGGTGTCGTTTCAAATAATTTCATAAATTCGTCCGTTCGTGCAAACACAGCTCATATTTGAAAATAATTTCGAAAACAAATTTTGCACTAGTTTTTTAAGACAAATTATAAGTAAAAAAGGTACTTGTGTTATATATTCCTACCTAATATTTTTCTAATATATTTCTCTGATGCTCAATCCTAATGAAATTAACCCAAGTAAGATAAAAATATAATAGTTTAGAATCAAATTTGGGCTATATGTTTGCACATTAGGGGTGGGGTGGGGGGGGGGAGTAAAGCATAGCGGGTCTTTAAGGTTCAATACCGTATTGGTTATAACTAGAATATTACACCCAAAAAATTACAGTAATCAGTAACCATTGCTATTTCCCTTCTCTACTCCAAATTTGCCAAAGATAAGATACGATCTGTCCCTACTTGTGCCGACCTGGGCATGAAATTCCCCTAATAAAAATACAAAAATTGTTATTTAATAAGAAGTTATTTCGCGAGAGAAATGAGCAAGCTAGACAAATCAAAACACACAATTAAAAGATAAAAAATAATATTATTTTAAGCCATCTCCGTGCGTCCTTTCTTCAAGCGAAATTTTAAAGTTTTCTTTATTGGGCTTGCCATTTATGGGAAATGTAACTTGTCTCTCTTTTCTGATGCGATCACCAGCATTAATTTTGAAGCGAAGTAAATTAAGGCCCTTGGATGAAACCCTTAAAATATAAAAAAAAAATCGAAACTGTGCACGAATGAATTGAAGAAGTAATCGTCAGATTCAATGGGGAAAAAAATTTATAATTTTTTGTTTTTGATCCATACTTAAAAAACAAAGCAAAAATGGAAATGCCCAGACACAGCAGCCTTCTAGTTTTGCTAGTCAGTAGGTGATATATAGTCCTGTCTTCATTATGGCTTTTCAGGCGAAGTCGGACGAGTAAAAAAAGCTTTTTGCTCATCAAAAAACAAACGTTCCTGAAAAACATGTATTGTTCTGTGAAGTATGGATAATTAACTTTATGTTATAGTGAAGTATTTTTTGTAGTATTTTTTAGGTGTCTTATCTCTCCTAGATCGGTGATAATTAGAAATTATATTAAAAATAAGTTTTCAACTGTAACTAAGGAGTAACGTTAAAACTTCAAACGAGCATACATTATTCCGTGTAAATAAAAAAGATCATGACAGCGTTGTTTCTACATTAGATTTTATAAAAAAAAACGAACGAAGATCAATTTAAAAAAAAAAAGTTTGAGGGAAGTAAAGAGCGAAGTTGAAACATAAAACGGACAAAAATTATTACTTCACAGCCTATCTAATATAGATAAATAAAACTAGTACAAATAAACCAACAAATTGTATTTCGCTGTGGGTTTAGGATTATAAAATACTAGCAATTTTCTGAAAACACAAAATAATATAGGAGTTTTGGTACAGTAAAAGCAAACCAATTAAGGACAGTTTTACAGAATAAAAATATTATCAATCCCTTTTAAGATACAGCAACAATCAATTTTAGGATTGTTGTTTTATTTTTATTTTTTCGTTTAATATAGTATCATTTCTGATCATTTTCCAGTTAGTGTTGTTTTAGATGTAGCCCAAAGTTTATCTCAACCTGCATTTAAAAAACATGGAAATAAAAATTCTTCCCGACAGAAAAAATTGATTTATTTTAAGCTTTTGCGTGAATTCATAGATAATAAAGACTGGACCCCCATTTTCGATTCAAATGATGTTAATGATGCTTTTTCGAAATTTATCCATGATATGATCAAACTCCAAGATCAAGCAGCATCGACAAGATTTTTGCGCGGAAAGTTTTCAAAAAATTTAACCCGTGGATTACGGATGGTATTTTGACGTCACTTAAGATGAAAAAGAAAAAGCATCGTCAGTATCTGGCTGCCCAATCTGATGTATTTTACGAGGAATATAGAACTTATAGAAATAAACTGAATTCTATTATAAGATATGCCAAAGAAAATATTTTTCCGATAAATTTTTACAGTATAAGTCAAATATGAAAAAGACATGCCAGGTAATCAATGATAAAATCCGCCCCAATCATCGTTCGAGTTCTAGAGTTAATTTTCTTGAACTTGATGGTTCAAAAGTGGCGGATACAAAAGAAATTTTGGATATTTTTGGCAAGCATTTCAGTACTATTGGGTCTAGGATTGCATCGAGTACAAATAGGCAAGAGAGTCAGTCGACTGATTTTGTTGTTGACGATGAAGCACCAAACTCATTTGATTTTTCTGAAATTGCACCTCAGGAAGTTAAAAAACATATAATGAAACTAAAGCAAAGTTTTTCATTGGATGATTTTGGGTTTTCTACACAAATTGTGAAACAAATAGCTCCTAATATTGCCCCATTGTTGGCACATATTTTTAATTTGTCTTTACTAAATGGAGTTTTTCCTGATCTTTTAAGAAATGCCGATGCATTAGCTTTGTATAAAGGTGGTACTTCTACGGATCCTTCAAATTATAGAGGAATTTCACTGTTATCGGTTTATAGTAAAATTTTGGAAAAAAATTGCTCATAAACAACTTCAAAATTATTTATGTAATAATAAAATATTGCATCCTTCGCAGTATGGATTCATTAAAGGAAAATCAGCAGAAATAGCAATACATCAGCTATTAATTGAAATAAATAATGCACTGGACACTGGGCAGGGCGCCTTGGCTATATTCTTGGATGTGGCCAAGGCGTTCGACTCGGTGGATCATCGTCTTTTACTAAATAAACTAAAAAAATATGGATTTTCTTCAAAATCATTGAATTTTTTTGCATCTTGCCTTGCTGAAAGAAAAATTGAATGCCATGACAGTAAAGGAATCCGATCTAAGTCATTTTCCGTAAATTGTGGCATTCCTCAGGGCTCTGTTTTGGGTCCTACCTTATTTCTTCTTTTTATGAATGATTTGCCTGAGTTTCTCCAAAATTGTTATGTTTGCGGATGATGTTGTGATTTTTTCTTCCCATTCAGATTTAACACAGCATTTCCTGAACATCCAAAGTACTCTATCAACTACTTCAGAGTGGTATTGTCGAAACCTTCTTCTATTAAATGAGAGGAAATGCCAGTGTATGCTATTTTTACGAGTTGGTTCAGTCAATTCTGATGTTTTTTCTCTTTATTTAAATAATGTGGAATTGAAACGGGTACAACAGTTTAGATATCTTGGGATAATTATTGATGAAAATTTGTCGTTCCACGAACATGTTAAAACTCTATCGGTAAAAGTTTCGGTAAAAGTATCGGTAAAACTTAGGATTCTGTGCCGTCTCCGCCATGTTTTTCCGGTTAATATACTTAAATCAATTTACTTTTCTCTGGTCCACCCTTTTTTTCTATATTGTGTTTCTGTGTGGGATTCAACTTTTCCTTCAGTTTATAAACCCCTTCAAATTTTACAAAACAAAGCGACAATGATACTTTTTCAGATTGATAATAGGTATTCTGTAACCGTACTCATCTTTTTGGATCAGCAGGAATTTTTTCTTTACATCAACTTCATTTCATTGCAATATCCCAGATATGTCACAATTACGTTTTTGGCCAGTTAGCATCATATTTCCATGAAATTTTCCCTCTTAACTCGCAGCGTCATTCATATCCGACATCACTCAGGTTTAATTTCTCACAGGAGTTTAGGCGAACAACTAGAGCAGGATTTAGTTTGAGGCATATTGGTCCAAAAGTGTGGAACTGTATTCCCCTGGATATTAGAGACTGCGCTGATTACCAGCAGTTTCGCAGAATGATGAGGAAGTTTATCCCTGAGAGTTGACTTTGGTTTTATTTACCTTAATTGTATTTGGGGAGTTGTCCAAGAGGCTTGTTTTTTTTTTTTTTTTTTTCGTTTTCATTTAAATTGCTAACGGTGTTTAAAAAATTGTTGTAATTTTTAATGCACTCAATTATGCCACTAGGCATGTGCGCAGGTGTATTTTTTAGCATTATGTATATTTCATAAATAAAATATCTATCTATCTATCTATCTATCACTTCTGCAAAATGTCTTATTTCAATGACTGGCTCTGGTTTTGGTTCTGAAAAGGACAAGTCATGATTAGTTTGTAGACAAAATCGAAGTAAATCCATCATGATAGTATTAAGACTATATACTAGCTTTGGAATTTGTATCATAGTTTGAAATTCACTGCTGTATAGAGAGAAATAACCAGATTTCCAGAGTTCATATTATGTCCTATTTGATCCTCATTTCAAGTAATACTAAAGCATATTTATTACAATCTAAGATTGTATATTACTCACTGTTGGTATTATAGCTACATTGCGTTGTTTCTACATTAGATTCTAATAAAAAAAAACGAACAAAGATTAATTTAAAAAGACAAAGTGTTTCTGAGGGAAGCAAAGAGCTAAGTTGAAACTTGAAACGAACAAAAATTATTGCTTCACAGACTATCTAACATATATCAATAAAACTAGCACAAATAAACCAACTAATTATATTTCCCTGTGAGTTTATTATTATAGCAAACTAGCCCTGTACTGATACCCCATAATAATACAGAACTTTGGATATAGTAAAAAGCAAGCCAATAACGGACAGTTTTTACAGAATAAAAATATTATCAATCCCTTTTAGGATCAATCCCCTTTAAGATAAAGCAACATTAGTAGAATAGGTATAATGAATTTGCATAGGCCCCCGTACCAAACAGGTTTCTGGTAGGTATAATCTGGTTTGGTAGGTATAATCTGGTTAGGTGGGTATAATCACATTGCCTATTCAAAGGTAGCGTGCAATTTAAACTGTATCAATTATTTTATTCCAGTTTTTCTAAACCAGTATTGTCTATAACTTAATTTACGTAGGTTAAACTTCCGGTGGTTAAGAAAGCGTAACGAGTAATTAAGGTATGAGAAATGGGATGCTATAATTAGAATGGTTTTAAGTTGAAAATTGTGACGTAAAAATAACTCAGTTATTTGCTTGCGTGTATAGGAATTCCCATGTTATTTGCTTGCCTGTATTTTGTGTTAAATAAGTAGTTTTTGTATCTTTTAAAAGAGCTTTAAGGGGTTTGAGAGACTAAGTTGCCTAATTCCGTGTGGTTTTTCTTTAATTAGTGCTCATTAAAAAAGAAGTTTTTGTTTTAAATAAGTAGTTTTTGTATCTGTTAAAAGAGCTTTAAGGGGTTTGAGAGACTCTGTTGCCTGATTCCGTGTGGTTTTTCTTTACTTAGTGCTCATTAAAAACGAAGTTTTTGTTTTAAATAAGTAGTTTTTGTATCTTTTAAGAGCTGTAAGGGTATTGATAGACTAGTTTGCCTGATATCGTGTGGTTTTTCTTTACTTGATGCCCAAGCAAAATGAAATTTGTGGGTTAAATAAGTAGTTCTTGTATCTTGTAAAAGAGTTTTACGTGATTTGAGAGACTCTGTTTCCTGATTACGTGTGATTTTTATTTACTTAGTTCTCATTAAAAACAAAATTTTTGTTGTAAATAAGTAGTTCTTTTATCTTTTAAAAGAGCTTTAAGGGGTTTGAGAGACTCTGTTGCCTGATTACGTGTTTTTTTTCTTTACTTTATACACATTAAAAACTAAAGTTATGTTTTTAATAATTATTTATAGTATATTTTAATATAGATTTGAGGGATTTGAGAGATTCTTTTGTCTGATTCCGTGTGGTTGCTCTTTACTTAGTGCTTATTCAAAACGAAATTTTTGTTGTAAATAAGTAGTTCTTGTATCTTTTAAAATAACTTTAAGGGTTTTGAGATACTCCGTTGCCTGATTCCGTGTGGTTTTTCTTTACTTGATACCCATTAAAAACAAAATTCAGGATTTCTGTTAAATAAATAATTCTTATACGTTTTAAAATAGCTTTACGGGATTTGAGAGACTCTGTAATGCAGTAGTTTTCAGTAAAGACACTCGATATCCTAAAAGTGTTTAATTAAAACTTTTTTAAAACTTCAAAATTTTTCAATTTTATTTATTTTTTTCTTTTTGTACATAACTTAAAATGTCAAAATATGCTTACAGTTCTAACAATTGCGTTCTGTGATTGGTCAGAGACACGATGTGACTTTCCCACTGGTATTCTATGACCGGTTATTGACACTACCTAATCTATTGCATGTATTAAATCAGTATTTTTTACGCAGTGGAACGATAAACACATAAGTCATATCTTTAAAAAAAAGGGAAGATGGAGCATTTTAATAAAGTATGTTTAAATAACAAGGTTATTGTAGCATTGAATGCCGACAAAGAAAAGTATTTAAACTTTGAAACAAGTACAGATGGTAGCACTATTGGAAATGTATGCATGCATTGTCATGACAGTAAGGAATTAAATTTCTTTGGAATACCGAAACAATTCAACTCTTATGTTGGTGGTTATGCGAGAATGAGATCTCCAGAGATGATTGCACTCAAAGAGAATGAAAACAGAAAAATATTCATTGATGATAGAGGACAACTCCTTGTTAATGTTGAAGGTAAAACATTACCTACTGATACATCCAATCGTCACATTTCGGGTATTAGAATTCAACGAAAGATCAATAAAAGAAAGGCCTACTCTTCTACTAATATCGTAAACCATATCTTGTCTACGTGCCGAAACTGTTACCTGTGTAAACATAATTTGATAATAGACAGTGAAACTGCCAGAAAAATAAAAAGGGCATTGTCAGAAAATATCACTATGGAATATAAAGATGAATCGATGAAAAACAAAGCAACAGCAAACGTTACTGTCATTGATCAAACTGTCATTGAACCAAATAATACCAAAGACGAAAAGCATATTGGGCCTGTTGATGACACACCAGTAAAAATTGTGTATGACTCAAAATGGAATAATAATTATTCTACTGATTACGAACTAAGAGAAGACAATAGCTATAATATCAAGAGAGAACATGGTGAACTATTTTATGGAACAGATTCAAAATGTCCAAAGTTAATCATTGATATTAATAATGTATCATAATATATTTTTTGTATTAATATTCTACATAGCATTATTTCATTAAAAATATATTATGCATTACATTGTTATGTGTTCATTATTCTTAGAGTAAGCTAGCATATCAAACGTTTAGAATGTCTAATAAAACGTCGGAGATGTAAGAAAAGGAATTTGCATACATCTATTGTCAGACACAAGGGATAACATTTACAAAATCTTGATATCAGAATGAATAAATTATTTATCAACATCCGTTAATGGATATGTCATTATTAAAAAATTGTAAGTAAGTAAGTAAGTAACAAACTCTTTCTTGAATTCACCTCTTTGTTACACAATACAGAAATTTAATTAAGGAAATTATGGAAAAAAAATTGTAAGTAAGTAACAAACTCTTTCTTGAAGTCACCTCTTGGATACACAATGCAGAAATTTAATTTAAGAAATTATCAAAAATTGTAAGTAAGTACAAAATTCTTTCTTAAATTCACCTCCTGGATAAATAAAAAAGACATTTCATTCAAGAAATTATGACAAAATTCATAGTAAGTAACAAACTCTTTCTCGAAGTCACCTCTTGGATACAAAATGCAGAAATTTATTCTTTCTTGAATTCACCTCCTGGATAAATAAAAAAGACATTTCATTGAAGAAATTATGACAAAATTCATAGTAAGTAACAAACTCTTTCTCGAAGTCACCTCTTGGATACACAATGCAGAAATTTCATTTAAAAAATTTGAACAAATTTTAAGCAAGTAACAAACTCTTTCCTGAAGTCACCTCTTGGATACACAATGCAGAAACTTCATTTAAGAAACTATTAAAAAAATGTAAGTAAGTAAGTAACAAATTCTTTCTTGAAGTCACCTCTTGGCTACACAATACAGAACTTTCATTAAAGAAATCATGAAAAAATTGTAAGTACGTAGTAAATTGTTTCTTGAATTCGCCTCCTGGGTAAATAAAAAAGACAGTTCATTAAAGAAATTATGAAAAATTGTAAGTAAGTAGCAAATTCTTTCTTGAATTTACCTGCTGGATAAACAAAAAAGACATTTCGTTCAAGAAATTATGACAAAATTCAAAGTAAGTAACGAACTCTTTATTGTTTTCATAACTTAGATACACGATGTAGATATTTAATTAAAGAAATTATGAAAAAATTCTCAGTAAGTAACAATTTCTTTCTTGAAGTCAACTCTTGGATACACAATGCAGAAATTTAATTTAAGAAATTATAAAAAATTGTAAGTAAGTAACAAACTCTTTCCTGAAGTCACTTCTTGGATACACAATGCAAAAACTTCATTTAAGAAACTATGAAAAAATTGTAAGTAAGTAGCATATTCTTTTTTAAGGTCACCTCTTGGAAACACAATACAGAAATTTCATTAAAGAAATTATGAAAAAATTGTAAGTAAGTAGCAAATTCTTTCTTGAATTCACCTGCTGGATAAACAAAAAGACATTTCGTTCAAGAAATTATGACAATATTCTAAGTAAGTAACAAACTCTTAATTGTTTTCAGGACTTAGATATACGATGTAGAAATTTAATTCAAGAAATTATGAAGAAATTCTCAGTAAGTAAAAATTTCTTTCTTGAAGTCAACTCTTGGATACACAATAGGGAAATTTCATTCAAGAAATTATGAAAATATTTGTAAGTAAGTAACAAACTCTTTTTGTTCTCACCTCTTGGATATACAGTACAGATACTTCATTCAAGAAATTATGAAAAAATCGCAAGTAAGTAACTTTTTTTTCTCTTTATCACAAACAATTTTCACTTAGCTACACAATGTAGAAATTTAATTTAGAATAGTTTTATTCATTTTATTAAATTATGAAGAAATTGTAAGTTAGTAACAATAGCTTTCTTGAATTCGCTTCCTGGACACAATACAGATATTTAATTCAAGAAATCATAATAAAATCGCAAATAAGTAATAAAGTCTTTATTGTTTTCACCTATTGGATACACAATACTGAAATTTCATTCATGAAATTATGAAGGAATTGTAAATAGGTAACACACTCATGTTACCTCATGGATACACAATGCAGAAACTTCATTTAAGAAATTATCAAAAATTGTAAGTAAGTAGCAAATTCTTTTTTGAATTCGGCCCCTGGGTAAATAAAAAAGACAGTTCATTCAAGAAATTATGAAAAAATTGTAAGTAAGTAGCAAATTCTTTCTTGAATTCACCTGCTGGATAAACAAAAGACATTTCGTTCAAGAAATTATGACAAAATTCCAAGTAAGTAACAAACTCTTTATTGTCTTCATGACCTAGATACACGATGTAGAAATTTAATTCAAGAAATTATGAAAAAATTCTCAGTAAGTAACAATTTCTTTCTTGAAGTCAACTCTTGGATACACAATACGGAAATTTCATTTAGGAAATTATGAAAAAATTGTAAGCAAGTAACAAACTCTTTCCTGAAGGCACCTCTTGATTACACAATGCAGAAACTTTATTTAAGAAACCATGAAAAAATTCTAAGTAAATAACAAATTCTTTCTTGAAGTCACCTCTTGGATACACAATACAGAAATTTCATTAAAGAAAATTATGAAAAAATTGTAAGTAAGTAGCAAATTCTTTCTTGAATTCACCTGCTGGATGAACAAAAAGACATTTCGTTCAAGAAATTATGACAAAATTCTAAGTAAGTAACAAACTCTTAATTGTTTTCACGACTTTGATATACGATTTAGGAATTTAATTCAAGAAATTATGAAGAAATTATCAGTAAGTAACAATTTCTTTCTTGAAGTCAACTCTTGGATACACAATACGGAAATTTCATTCAAGAAATTATGAAAATATTTGTAAGTAAGTAACAAACTCTTTTTGTTTTCACCTCTTGGATATACAGTACAGGTACTTCATTCAAGAAATTATGAAAAAATCGTATGTAATTAACTTTTTTTTTCTCTTTAACATAAACAATTTTCACTTAGCAACACGATGTAGAAATTTAATTCCTAAAATTATGAAATAATTCTCAGTAAGTAACAATTTTCTTCTTGAATTAAACTCTTGATTGCAAAAAATGGAAATTTCATTCAAGAATTTCATGACTTAGATAAACGATGTAGAAATTTGATTCAAGAAATTATGAAAAAATTCTCAGTAATTAACAATTTCTTTCTTGAAGTCAACTCTTGGATACACAATACGGAAATTTCATTTAAGAAATTATGAAAAAATTGTAAGCAAGTAACAAACTCTTTCCTGAAGTCACCTCTTGGATACACAATGCAAAAACTTCATTTAAGAAACTATGAAAAAATTGTAAGTAAGTAACAAATTCTTTCTTGAAGTCACCTCTTGGATACACAATACATAAATTTTATTAAATAAATTATAAAAAAATTGTAAGTAAGTAGCAAACTCTTTCTTGAATTAACATGCGGGATAAACAAAAAGACATTTTGTTCAAGAAATTATGACAAAATTCTAAGTAAGTAACAAACTCTTAATTGTTTTCACAACTTAGATATACGATTTTGAAATTTAATTCAAGAAATTATGATAAAATTCTCAGTAAGTAACAAACTCTTTTTTGATTTCACCTCCTGGATATACAGTACAGATACTTCTTTCAAGAAATTATGAAAAAATCGCAAGTAAGTAACTTTTTTTCTCTTTATCACAAACAATTTTCACATAGCTACACGATGTAGAACTTTAATTCAAGAGATTATGAAAAAATTCTCAGTAAGTAACAATTTCTTTCTTGAAGTCAACTCTTGGATACACAATACGGAAATTTCATTCAAGAAATTATGAAAATATTTGTAAGTAAGTAACAAGCTCTTTATTGATTTCACCTCTTGAATATACAGTACAGATACTTCATTCATTAAACGCGATTAAACACGTTTTGAAACTAAGTGCTATTTGCTTGCCTTTCCTTGGCACCTTTCCCAATGAACGGGGATTCCCCACCGGTTCCTAAACATTGCAAAAAAGTGAGCAGTACGAAAACTCCACGTTTTCGACCAGACTGGTTTTTTAGCTAAATCTTTGGAAACAGCCCAGCCTCTATTTCTGACCGTTTAAGTTTTGATGTTATTGTTGTCAGTCAAAAGCTATGACCTTGAGAAAAGAGCTTGACAAAATTGCCTGATTATCGAAAAATGGGAGAAACATCCTCCAAAAGTCGACAGGAATGCCCCCCGCCAGCGCATTCTCGGTTATGTTGAATAAAATATCCAAACCCGACATAGCTTTATTTCATTTTTAAGGTTAATTTAGACGAGGTTACGTGCGCGCACGTAACCTCGTCTAAATTAACCTTAAAAAATGAAATAAAGCTACTGCTCACTTTTTCGTACTGCTCACTTTTTTGCAATGTGTAGGAACCGGTGGGGAATCCCCGCTCATTTGGAAAGGTGCCAAGGAAAGGCAAGCAAATAGCATGTAGTTTCAAAACGTGTTTAATCACGTTTATTGAATGAAGTATCTGTACTGTACATTCAAGAGGTGAAATCAATAAAGAGCTTGTTACTTACTTAAAAATATTTTCATAATTTCTTGAATGAAATTTCCGTATTGTGTATCCAAGAGTTGACTTCAAGAAAGAAATTGTTATTTACTGAGAATTTCTTATAATTTCTTGAATTAAATTCCTATATCGTATAGCTAAGTGAAAATTGTTTGTGATAAAGAGAAAAAAAAAGTTACTTACTTGCGATTTTTTCATAATTTCTTGAATGAAGTATCTGTACTGTATATCCAAGAGGTGAAATCAAAAAAGAGTTTGTTACTTACTGAGAATTTCATAATAATTTCTTGAATTAAATTTCAAAATCGTATATCTAAGTCGTGAAAACAATTAAGAGTTTGTTACTCACTTAGAATTTTGTCGTAATTTCTTGAACGAAATGTCTTTTTGTTTATCCAGCAGGCGAATTCAAGAAAGAATTTGCTACTTACTTACAATTTTTTCATAATTTCTTTAATGAAATTTCTGCATTGTGTATCCAAGAGGTGACTTCAGGAAAGAGTTTGTTACTTGCTTACAATTTTTTAATAATTTCTTAAATGAAATTTCCGTATTGTGTATCCAAGAGTTGACTTCAAGAAAGAAATTGTTACTTACTGAGAATTTTTTCATAATTTCTTGAATCAAATTTCTACATCGTGTATCTAAGTCATGAAATTCTTGAATGAAATTTCCATTTTGTGTAATCAAGAATTGAATTCAAGAAAGAAATTGTTACTTACTGAGAATTTTTTCATAATTTCTTGAATTAAATTTCTACATCGTGTAGCTATGTGAAAATTGTTTGTGATAAAGAGAAAAAAAGTTACTTACTTGCGATTTTTTCATAATTTCTTGAATGAAGTATCTCTACTGTATATCCAAGAGGTGAAATCAAAAAGAGTTTGTTACTTCCTTAGAAATATTTTCATAATTTCTTGAATGAAATTTCCGTATTGTGTATCCAAGAGTTGACTTCAAGAAAGAAATTGTTACTTACTGAGAATTTTTTCATAATTTCTTGAATTAAATTTCTACACCGTGTATCTAAGTCGTGAAAACAATTAAGAGTTTGTTACTGACTTAGAATTTTGTCATAATTTCTTGAACGAAATGTCTTTTTGTTTATCCAGCAGGTGAATTCAAGAAAGAATTTGCTACTTACTTACAATTTTTTCATAATTTTCTTTAATGAAATTTCTGTATTGTGTATCCAAGAGGTGACTTCAAGAACGAATTTGTTACTTACTTACAATTTTTTCATAGTTTCTTAAATGAAGTTTCTGCATTGTGTATCCAAGAGGTGACTTCAGGAAAGAGTTTGTTACTTGCTTACAATTTTTTCATAATTTCTTAAATGAAATTTCCGTATTGTGTATCCAAGAGTTGACTTCAAGAAAGAAATTGTTACTTACTGAGAATTTTTTCATAAATTCTTGAATTAAATTTCTACATCGTGTATCTAAGTCATGAAAACAATAAAGAGTTTGTTACTTACTTGGAATTTTGTCATAATTTCTTGAACGAAATGTCTTTTTTGTTTATCCAGCAGGTGAATTCAAGAAATAATTTGCTACTTACTTACAAGTTTTTCATAATTTCTTTAATGAACTGTCTTTTTTATTTACCCAGGAGTCGAATTCAGGAAAGAATTTGCTACTTACTTACAATTTTTGATAATTTCTTAAATGAAATTTCTGCATTGTGTATCCATGAGGTAACATGAGTGTGTTACCTATTTACAATTCCTTCATAATTTCTTGAATGAAATTTCGGTATTATGTATCCAATAGGTGAAAACAATAAAGATTTTATTACTTACTTGCGATTTTATTATGATTTCTTGAATTAAATATCTGTATTGTGTCCAGGAAGCGAATTCAAGAAAGCTAATGTTACTAACTTACAATTTCTTCATAATTTAATGAAATGAATAAAACTATTCTAAATTAAATTTCTACATCGTGTAGCTAAGTGAAAATTGTTTGTGATAAAGAGAAAAAAAAGTTACTTACTTGCGATTTTTTTATAATTTCTTGAATGAAGTATCTTTACTGTATATCCAAGAGGTGAAAACAAAAAGAGTTTGTTACTTACTTACAAATATTTTCATAATTTTTTGAATGAAATTTCCCTATTGTGTATCCAAGAGTTGACTTCAAGAAATAAATTGTTACTTACTGAGAATTTCTTCATAATTTCTTGAATTAAATTTCTACATAGTATATATAAGTCTTGAAAACAATTAAGAGTTTGTTACTTACTTATAATTTTGTCATAAATTCTTGAATGAAATGTATGTTTGTTTATTCAGCAGGTGAATTCAAGAAAGAATTTGCTACTTACTTACAATTTTTTCATTATTTCTTTTATGAAATTTCTGTATTGCGTATCCAAGAGGTGACTTCAAGAAAGAATTTGTTACTTACTTACAATTTTTTCATAGTTTCTTAAATGAAGTTTCTGCATTGTTTATCCAAGAGGTGACTTCAGGAAAGAGTTTGTTACTTGCTTACAATTTTTTCCTAATTTCTTAAATGAAATTTCCGTAGTGTTTATCCAAGATTTGACTTAGAGAAAGAAATTGCTATTTACATAGCATTTTTTCATAATTTTTTGAAGTAAATATTTACATTGTGTATCTAGGTAATGAAAACAATAAAGAGTTCTTTACTTACTTGGAATTTTTTCATAATTTAGTGAACGAAATGTCTTTTTTGTTTATTAAGCTGGTGAATTTGAGAAAGAATTTGCTTCTTACTTATAATTTTTTCATAATTTCATTTATGAACTGTCTTTTTTATTTACCCAGGAGGCGAATTAAATAAACAATTTACTACGTACTTACAATTTTTTCATGATTTCTTTAATGACATTTCTGTATTGTGTAGCCAAGAGGTGACTTCAAGAAAGAATTTGTTACTTACTTACTTACATTTTTTTTAAAGTTTCTTGAATGAAGTTTCTGCATTGTGTATCCAAGAGGTGACTTCAGGAAAGAGTTTGTTAGTTGCTTAAAATTTTTTCAAATTTCTTAAATGAAATTTCTGCAATGTGTATCCAAGAGGTGACTTCGAGAAAGAGTTTGTTACTTACTATGAATTTTGTCATAATTTCTTGAATGAAATGTCTTTTTTATTTATCCAGGAGGTGAATTCAAGAAAGAATAAATTTCTGCATTGTGTATCCAAGAGTTGACTTCTAGAAAGAGTTTGTTACTTACTATGAATTTTGTCATAATTTCTTGAATGAAATATCTTTTTTATTTATCCAGGAGGTGAATTCAAGAAAGAATTTTATACTTACTTACAATTTTTGATAATTTCTTAAATGAAATTTCTGCATTGTGTATCCAAGAGGTGACTTCAAGAAAGAGTTTGTTACTTACTTACAATTTTTTTTTCATAATTTCTTTAATTAAATTTCTGTATTGTGTAACAAAGATGTGAATTCAAGAAAGAGTTTGTTACTTACTTACTTACTTACAATTTTTTTCATAATTACATATCCATTAACGGATGTTGATAAATAATTTATTCATTCTGATAGCAAGATTTTGTCAATGTTATCCCATGTGTCTGACAATAGATGTATGCAAATTCCTTTTCTTGCATCTCCGACGTTTTATTAAACATTATAAACGTTTTATATGCTAGCTTACTTTAAAAATAATGAACACATAACAATGTAATGCATAATATATTTTTAATTAAATAATGCTATGTAGAATATTAAAACAAAAAATATATTACGATACATTATTAATATCAATGATTAACTTTGGACATTTTGAATCTGTTCCATAAAATAGTTCACCTTGTTCTCTCTTGATATTGTAGCTATTGTCTTCTCTTAGTTCGTTACCAGTAGAAAGATCATTACTCCATTTTGAGTCATACACAATTTTTACTGGTGTGTCATCAACAGGCTCAATATGCTTTTCGTCTTTGGTATTATTTGGTTCAATGACTGTGTGATCAATGACAGTAACGTTTGCTGGTGCTTTGTTTTTCATCGATTCAATCTTTATATTCCATAGTGATATTTTCTGACAATGCCCTTTTTATTTTTCTGGCAATTTCACTGTCTATTATCACATTATTTTTACACAGGTAACAGTTTCGGCACGTAGACAAGATATGGTTTACGATATTAGTAGAAGAGTAGGCCTTTCTTTTATTGATCTTTCGTTGAATGCTAATACCCGAAAGGTGACGATTAGATGTATCAGTAGGTAATGTGTTACCTGCAACAGTAGCAAGGAGTTGTCCTCTATCATCAATGATTATTTTTATGTTGGCATTCTCTTTGAGCGCAATCATCTCTGGAGATCTCAATCTCGCATAACCACCAACATAAGAGTTGAATTTTTTCGGTATTCCAAAGAAATTTAATTCCTTACTGTCATGACAATGCATGCATACATTTCCAATAGCGCTACCATCTGTACTTGTTTCAAAGTTTAAATACTTTTCTTTGTCGGCATTCAATGCTACAATAACCTTGTTATGTAAACACACTATATTAAAATGCTCCATCTTCACTTTTTTTTAAAGATATGACTTATGTTTTTATCATTCCACTGCGTAAAAAATACTGATTTAATACATGCAATAGATTAGGTAGTGTGAATAACCGGTCATAGAATACCACTGGGAAAGTCATATCGTGTCTCTGACCAATCACAGAGAGTAATTGTTAGAACTGTAAGCATATTTTGAAATTTTAAGTTATGTACAAAAAGAAAAAAATAAATAAAGTTGAAAAATTTTGAAGTTTTAAAAAAGTTTGAATTAAACACTTTTAGGATATCGAGTGTCTTTACTGAAAACTACTGCATTACAGAGTCTCTCAAATCCCGTAAAGCTATTTTAAAATGTATAATTATTTATTTAACAGAAATCCTGAATTTTGTTTTTAATGAGTATCAAGTAAAGAAAAACCACACGGAATCAGACAACTGAGTCTCTCAAACCCCGTAAAGTTATTTTAAAAGATACAAGAAGTACTTATTTACAACAAAAATTTCGTTTTTAATGAGCACTAAGTAAAGAACAACCACACGGAATCAGGCAACAGAGTCTCTCAAACCCCTTAAAGCTCTTTTAAAAGATACAAGAACTACTTATTTAAAACAAAAATTTAGTTTTTAATGGGTATCAAGTAAAGAAAAACCACACGGAATCAGGCAACAGAGTCTCTCAAACCCCGTAAAGCTCTTTTAAAAGATACAACAACTACTTATTTACAACAAAAATTTTGTTTTTAATGAGGACTAAGTGAAGAACAACCACACGGAATCAGGCAACAGAGTCTCTCAAACCCCTTAAAGCTCTTTTAACATATACAAAAACTACTTATTTAAAACAAACAGTTCGTTTTTAATGAGCACTAAGTAAATAAAAACCACACGGAATCAGGTAACAGAGTCTCTCAAATCCCTTAAAGCTCTTTTAACACATACAAAAACTACTTATTTTAAACAAAAACTTAGTTTTTAATGAGCACTAAGTAAAGAAAAACCACACGGAATTAGGCAACTGAGTCTCTCAAACCCCTAAAAGCTCTTTTAAAAGATACAAAAACTACTTATTTAACACAAAATACAGGCAAGCAAATAACATGGGAATTCCTATACACGCAAGCAAATAACTGAGTTATTTTTACGTCACAATTTTCAACTTAAAACCATTCTAATTATAGCATCCCATTCCTCATACTTTAATTACTCGTTACGCTTTCTTAACCACCAGAAGTTTAACCTACGTAAATTAAGTTATAGACAATACTGGTTTAGAAAAACTGGAATAAAATAATTGATACAGTTTAAATTGCACGCTACCTTTGAATAGGCAATGTGATTATACCCACCTAACCAGATTATACCTACCAAACCAGATTATACCTACCAGAAACCTGTTTGGTACGGGGGCCTATGCAAATTCATTATACATATTCTACTAACATTCCATTTAAGGAGTGTTGATTTATTTATTTTCTCACGTTTAATTTGGTATCACTTCTGCACAATGGCTCAGTTTAATGACTGGCCGTCTTTTTGGTTCTGAAAAAGGACATGTCATTATTAGTTTGTACACAAGTTCGAAGTAAAGCTATCTTGATAGTATTAGGAATATATACTACCTTTAGAATTTGTATCATAGCTTGAAATTCACTGAACTACCTGATAAATCAATCCAGTATTTCTGTATGCTATTCAGTTACTTCGCGGTGATTAAAAAAATATTTATTTTTACGCTTATATTTTTAAGATAATTTTAATTATATACTGAAATTTACTGATGCCGCAACTGGCGTAAGACTATGAAAAGCTTTATAGATTCGTTTATTGTTGTCAGGCTACATACTCACTTTTGAATCCCAAATCAATATTCCTGTTTTTTATACGTGACTTTTGTGTTTTCAGTAAAGCGCTAGTTTTTTATAATCCTAAATGCATAGGGAAACATAGTTAGTTGGTTTATTTTTACTAGTTTTATTGATATATATTAGATAGGCTATGAAGCAATAATTTTTGTCCGTTTTAAGTTTCAACTTCGCTCTTCACTTCCTTCAGAAAAACTTTGATTTTTTAATTTTTTATCTCAAGGTCGATCCTCAAACCGCAAATACCATTTAAAATAAACGTGATGATAAATAAGAATAAAGAGCTGATTACGCAGTATTCGAAACGGCCAATTAATCATTTAGATCCGGGATGAATAAAAGATAAAATGAAATCACGATCAAACAGCGTGTTGGTCAAAGTACCTCGCGTTTATATTATGCTCTGCAATGAGTAGCTATACTGCAAGGGTGTATCTAAGATTTTTGTTCGGGGGGGGGGGGGGGGGTTAAAAAATAAAACTTTAAAAACGCATTAAAATTTTTTTATATGCATTTTCGTTCCGTTTTTACGACTAGAATTTCAGGAGGAGTCAAACCCAGAAGGCTAGCCTCCCTCCCCTTGATACGTCCTTTCTAAAATGACTACAAAAATACAACATCTGCATGTATGAACATAGGTGGACATAGTTCCAGCTTTTAATGGGGGGAGGGGGAAGAGGATAAGTCGTAGGCAGGGACTCAAAATATAAAAGTGTATTTTCACGCCAACATTTTCTAATTTCCCTCCTTCTTCCAAATAGCATACACAGCACTGTCTCAGGCAGACATACAGCCTATATACCTACGGCAGCGCGCAGATACTTTTGCGCTGGTATAAAACACCTCCAAAGCGGCCGGTTCCCTAGGCCAACATGGAGGTGGAAAATCCCAGTAATCTTAGTATAAGATGCTTTTTCTGAACTATACATTATTGTAACAAAATTACAGCACGCTCCAGTCCAATCCCCCTCCTTCCCTAATATGCATTCCTAGGCATAAATTCAAAAGTTTCCTCATTTATTTTTTCTTCAAATCGGGATTGTGGACCAACTGTTTGATGAGAAACAAGGCAGAAATAGTACAGAACAACACGATCATGAAATTTCTGAATATGATCTAAAGGTATATCCAGGCATTAGGAGGAGCCTGGCAAAAAGTTCTACTAGAAGCGAGCCTGAAAATTCAATAAATAGAAATTTTTAGAACGTAGTTATGTTAGAATTATCGTGTTAATGAGAATTTTGAACAAAGATTACCAAATTCCCTTACGCTGTTTTCTTAATCAGCTTTCTTTTCTCAAAGGCGTTTTGACATAATTTTCCAATAAGTTTTGATTATTAAATTCACACCAATAATTCACCAGGGCTCAGCAGGTTTCTTTCTGCACTTTTTGAAACAAAAATCAATTTTCATCCAATTTGGATTTTTTTTTTAATTTCATTTATGCTGTCTTTTTTCTTTTTGACGTCTCTATATTCGTGTTATGTTCCAACGCAAATAATTCGTTTGCATACGTCATGATTTAATATTAAGTGTAAAATATAAAATGCATGATTTCTAAGAACCAAAACTAATTTATTGTGTCACGCAAAAATAAGGGCGTTTACTGAACCTTCAATAAGGTGAAGTGATTATAGGTTATTTTGGGCAATTCACATCATAACAGATATTTGGCGTCTCCTGACAGACGAAAATCATTAATTTATTAAGTCATTATTTTAACCAGTACACACGTGCTGGTAAAAATCGAAAAACAGGAACGACATTTCTAGTTTGCCCAGTTATTTCTTGTCTAAGGGCAAATCTAAGCAAAAGCAAGTGAGCAACCCCCTCCCCTGTCAAAAGAACCGAACATTTTAAATTGTAAAATTTCCTATATTGAAAATGAATATTGCTCAATTTTTCTGTGCCATCTTTAAATTTTCAAAGGCATATCTTTCAATTTTCAATAAGCATTTCAATAAGCTTGATTCCTAACTTGTTTAATAATTTTAGTAATATTAATATAAAATAACGTTTACCAACAAGAAAAAAAAATTCAAAGAAAAGTAAGGAATCATATCAAGCCTAACACGCACATAATTACAGTGAAGCTTGAAAAAAACAGAATGTGCCATGAATGAATAAATGACACCTAAAACTAACAAGGAATATCACATTGTCCTACAAATTTCCAAAAACAACAGTGAGGCTCCCCCCTCCCCTAAACTGTCTAAGAACCTCAGCGTCATTTTACACTTAAGGTTACGTTTAGGTTTCATTTATTTATCATGTTTAATTTCTGTCCTTTTTAGGTTTAATCCATTCAACTACATTAGTAACTGCTATTTTACATGTTTGATGTTGTTTTTTTTATTATTTCTAATGGTTTTAAATTTCATTTATTTATCAAAAGCAACTTACGTTCGTTCAAGCTAAAATTATTTGATGACTTTATTTCGGCTCGTTTTAGGTTTTAATATGGCTCTTTATTTTTCTTTACAAAAAATTCTAGAAACACAATTTTTTATTAATTATTTTCCTTCGTTGTTCATTGACATAATTTAGCATGGATTAATGAAAAAAAATATTTGTATAGTTTTTTTCTTTCAGTTTTGTCGCTTAATAAATGAAAAGTTTAGTTCGTAATTCAAACTTTTGATAATATTTGAACATTCAGTCAAACGTTCGATCAGTCGCAAATTTGTCTAATAATTTTTAAATAGTATTTTCACTGCAAAATTTCTGGTGTATGGGGAGGGGGATTGTGTTCGTGTGGATTAAAAACTGCATGATCTATTAGACTAAGGCAATGCTTTAGACGCTCTTCAATATACAGGTACTCAATCATCTTTACATGCCAAGGTTATTTATTCAAAGTGAGTTATGTATTGCTGTCTTAAAAAAATCAGACGCCAATGAATCAATACAACAAGATTTGTTTCCTTAATTTTTTTAATTAATGGAGGTTACCTTGGTCACGTCTACATGTCGTGAAATTTCCAAGCGGGTCATCGAAAAGAATTCTGGATTTTTTTTTTTTTGCCAAAAATCGGTAAAACCAAATTTTACTTTCAAGATGGTTGTTCTCAATGAGGTCCCCTTGGTCCAGTCTACCTACCCTGAAAGTTTTAAGCCGACCGGAGAAAAACAATATTTGCCCCATTTTGGGTTGTCACGACTCGATATAACCCATTTTTTTCAAATTATTTTCCCGCGAGTATTCGCTTTGCCCAGTATAAGTACCCAGTAAGTAGCGAGCCAATCAGAGAGAAAAAAAAATCTATATGGGGTATCATGAACCGGTACAATCCTGATGAACCGGTAAATGGTCCCAGTCTACATGCCCTGTAAGTTTCAAACCAATCGGAGAGAAATACTTATCAAAAAGGGTAAGGAGGCTGGTCGACCTCCAGTCAATTTCAGCCCTTAAAGAGGACACTAGCTTTTAATTTCCGATCGAATGAACCTCCTTAGAAGTTTCTACGACCAAGCCTTCCATACGAGGCAGTTCGAAAAAATAAAATATGGGGGTATATGACTCTTTACTCAGACGATGTTAGTGCATTGCCTATGATAGTAATTTGCAATTGATTTTCAACAATCTTTAGATTGTTAAATAGAGATTTAATTGATGAATTTAATGCATTAGAGAATGATGAAATCAAACTGATCGTTACAAATATCATAGCATTGAAATGAAAAATCTTATAAGTCTGGGCTTTACTTAGTTTTTTATTCATTTTAGAAAACGATAAACTTTTCAAAATATTTTTTTTTCAGCCAAGCACAAATGAAACTTAAGTCTTTTACAGGGGTTGAGGAACGGCCACACTTTCTTTTCTTCAGCTAAACACAACTTTTAGCTTAAGCAATACTTTTAGTTCTCAAGCGAAGGTTTTCCCAAAATCCTTTGATAGTGACAATCTTCTTCTGTGCTTCTGTACCTTTGTTCTCGATCTCAAGTATCGTTGGCTTTTTCAAAAAAAATAATAATAATAACGTCACAATAATGTCCCATCTATGCAAGGCCATATCCAGGAGTTGCAAGGCCATATATAGGCCATGCTGGGTTTGACCCCCCCCCACCACCTGAAATTTTTGTCCGACTCGTAAGAAGTAACAAAATGTATATAAACAATCTTTTATGTGTTTTTAAGTTTTTTTGTTGTAAATCCTCCCCCTCCTCGAACAAAAGTCCCGGAAACGTCTTGCATCATGTGTTCTTACGTTTGAAGCTGGGACGGACATCGAGGGGTCACCTGCTTTACGCTACCTGGTGTACATATCGGAGCTACACGCCTGCTGTACAATTCTACCACGCATTGCACAGCCCCTATTAATTATATATATATATATATATATATATATATATATATATATATATATATATATATATATATATATATATATATATATATATATATATATATATATATATATATATACATATATATATATATATATATATATATATATATATATATATATATATATATATATATATATATATATATATATATATATATATATATATAATTTCTTTGGTACGTCTATGTTAAACGGACTCTTTTAAAACCAGTCACGAAAACCCGAGGCATCCACTATAGAGTAGGCAATGATAAATTTATTTCATTAGCATTAACCAAACTAACAGTATATAAAAGAGTCCGTTTAACATAGGAGTACCATTTCTTTTAGTATTCCATTTTCCCGCCAATAACTAATTACATAATTTTCAATGTATACGTGCAAAACCAAGGACCCTTTTAGGATAAACTCAACTTCATTAAGCTCCAACTTCATTTAAAAATTCACCTTCATTAAAATATTGGAAACTTGAAACAATATATTACTTTGAGAAGACCATTCAATCGGGCGAACAAAACTATAAATAGGATATCTATTTAATTTGCAAACACATGTGACGCTGAATATTAGATTGTTAGAATTAACACATCTCAAAATCATTTGTTGATGAAACTGCTTTTTCACTTACTTGATTCTAGGGAGGCAGAATTTTCGAAAAAGGGATTACTAACACCATGACAATGGCGATTGTACATGCGTGTTACCTTTGAAGGTCATGTTGATATATTCAATGTTTTATTAGTCCCTCATCCAAGAGGTGGTCTACTTACCAGCAGTGGATCAAAGGAGGGTGGGTGGGTAACCTGCCCTGGGCACTGGTTTGTAGGGGTGCCGGATCGTTAGCTTCTTTTAGATCTGATCAAATAAAGCTTGAACCCTAATTTTTCAGTTTTGAAACACGACAAGGCTTGACTTGAAGATTTATTTACCTATGCATGTATCAGTTCCTACTAATAGAAGAAGTTCCAGCCAATTAACGGCCGAGCAGTGGTTGACAAACTATAGTATAATCCGCAGAGAATATGATGTGGCTTCGCAGCTTTAACATGAAGACATTGTAAAGACATTTGAATTGAGAAAAGAACGTAAAGTTAAGTTTTAATCTACTGGATAAGATTGATTGTTTATAATCTAAATTGATAAAACATAAAATCGCGAAGAAAGGAAGAAAACGAGGACAATAAACAGCCAGTGAAAAAATTATGCAAATATTTCGGTAAAGACCTCCGCTTGACCGTCCTCAGTGCAGAATAAAACTGATAAAAATATGAAAACCAAACTTTAAAATAAAAACAGTTACCCTTTCACCGTTGCTAAGAAATGGTCATCCAATTTTATTTTTGTGTTTTTATTTAAAGGTTTGGTTTTTATATTTTTATATTTTACGTGACGCATTCAGTCACGCGTATAATAAGCTACCGCAGAGTAAGTTTACCGCAGATGATTTCTGGCTCTTCATTCTCGGTGCAAACAAAAAGCTCCTCTCACTTATTTGTGCATCTATTGTCCACTTATTGGTTGAGCCGGCCAAGTGGTTTCGTCAGTACTTGTTCCGTAGGTGATTATTCTTTGTCTACCCGTGAAAAGATCTAATGCCGCTTATGTTTATAGGTTCTCTGGAGCACTTGCACCTTGGTCCGGGTTTTTATAATGGGTGAGATAGGGAAAGATCATACTGCTAATTATATAAACTGTGCTGCCAATATTCTAATCTTGGTTCGCAGACTTAGCTTCCTTTTCTTCAAAACCAATGTCTAACCTTGCAAGGTAGTTGGGAAAACCCGCACTCGACTAAATA
Organism: Artemia sp. Qi Xiang Cuo; assembly: GCF_049724085.1. Lineage (NCBI taxonomy): Eukaryota > Metazoa > Arthropoda > Branchiopoda > Anostraca > Artemiidae > Artemia > Artemia sp. Qi Xiang Cuo. Next base: position 30,732,413 of record NC_142805.1, read on the forward strand.
TGACAACGCATCTTCTATTTTAATCTGCTTTTAATTTTCCTTAGGACAGGCTGGAGCTACTTGGGAAACGTGACACCAGCTGTGTGAGTCTACCGACGATGGTTTTACACATATGGGCTCAATCAACCAAATGTGAAATTTATTGCTTTAATATGGCGTATCCAAGTTAAGAGCATAACACATTTTGACGCTAAAAATTAGGTAACGTAGTATTCATCCTGCGTGTATTCGAGTCAATATTTCGGACCGTGTGCTCTATACCTTCACACCTACATTTGATCATGTCCCCTTGATCAAATCACCCCCTTGATGGTTCATTCAGCAGCAAAAAATGACAAGTCTACACTTGGTACTGTCGATGGAGATCCCTGGTGATTCTATAGCTTTTGTTTCAACCAGGGTTGTTCGACTTTTTTCCCCAGAAATAGCAATAACAAAACAGAATTGCTTTGTTTTCTTTTCTATCTTCCTTTGTTCTTGACGACTACAAATGAGCATTTAGAGGGAAAATATTGAATAGATTTCAATAGGTTGATAATACGTTTTGTCTGTGAGTATGCAAAAATTTATTCTAATATTTGATGTGGGACTGACCACTCTCTATTGCCTGGTGTACCTCCTCCTTGATACCATCAGTAAAGGGATCGCTGTAAGGAGGGCGAAAACTCCTACAAGATTGGTCCAAAAAAGCCCTCTTTCCGAAAAACAGTGGCCTAAAACGAACTTATTTCGCAGTTTGGTCCCATTTCAGGGTCATCCTCAGAATGTGGACCTGCTTGACCCTTTGATTATACTACTATGGTTTTTGCAACAGTCATGATCATAGAAATCGAAATCCCTAGTAACTAAAAAAAAAAACATTGAAACTCACTGTCACTAAAGATTCTTGAATTCCGCTCCGATATAGGGATCTTTTATTTATTATCTTTTTTAATTAGAGGGGGTATACTACCAGTTTGACTAGTTTGACAAGGAGATGACGTGGATCCGTACAACCAAAACTAGGAGGAATACAGAAAATGTTCATAAGGACTTGCCAATTTTGCCGTTTTGAACCCCCTCCCCCCTAAAAAAAAAAATAAAAAAGAAAAACATAAGCTCTCGCCGAAATACATTCCTTCGAATGTGCCTGGATATTCCCACCAATCAATAATTCAGAACAAGCAAACATCATTTTTTCATTAAGAATAACAGTTGTAATTAGCAGAATATATGAGATTTGAATTTAATGCGCTTCTTATCCCTATTTGAAAAATGTCTGACTTCAGTGTTGACGGATTGGAACTTGGTATCGCGTCTAGAAAAGCAGACCTGTTATTGAAAGTGATGGATGATCGTTTTAAGATAGCAAAAAAAAACGTTTTCACTAGAAAAATAAATAAATCATTGAACCGTTTTCCAACTTTGCATCAGATAGAACAGGCTGGAAGGTTTTGTTCCAATTTAATTTTTTATATATGTACACTAAACTTGGGGGATTAACTAAGAAATGCTTTGTCCCTTCGAAATGAGAATTTTTTCTCGAGTACTTGGATATGTGAGCGATCGCATTTGGAACCCCTGCCATTGCCAGTAGGTTAGACCATCCAAGCCAGACTACTGCTATAAGAAACAGATTGAGAAATCGCTTAAATTGTGTACTGTCTCTATCAGAGCTCAAGCAAATGTTGTTTTGGGATTTTTTTTCAGCATTAAGCGTTTTCCCAGGGGGATGCCCATTCTCCATCACTTGTGTACATTTCAGAAGACTACTTGGACCACACATTTTCCGACAGACCTGGTACAGCTTCCACCACGTATGACTGACTTCCGCCACGCTTGGCACGTGCCATATGGTGTAAGTAATTTTTGAAAGTGGCCCCCTCCCCCGCTTCCCTTACCTGTCTGAGGTCAACAGTTACTATGCTTATGATAAATCTCCAGATCTGGTCGCTGTAATACTGCTGTTAGCACTTCAGGAAATAGTCAATCAATCGAATCCGATAACTTGTTCCGTTTTTATGTAAAACATTTTTAGAGTTCTGCCACCACCCTCTCGCAAGCCCAGCCACGACTTTCAGTTACCATTTTATACCATATAATGAATACTAATGGCCCCATACCCCAAGCCACCATAATAAACACTATAGGTGCTATGAGCACGCTAATTTTCCACTTTAAAAGAAACGACCTAAAAGACCATTCGATACCTTCAAAATCATTTTGCGAGCCTCAACGTCAACTGACCGTCTCAAACATAAAGGATCCATTGACAAAATTTCCCGGCCCACAGAGAACTCCTAAAGCTGCCATATTACTCAAATGATGCATCCTCAAAATTTTGGCAAAAACTGATAGGGGATTTTGAGTGTGTCAACAGTTCGAAAGGGTAACGACAGGCTAGTTTAAAATAAAGAAAAACATAATCTTTTACCAATTGTTAAGCAAAGGACTGTCCATCGAATGTACCTACAGCATAAACAATACGTCCACTGTGTCAGCAAGGCTTTCAATCAGGGGGAGCTCCCAGGGAGCATCACAGGGAGCTCCCAAAGCTGTTAAATCGCTCAAACGATATTTCTGTTTAGCTGATTTTTAAAGTTTTTCTATCAGGTATGCTAAAATATTTTTAGGGACTACCCTTTCCTGAAACTTAAAAAGAAAATTCGGCTCCGTTTAATCGCAAACGCATAATTCACACTTTCTAATGGTACAAGTTTCATTAAATCTGAATAACTGTATTTCAGGCACATCAGGCAAAAAATTAATTGTGTTCTTAAATTATCAGGGAAGTAGGTATTGGCTTTTTGTTTTCTGTCGTTTATTTGGATCTCTTATCCAAGCTCTATAAGCTATGGCAAGACCGACCAATCTATTCTAAACAGTTAGGCCAAACAAGCTAAAAAAGTTCATAATGATTGAGATAGGGCGATTCTTTAAGGTACCACACCGTCTTAAAAAGTTGATAACGGAAACATTCTAGAATTGCAATCCTACGGATGACAATTCTATATGTTTGTGTTCAATTCAATAATAAAACTTCATTTTGCAGATGAGCCTCAAAAAGAATCTCATTATGGAAAATGTATAGAATATAAAAAAATGGGGCATTCTACAAACTTATCCCCTTCTCCTTTAAATATCACTGATTCTTAGCCTTGCAGTAAAAAAGGTAAAAAATCGACTTCTATACCTCCAGTCTACACGAATAGAGATGGCGTATATCCCCAAGGCGGTTTTGACCAAATTTCTTGATATTCGCCCGTTGAAAATATCTTTCATAAGATTTATGAGGGGGTGGGGGGGGGCCTGGGGATAGGGACTAGGACAGCACATATGCGAATGAGGAGTGGTCAGGGGTTAACAATACAATGCTGAATTTTAAGGAATAAAGAGCGACATTCACACAATTGTATAGTATACAAAATATTTAAAGCAATATAAAATGCAATGATTTAAGTTTTTCGGGACCAATAGGCGTCAAAATAGAGTCTTGTCGGAAAATGACCTATACATACAAATAGTGGTATTTTCGCCCGGATCCGATTAATTTGCTTCTAGAAAAAAAGATTAGAGAAAGGAGGCCAAGGAGCCCAGGTGTATCAAAAGCAAGGAATATGTTTATCAAAACTAGACAACCAAATCCCTAAGAAATCGAGACAACTCCATTTTCCAGACTTTAAGGTTGAAATGAGTACATCGAAAAATATAAATTCGAGGTAACCCACTTATTGAGGAGTGGCGTAGCCAGAGGCGTTTCCGAGCTGTCGAAACACCTCCTTAGGATATTGAAAATGGCAGATATTTTTTATCTTTCAATATTTAATATGCTTTCTTAAGTCTGAAATTTCTTAAACGTAAGTTAGATTTTATATCCCTGTTACTGATAGGCATTCATTTTACTCACAAGCACCTGTAGACATTTCCGACGGGGGGGGGGGGTAAGTCTGAAAATATGATTCCAAGGAGAAAACTTGAAAAGCTGTTTTCCACCAAGTGAAAAAAAATCAAATTTTACAAAACGTCTTTTATGTATGACAGGATTGCATATTGCAAATTAATAAAAAGAAAAAATTGAGAATACGTACGGGATTAGCTTGCTTTGGAACTATTGAATGTGTTGCAACTCCAACACTTTGACTACTGCTTACTTGAGGCCTTTCTGAAAGTTGAGGGGGCTCACCCTTAGATATCACAGTAGGACTAACTGGTCTCCATATCGGTTTTACAGGGATTTCATTGGCTTCTACCTTTTTAATATTCAAATCTGGAGGCCTACGTTTAACTTTCTGTTCACTGTCATTTAATGGTGCAGGTCTTTTGGGGGCTTCTTTCACGGAGTAATCAAACCCTAATGAAATGTTTGGGATTGGGTAGGTTGTCCTCTCTTGTAATGGGTAATACCCGTAATTAAAGTATGTTGGCACTTGAATTTGTGGTTTGGCAGTAGTTGACCATGTGACATTTTCTGGTAAAACATTCCTGTGCCTGGAAGCAAGATCAATAGGTCCGTCTTCCCGATAAACTGGATTAGAAACCACTGTAGGCACAACTGGTGAAGACAGCATTTTTTTTTTCTCTGTAAACAATAGAGGGTTTAGTATAGGAGACAGGTAAAACAGAAAACTCAAGTTCGTCTTGTGAAAAAAACAATTAACGCCATCTATTTTTGCTCAGCAAAACAATGCAGTTCACCCTGAAAGCTCATTTGAAAATATCTACTTGATTTTTTTTTGGATGTGGGAGGCAATAGATAAATTTTTAATGAGCAGGGGGAGAAGCTCTCCCTGGAGGTCCAGGCCCTAAAATGAAAAATTCCACCGAGTTTCTGGGCGCTTGAAAAAAAAAACAACGTACTTGCCTGCTTATATCGTAACGTAGGTCGTTCATAAGGGAAAAAGTGAAGACACCATTATTTTACGCCGTGAGTAATTTATATGTATATCCTCTAAAACAATGAATTGCATTTATATTCTTTTTTTTATTCAAGTAGTGAGTTGGGGGTTCCTTGCCAAAAATTGACATTCAAAATTAACATTTAACGTTTTTGGCTCGAATAGAACCCGTACAAAAAGAGGCGTCATTTTTTTGTTCATGCTCACTCTGTCATGAAGAACTTTGCCTTTTTCATCTTCAAAAGAAAATGGTAATGAAAAAAAAAAAGCAGCACTTTGATTTCTATGAAACTGGGCTTGAATCTACAATGATTTTTCAAGCTATCATGAAATCATACGCCAAACAATGACATCAACACTTCTGGGAGTACGTCACGATCTAAGCTGGATTTAGTTGTTTTATTTTTAGAATAATCTTATTCTGAATAAGCCCGTTCAATCGCATACAGACATAGCACCTACGTTTTTCCATCGTCATCATCAATGATAGCTCAAACTATTTTGAGAGGGCATCAATCCATTGGGAGGGGAGGTAATTCAAGTACATCAACAATTTATTTGGCTTTAAATAAATAAAATTTTCAATCAATCTTTCAGTTTCGGAGTAGGTGTTAAAACCCCAGAGGCGTAGCTAGTATTTTTCAGCACCCGGAGACAATGTTCGATTTCCCCTCCCCTTACGACGATCTAATAAAATTGTAAAAGTAAAACAGTATCACATTTATACAAATTTAAACAAATTAACAAAATCAAAATTTTAATTCCCTTTTCCCTACTCTCTTAAAGTTTATCGGTTTTTCAAGCTTTCTTCTAGACATTACAGATACGCTGTTCTCCTAACATGGATACAAATAATATCTTTAGATTTATCCCAGGCTCCTCATCCAAGTCCTAATTCAAGGTCCACTTGGCTCCTAGCACCGTTTTCATGTTTAAAACTGATCCCTAAGCCGTCTCTGAGATACTAGAGATATGCTATTTTGATATCCTGTGTTTATGTAGTTATTTTTTCAATTTTGCTCACTGCGTCACAGGGAATAGTCCCACAGTGGCTTATCAACTCAAAAATTATTAGGCAGATTGGAGACAAAAAGCGTTGCCTACCCTCCACAAGTCAAAGTTCGAAATCCTATCTCGCCCCATACGCAGCAATACCAAGTTTCAAATTAATACCCCAAAGTCGTTCCCAAGATATTACAGATATGATTTACCTCTCTGCTTAACCGTAAATAGATAGAAAAAAAACAATTATATCCCCTTTCGCAAAATAAACTTGTGGGTCCCCTTGCCCACCCATCCTTCCCCTAGAACTACCTGAAACCTCCAATTCCGCGTTCTCGAAATATTACAGATATGTTATTTTATAACTTGTTACATACTGTGTCTTTCGATCAACCGTCTCCACTCCCCAAGGCAAAATTCTAGATCCACTTGGTCCCTTCCAAGCTCTCTGAGAATTTGTGCTTTATCCCCAAGATGTCGTTGGCTCTTCTGTATTCAAATTTTTCAAAGATAAAAAAAGCGCGTCTATCTAAATGACACCCCAACGTATGACATGCCCGGGGACATATGCCCTTGTCGCACCAACAAAGTGACAGCAACCCTCACTGCGAAACCTCTAGGACCTCATATTATCCGTTTTTCTTGTTGCTATTTTTCCTAAACTAAACTGCAAAAAACCAAAAAGCTAAAAATTGCAAAACATTATACAAGCTGAAGTGAAGGGTGTGTGGGCCGGGCTTTTTTAATACGACCACATGGTTAGAGATACGAGATTAGAACAATTTAAATCCAGGGACTGCCAAATTTCTTCCACTTTATTTTTAACCCCCTCCATCGCCGCTTTTCCCCCCGTCAATCCAACGGGGCATATAATCTTTTCGAAAGTGGGCAGATCTTGAATTTCAGCTATCCATTCCAATATTACGCAGAATTAGTTAGTTTCCATAAACAAAACTGATACAAATAAGCATAATAAATAAGCAAATACAGATAAATAAAATAAAACACTTATTTTTGATCCTTTAAACTTATTTCTGAGCATATTTGGTTCATTGAATCGAGCAATTCACATGACTAGGATGGACTTTGCAGTCCTAGTAGTGGAATCGGAGCCATGTTTAAGGAAGAGGGCAGCTCGTTTTCCGACTAAATAAGGAGGCTTGATATTTTGATTATTTTCCGTAGTATGATCAAACTCCTTTCTCTGTCATCAATAAGATTCATACAGCAAATCCTCAAGTGCAAGAGCTCCCTCAGAAATTCAAATTTTCCCATAGGGAGAGGAGTGGTAAGCCGGCGAAACAATTTCCAGATAAAAAGGAGACAGGGTTTGAAAGAGCTGTTTGGCAGCAGTCTTTTACGAACACCAAAAATTCACCCTTTTATATACTTATTGTCTTCCACAGGGCCGGATAAAGGGCGAATGGAGTGATTGGGACCAATCGGGCCTCGCACTTGAAAGGTTCCCGCGTTACCATAAAAATGAACAGAAAAAATTGAAATTTAAATCAAACTGTTTTTGACGATAAGGGATAAATCGTGAATTATTCAAATAATTAAAATATATTTATGTTAAGTTTGCATTGCTGGATGAGATTTATTAGTGTGTGTATGATTATTTAATATATACTTTATAATATAGACAACCGATACCCGTAAAAATTCATGCCAAATTTATTATATTTAGTCGGGGTAGTTCTATACTAGAGATATTGCACTACGTACTTTAACTACTTTATGTGCATAGACTACTATGCGGCAAGGGCGGATCCAGGAATTTTTTTCGGGGGGGGGGGGTTACTAATTTTTGACTCAGTTTTTGACTAATTTTACTGATTTTTATCTAGGTTTTACTAATTTTCGACTTATTTTCGACTCAGTCAATTTTTTTTTTGGGGGTGGGGGGTGGGGTGGGGGGGGGGTTCAAACCGGGTAACCCCCCCCCCTGGATACGGCCTTGCTATGCGGGTATATTTTATTTAAAAATTTAATATAAAAAGAGGGCCCCGCAAAAAAAATCCATTTGGGACCGTGTCTATTTGATCCGGGCCTGTTCTTCCAAGGGCTGTGGGTTTGATCTGACCCCTTTTAAAAATGACCATTCTTGATTCATGATAAAATACTATTCTGAAGCCGCTTGACTTTATTGTGGAACTTAGTTGTCACAGAATTCAGACAAGACAAACCTGTCCCAAGAAGGAGAAATTCTCAACATGGTTTCTTGGTTATGGGTGGAGTCCCTGGGGTTAATGCTAAACAGATGAATATCTTAAGTACAAATGTATGCAAATTATATACATAAATCTGTCAATAATAATGTTAAAAGGGGGCACGGGATTTTTTCTTTTTTTAAAAATTGTGCAATAAACGTTGAAAATAAGGGACTACCCATCACAAACAGGAGAATCAATTAGAGGGAAGTCGGAAAAATATAGTTTTAAGGGATATTTTCATTGAAGACACATTTTTTTGGTATTTTATTAAAAAATCGAAAAGAGTAATGAAGTCGCCTTCCATTATCCTGTGAATTGACACCACTGGTCTTATACTTCTAATCTACCTTATTTCTAAACAACATATTAGTATCACACTTATACACTGTCCAAAAACCCAAGCAAACCGTAAACCCGAGTATGGATGATTTAACAAAAAAAAATACCCATCAACAAAATCCAATGGTCATTGAAACGTACTTATTGCGCTTAATACGGTAGTTGAGGGGTCAATATTTTTTTTCATATTTCATCCATTTTAAAATTATATCAAATGCATCTGCTGCAAGGCCGTATCCAGGAAGGGAGGGGGTGTACCGGGTTTGAACCCCCTCCCAAATTTTTATCTGATTTGTAAAAACGTAACAAAATGTATATTAACAAATTTTTGATGCACTTTGAAAAGTTTTTTGTACACCCCCCCCCCCCCGCTCCCTACAGAAAAAGATAAACCCCCTCCCTCGAGCAGAAATCCTGGACAAGCCCTTGCTCTGCAGTGCTCACTTTTGCATTGAGTTATATAACAATGTACTTAAGTACTTTCAAATACTGTAAACCCATTTTGATTCTTATTACAGTAATATGCTTTTTGTTGCCACAATTATGTACGTGTCTCGTATACTTTCGGTGAAACAAAATAGCGAGATTATTAAGCTTTTGGGCTACAACTTCCTTCTCTTCGTAAACAGCGCTATTTTAAAAACGACCCCGTTCATCATTTACAAAATGATAATATTAAAGCAGAAAGAATAAGAAGGGTTTCAAACTATTAACAGTCCAAATGATAAAATAATATATACAAAACTTAATAAGCAACTTAAATTGTTATCCTAAGTACTTAAATAAGACTTTTCTCCCCAATAATTTCAGTGCACGTTAACACATGCACAGTACATAGTGAACAATAGCATAGCAAACGCCATTAGGTACAACCTAACCTAACCCTGAATTGGCATATATAGGGGGGGGGGACTGAAATTCATTTCCGATAGAAATGATTATTATATTCGTAATCAGCATAAAAAAGGCATCGAGTGCGAGTGGTATATTCACTTTATGCGTAAGTCAATAATATGATTTGGTAGAACTTTACCCCGCTATTGCGCTGCCTATGATAAGTACTGTGACTCAAAAACTTTTCTTTCTTTTTACTGGCTCACAACAATGCGTCACAATTCTTACTTAACAATTCTTAGCATAAGCTAGGCCTACTTCATAATATGCAGAATAATAAGGTAAATATTTACCTAATCATATTATTGAGTCACGAATAGGCCTAGAGTGAATATACCACTCGATGCCCTTTTTTATGCTCTTTACGAATATAATAATCATTTTTGTCGTAAATGAATTTTAGCCCCCACCCCTATATATACCAATTCAGGGTATATATTTGCACATTGGGGAGGGGGGGGGGTAAATTTATTTCTGACGTAAATGAGAGGTAAGTTTAAACTTCCCACCACCCCCCTAATGTGCAAATATATAGCCCAAATTTGTTTCTAAAGTAGCCTATTATATATTCATCATATTTTGTGATAGGCTATTTCATTAGGATTAATCAGAGAAACAGGATCTACTTAGGCTAGATAAAGTACTTAACATAGGGCCTAGCCTAGGCGCTATAACATATAAGTACAAACTTCTAACACAGCAAGTGCACCAATATTCTCAGTTTATCCAAACTTAGAGATGAATTACTCACTTGACAATCACCAATTTAATCCAAATCAAACATAATGAAATCAAATCTTAAACTCAAACTCTGGTTTACAACTGAATGGGAAAACACAACGGAGACTACAACATTGGTCGTCTATCGTATTTTAGAGTACTGGAGGCAATCTACAAACACATCATCGAGCCAGAAAACAGGCGAAATGTACACCTGTGGGCGTTTTTATGGGATGATTAAATAGGCTAAAACTGGTTTCTAAGTAATTAACCAAACAAAGAAGTTTAGCCTCTTTAATAACAAAAGGTAAAAGACACTCCGTCCTAATGCACTTTTTTGGATGTTTAATTAAATATTTGAGGGGCGCGACGAAATGCACGGATCAATAGTGAAAAGTATTCCAACTACAAATAAAAATATTATAATGCGTCTAATGACCCTGGAATCGGGCTCCTGTAAGTGCTGCATAAAATTCTTCATGTGGGGGAAATAGATCTATGATATACTTTGTGACTGTAGTGGGAAATATTTGAATGGTTCTTCATTCTAATAATCGAATGTTCTATTCCAGTTTCATAATCTTAAAGTTTGTTCAGTTAAAAATTCAGAGGCTGGGATGGTTCCCAATTGGGGAGAGGGGTAATTCTTCCCGGTATTTGTGTATTAGCCAGTACACACTTGAAAAGTGAAGTTAGTTTAATCATAATGAAATACGCCAAAATATGATGAAAATGTTTTGCTACTTTAGTAACAAAATTATGGAAACTACAACAAAGAATAAAGGAAGAGGGGCCGGAGACAATGAACCTAAGCTCATTGTCTCCGAATACAGACAGCTATAATCCGGCTAGTGTCTGATCTCGCGGGTCCAAATTCTCGAGTCGACTATCTGTCTTGGCTTTTATCTGTCTACAATTAGCCATGTCTTGATGCAACCTACTGCAAAATACTTGGTAACTTCAATTCAAAATCCCCCCCCCCTCCCGAAAAAAAATCCTGGGTACGGCCTTGCGTAACCCAACCAATATACCAACTCTATATATTAAATACTTGATAAAAACATACACCTACAACGTAAATTTCAACTGAACCTAAGCTCATTGTCTCCGAATACAGACAGCTATAATCCGGCTAGTGTCTGATCTTGCGGATCCAAATTTTCGAGTGCGTACTGGCTAATACATGACTACCTTCTCCCCTTAGATCCCCTTCCTATCTTTTGAAAAATACACTTTTTAAATTGTCGTTGGAAAAAAATGGCAGTTTCCCCCTCTAGATTTAAATAAATACATTTTTATTTCTTCATTTTGAAAAGAAGCAAAAAATCCTTGCCCCCCCCCCCTTAAATTTTAATGAATTCGAACTACTGGAATTAGAGGACACATTGAGTTTGTTTGTCAATAATTGCATTGTACCACATAATTACCAGTTGTCAGAGACCATGGGCGCCCATATGGGGGGGGGGGGCTGGGGGGGCTCTCGCCCCCCCCCCCTGGCTGAATGATGCTGCCTTATTTTTATATTTTTGTTCTGAGATTTCTATTATATAGCATTAAAAGCAGCAATTAGACGAAGTTTGCCCCCCCCCCCCCCTGGAATTCAGCTTATGGGTGCCCATGTCAGAGACACCACTGAAATGCTGCTACCTCTGACCCTAATGCCTAGAGCCAGTCACCTCAATTGATCGCAGGGGGGGGGGAATGCATTTTCGACATCTAGGGGGAAATTTTGCCGTTTTCCAATTTTTCGAATACTAGCAAAATGTATTTTTCAATGAAGTTACCCTCTAGCTTCCTTCCTCGTGTTTTATTGGAGGAAAAATTCACGGCTTGTTTAGAATGCCCGGAAATGATCGTCTGACTTTAGATAACAGGCAAGCAACTACCCAAGCGTGTTTATTCAAAAACCTTTATTTCAGGTTTGCCACCTCTAGTGATTTACCCTTATTTCAAGAGATCTTTTATATTGCGTGGTGGTTTTTTCTTGGCTATTGATTTTTAGTGATTTTAATCGTATAACCAGGGATTTTTCCTAAATCTAGTTATTTCTTATGATATAGTGCATAAAGCATAAATTCAAGCGGATAAATCATCCAGGAAACTGATTATCGAAAGCAAAAGGGACGCTGCAGTGCACTTTACTGACAACCATTGAAAACCCAAAACTATTCTATTTGTTTGGTCTCAGAATTCATAGTCGATAAATTTGAGAGACTGGGGTGACAAAATTTGTACGCACCGATCTAAATAAGCTAGTATTGCGTAACCTATTTGCCCAGAAAGATTAATCGGAAATGATTTTTTTTGTGATTTTAGTTTAATAGCAATATTTTTATGAAATTTCAGTTACAGCTTTGACATTTAGTAGTTACACATATTGTAAAACTGGACTAATCCTAGTGTAAAGTTTTCCCCTTTGCTTAGTTAAAAAAGCACCTTTTCCTCAATCCGTCAACATGTATTATCATTTCTATATTCAACTAAGACGAAAATCTACCAATAACGGGTATAATTTAAGACATTAAAAAATTAAAAAATACGTTTCAACAAAATAATAATAATAAAAGTCCAAACATTTCGGCTTCCCATCTGGAAGTTTTATGAACGTCAAAAAAATACTAAAATAGCGGTACTTTCCCATTATATGGGCATTTCTAAAAATTCAAGTTTGGTTAATGCTAATGAAATAAAATAAAATAGTATAAATATATAATAGTTTATAAACAAATTTGGGCTATATATTTGCACATTAGGGGGGAGGGGTAAAGCATTGCATATAATAAATACGTAACCTAACCCTAGGTACCCTTCCTCCCCTCCGACCTAAACCCCAAAAAACAACAGTTTAAATATCGTATATACAATGAAAACCACGCTATGGATTGCATTACTGTGAAGCGGTGTCTTGAATTAACCCGTCAAAAAGGGTTTTTCGTGACTGGTTTCCTTGTAAATGCCCATATAATGGGAAAGTAACAAAATAGCTTAGCAGAACACTATTTTGTTCAAAATAGTCCAAAGATCATATAACAATACCTCCGGGATTGACACAACCCTGGTATAGGCCTATCAGGTTTTTGTCGAAAGGGAGGTTGTATACACTTCGGAGGAAGCTCATTTGGTTGGAATTGAAAGTTCTAGTTCCCTTTTTAAAAGTCTAAAGTCATTGGAGGGCCACTAGCTCCCCTGCACCCTTTTTCCACAAATGTATTCGATCGAAATTTTGAGATAGCCATTTTGTTAAAAAATGGTCCAAAGATCGTATAACAATGACTTCGGGAGCATGGGTTGTAAGTTATGCACTAGGGCATATAAGGTTTTTTTTTATAGAAGGGATGGTCTCAAAAACTTCACAGGAAGGTTATTTCATTAGAAATCGAAAATTATAATTCCCTTTTTAAGAATCCAAAGTGATCGGAGACCAACCACGCCTCCCCCTTATACCCCTTCCCCCCAAACGGATCCCATCAAAATTTAGTGATAGCCATTATGTTCAAAATAGTTCAAAGGTCAAATAACTATGCGTCCGGTGTTGAAACAACTCCCTAAGCCTCTGGGCTAGGGCTATATATTAAGCAGTTTGTCCATTGTTAAAATATAAGGATTTTTATTGGAAAACAGGGCAAATTTGATCCTGGGTCACCAAAAAGGCTTAGAGCATTAAGGTGAAACTTAAAGGAAATTCTGAGAGGGGTACCGAACACAATCAAAAGACTTTATATGCTTGATGGTTGTGAAAAGGGAATATCAGCAATATCTGCGGAACAACTGAGGGTATTAAGTTGAAAATTTCAAGATATTTTGAGGAGTTGTTGAAGAGCGATTATAGGTGAACCAACTCTTCGCTTTCTGCTTGTCCTTTCTAGGTACTCCCCCTGCTCAACACTAGTCAAAATTTCGGAATTTTCATTTTGTTCAAACTATAGTCCGGGGGCTAGACCACTATAATGTGACAACTAGGTGGTCAGAAAGACACAGTCAGTTTGACAATAGTTTCCGACTATATCGACCACGCAGAATCCGAATATGGGTGGTGGCAAAGTTGAGATCATGTCTTGACCTTGTAAAAGCCAAAAAACACCCTTTTTAGGCCTATAAAACGTGTGCAGACTGTTTATTTTTTTCTAAGGTTGTACCACTCCGATTTAGTGGTGCGACATCTCATGTTGGTCCTGATGTGGTCTTCTCATAAAATATGTTAAATTTTTTTCCGATTTATTATATAGCCCAGGAGCTATAGGCTAATATTTATTAATTTTCCCCGAAAATCTAAAAATTCAAAGGTTCATTTTCAACTAAACCACGTATCTCGGACCTTTATAATAATTTTTTGTTGTTCATTCGTTTCCAGAAATATACCTTTTGTATTTAGCTTCATATTGCCGTAAAGTTCAAAGCTTAAACTGTTTGGTGAAGCCGTCTAGAATTTTTTGGAAAAGTGTAGGCCAAAAAATATATGCAAAAATACATTTTTCCAAAATGATATTGTGACACATCTTTTATGCTAAAATTTAACGCCAAATCCGAATATGAACTTTACTTTGCAGCCCCGTCTTAACTTCGTTTGTTATAGGCTAATTACTTATTTGTAGGCCTATTTTTTTTTCTTTTTTTGATAAATGGTATTGCAGGACATGTTTTTATGACAAATTTTGAGGCCGAGTCCAAGGGTAGTGTTGACTTGGTCATCGTGTTTCAAATTTAGTTGCTATATGCTATTTAATTTGCTATAAGCTCTGATTTTCCAGCAAATATAGTTGTAAATCTAGGTTATAATGAACCTACGAAGCTTTGCAGGGTAGTAAACGGACACGGAAGAACCATGCTCGACAGAAGCTGAAAGCTTAAACAGGTAACATGATTAAAGAGTGTTTATTATTTTAAGTACTGTACATCTATATAGAAACAATTGTGTTGAAATTAAATTAGTAAAGTTACAGGTAAAGCCTGTCAAAATACAATTCCCGCCCATCCCAACGGTTTTTTTCAAACATACCAAAAAATACCCTAATTATAACAAAAAAAAAAAAAAAAAAAAAACCAAAAAAAAATCGTCCGAATGTCGGCACCACATCCCCTACCACATGCGCAAAGAATGTCGCATGGCTTTATCCTCAAACAAGTCATATTTTACCACACACAGTTTTACAGTAACAAAAGGTTGAAGCCTTGTTGGCATATGGAGGCCAGGGGGTCAGCGCTGAAGTCACTAGACTGACTCCTAAAATGTCGGGATGGTTCCAGCCAAACTCAAGTGGGTTGAAGACATAGGTCTTAGGAATCACAGCCTGAAGAATAATTCTCCATTGAAATTTGAAAATTGAAAAGACGTGGGTATCAGATCAGATCAGAATTTGAGGTTTTCTGGCATAACCAGCAACACTTTAAGCGTCCTGAAGTACTGGTTCTGCCTGCCTACCAGTGGGTAAAGGCAGGCACACATAGCAGCCCCCACCCCTGGGGTGTAAGAGGGGACTCATCAGGTGAGACCTATACCAATTTTAACTTGTAATTTGACTACAGTAACCAATCCTTGGGTTTATACCACTGCTACTGTTGATGCTTGATGTTTTTTGCTGATTGCTTTCTATTCTTCAAATTTCACAATCCCCTGCTTTGGTATTTGAAATTTGTTACTTGATTGTGGACTACATCCTGCCTTATACCCAAACTGTCTTATACCACTGCTTATTCTGGTCCTGTTTTGTTGTTTACTTCAGATTAGAAATGAAAAGTCAACTCAAGCCACCTCGTGAAGGTCTGACAGCTCAATCCAATTCTCTGGATCAGAATCTGTTTCAGAGCAACTACTCATGCTCACTAACCACATAA
This sequence comes from Artemia sp. Qi Xiang Cuo, assembly GCF_049724085.1. Lineage (NCBI taxonomy): Eukaryota > Metazoa > Arthropoda > Branchiopoda > Anostraca > Artemiidae > Artemia > Artemia sp. Qi Xiang Cuo. The sequence continues at coordinate 30,748,287 of NC_142805.1, forward strand.
ATAGCATAAAAATCAAACATAAAATGCTAGCAGATTCACTACAACCTGACAATCTTAAATCTTCAGTGAAAGGGTTACTTGATGACCTTATATTGGCTAAGATCTCTTCCCAGGTAGATGAGGCAGCGGTTAAAATGAAAGAGGAACAGGCATTCATGCAACATAATGTCACTATCTCTTCAGATAAGCTGGATGCAATCAAGCAGGAGGTGTATGCTGGCCTCAATTTAGATCTTAGTAATCTAGTGGATAAAACTCTTGAAAGCTATAACAGACGCATATTTTCTGTTGAATCTTCATTGGCTACTTTAAGAGTCATCCATGATAGACCTTAAAAACTCTTTCCAGCCTATCCATTCCAACCTGGCAAGATTAAATGACCGTTTTGAACAGCTGGATTTGAGCAACCAAATTATTGTCTTTGGGGTGAAAGAGGAGACCTCCATTGAAAACACTGAAAGTCAATTCCTGTCACTATGTGCTGGGAAATTTCCTGGCATACCAATTATTCAGTCTGATGTTGTATCAGCCAAAAGAATTGGCAAACCATCTGCAAAACACAGACCCATAGTTCTAGAATTTTGCAACTTATGAGTTTGTCAATTGCTTCTCAGACAAAAGAAGGATTTGAAAGGATCAGGGATTCTATTTTCTGAGACACTTACAAAACCATGCTTACAACTTCTCTCATATGCCAAGTCAAAGCTTGGCTTACGTAATGTTTGGTCCAGTAAAGGTGATATCCTGTATAAAAACCAATCTGGAAGAGTGGTTAAGTTTAAAAATCAGAGTGAAATTGATTTATGTGCTGCAAATGCAGATAAATTAAAGTGATGGATTTAGATTTATTTTCTTATAATATATTGCATTGTTTCTGTAGGGATTTACTTGCTGTTCTTAAAATATTTCTCTATTATTCTTTACTGTCCTCACATAATTTAGACTGGTACCATATTACACTTTGTGCCAATAGTTTGGATGATATGTCCCTTCCCACTAATATTTCTTTATGTTTGTGTGTGATTCTGTCTCCTTCATGTTGTCTGATTTACATTATATTCTTGTTGTGTCATTATACTTGTAACCCCCATAATATCAACTGGTCACACATTATAGTTTGCGCTAATACTTATAATAATATGTGCCTTCCCACTGATTTTTCTTTATGTTTGTTTATGATCCTTTCACCATCATGTAGCTTGGCTTCTATAATGTTTTTGTCATGTCAGCACATTTGCAGCTCATATAATTTTCACTGGTCCTATATTGCATTTTGGGCAAATATTATGAATCATATATGTTATCCCACTGTTTTTTATTTATTTATTTTTTTATGTTTGTTTGTGATCCTATCACCTTTATGCAGGCTGATTTCTTTCATATTTTTGTCCTTTCAATTACTGCTCATGTAATCTTGACTGGTTCCACATTACAATTAGGGCCAAATATTCTGAAGAATATGTGCCATGCCACTATTATTTTCTTATTTAGGTTAGTGATCCTATCACATTCCTGTAACCTGAATTCTATCATATTTTTTTCATGTCAACACACATGCAACTTGCATAATTTTGACTGGTCCCATATTATATTTTTGGTCAATATTTTGAATAATATATGCCATCTCATTGATATTTCTTTATCTTATTTTTTGATGCTATCACCCTTGTGTACCCTGAATTCTATCAAATTTTTGTCATGTCAGATTTTTGTATTTATTATTTGTGATAATTATGGGTGATTTCTCTTTTCTTTTGAATTCTTCTATTCTTAATTCAGTTATTTTTGATCAACCAATTAGGGCTGGTAAACAAGAGACTCACACGCTTGACCCTCTCCTTGAATCAATGGTTAATTCTAGCTGTAATTATCACACTACCATTGATTATTGTGATAAAATTATACCCTCACTGTCTTTAAATAGTATCTTTAATGTATTTTGTTTGAATGTGCGTGGGATAAGAGATAAGTGGGATAGTCTGAAATCGTATTTGTGGTCTGATAATTCTTGCCCTTTTGATGTAATTGGTTTAACAGAAACATGGTTATCTGATGGTGAAAATTTTACAGCCTATGATATGCATGGTTATGTTGCTGTCCATATCCCCAGAATGGTAACAAAGTGCTCAGGAGGTATTTCTTTATTTATAAAGTCTGATATTGAGTTTAGAAGAAGGTCTGACCTTGAATCCTTGTTTACATCAGTAGTGTCAAATAGTAGGACAGTTTATTCTCTTGTTATTGATCTGAAAGGCCAGTTTGGATGTGACACTGTTTGTTTGTTTTATAAGCCCCCTCCTTTTCCAACACATTTGTTCTGTGATTTGCTTGATCAACTTTCTTGTGTGGGGTCTTTCTCTAAAAAACGTATTTGTGTTTTGGGAGATTTTAATTGTAATATGTTAAATATTGGATCAAGTGATGAATGTGATCATCTCTTTGATGTGTTTTCTTCTGCTGGTCTACTTCCTTCAATTTTTTTTCCTTCTCGTGTTGACCCTACTAGAAATTCTGCCACTTTAATAGACAATATTTTCATTTCTCATTCTTCTAATTTGAAGTTTACTTCTGGTCTTGTTTTCATTGATCTTTCTGATCACTTCCCTATTTATGTTTCACTTTTTGTGCCTCAAACTGAGATTGCTGTGGATGAGCAGGGTGAGTCTTCTTTTAGAACTTCCACAGATAAAGAAATTTCTAATTTAATACATAGTCTTCAGAGTAATGATTGGTCTAGTGTTCTTGAAGCTAATAATGTTGATTGTGCAACGAATTTATTTTTGTGTCGTATGAGAGCTCTGTTGGATAAGCATTTTCTTCTTAGAAAGAGGCCAATGAATTCCATACCCAAATGTCCATGGATGTCTAGAGGTCTGATCAATGCTACACATATGAAGGCGTCTCTGTTCAAGGCTGCATGTAAAAGTAAGACACAGGATGATCTGTTGAAGTATAAACTTTATAAAAATGTGCTTACTTCTTCAGTACGTGCAGCCAAAAAGCTATATTTTTCGCGTCGAATTGATGAGTGTAAGGGGAATTTGCGAAAGGTTTGGACTGTAGTTAATGAAGCTCTTTCCCGCAAGAAACTCAAACAGTCTCCCCCCTTGTCGCTACAGGAAAGCTGATGGATCTTTTGTGGACAAAAATTCTTCAGCAAGCGCCTTCAATTCGTATTTCACCTCACGTCCTTCAGTTCCTAATCCACCCTACAGCAGAGTAAGTAGTTTTCCCTTAGCAGAAAAGTCATTTTTCCTTTTTTCATGCAGTGATACCGAAATTTCTAACATTATTTCTCAGCTTTCAAGTTGCCGTTCAGTTGATGGTTTTGGTTTGAGCTGTAATGATCTTAAACAAATTGGTCAGTTTGTTTCTATTCCCATCTCACATAGAACTAACCTCTCTCTGTCTTCTGGTATCTTTCCTTATTCAATTAAGATTGTTAATGTTGTACCTTTGTTTAAAAAAGGTGATTCATCTCTAATTTCAAACTATAGACCTATTTCTCTCCTTCCTGTAATCTCTAAGGTTGTTGAAAAAGTAGTGTATTGTAGACTCTCTTCATTTGTATTTAGTACTAATACGACTGCAGGTAATTCTCTCATAACTAACCATCAGTATGGCTTTCGTCCCAGTTTTTCTACCTCGCATCCACTTTCAGATGCAACAGAGTTTGTGCGGGTTAATCTTGACAAGGGATTGTGTGTTTTGGGTCTATTTCTTGACTTTTCGAAGGCATTTGATATTGTTGTTCACTCTGATTTTTTGTCTAAATTATCTTTATTTGGAGTGCACGGAGTCCTACGTGAATGGCTCAGGTCTTACCTCTAAGGGAGATCTCAGTATGTTTTGGTTAATGGTGCTTCTTCCTCTACCTTGCCTATTTTGAAAGGTGTACCACAGGACTCTGTGCTTGGACCACTTTTGTTTTTAATTCATATTAATGATCTTGTTGATGGTCTTCATCCCCTTGTGCACCCTATACTTTTTTCTGATGACAGTAACTTTTTCAGTGCTGCAGTAGACCTGCCATCTGTCACTTCCCTAGCTCAAGGTCTTCTTGATAAAGTTAAAGATTGGTGCTGGTCAAATGGCATGACTCTCAACAGCCAAAAAAGTGCCATTGTACACTTTAGAACCCCTTATCGTATGAGAGACGCAAGGGAGCCAACCATCCTGGCTCATGGGAATGATATTATACCGCAAGCTACTATAGTGAAATTTCTTGGTGTGTATCTTGACTTTTTTCCTTCTTTTAAACCCCATATAACTCATACCCGTTCCCTTGTCCTCCGCCAATGTTCAATGTTGCACAGGGTTAACTAATTTCTCCTCCCCCCCATATGTTATGCTTTCTCTTTATTATCCTTTTATTTTTCCTTTCCTTTCTTATTGCTGTTCTGTCTGGGGTAGTACTAATAAATCTCTTCTATGCCCACTTCAAAGAGCCCAAAATAGGGCAGTGAAGGCTACTTTTCTTCTACCTCGTTTTTACCCTTCCTCTGATCTTTATAATGATACTGGAATAGCTCCGCTGGATCGTATTGTTGGTAAAATTTACCTTTATTTAGCACATTCTGCTTTTCTAGGTACACTTCCACCATCTCTGCAGCAGTTTTTCTTTCTGTCAGGCTCAGGTAGGTACTCTTCTTTTTTACGTAGCTCTTATCGCAGGTTCATTTTACCTAAGCAATCATCGACAGCAGGTCACAGGTCTCCTGTTTATCAATCTATTTTACTATGGAACTCCATCCCTCCTGATGTCCTTCTATCTCTTTCTGCAAAGGCACTTTCTCGCTGGGTATTTCCAGGATAGTATTTTCCCCCTTTTTTCTTCTTTTTTTTTGCATTCCATCCACATTTATATGTCTTTTTTTTTTCATTCAATATATTTTCAAATAATTCTCCTATTTTCTCCTATTATTTTTCCTATTTTCACAAATGTCTCTTATCCAATTTATTTTTTTTTTTTTTATTTTTTTTTTTTTTTATTTCTTTTTTTTTTATGTGCTTTATAATAGTGTCTTATTTGTTTTGTTGGCCCTTTACAAGCTTAGCTTCTTGGGCGTATATAAATTTTAAGTTTGTAATTGTATTGTTTTTTTTTTAGTATTAATAAATTGATTGATTGATTGAAGTATAGCCATTTGAAGTATCCATTTCTGTAGCATTCGGCAACATGGAGAGCAAAACGCGTTTCTGCTTCTTCATGTGTGCTGCACAAGTTAGCTTTGTAGTCCAGGTTCGATCTAAAGTCATTTTGAATGGGACCAATTTTAGCACCTTAATTCTGTCACTGAATCCACAAGAGAGGTAAATGGTAAATCTTAATTCAGAAAGACAGACATGGCTCCACAATTCAAAAATACATTCGAAAAGTCTTGCCTTACTCTCTGACTGCCTAAGCAAAATATCCCAGTTTTCTAGCACCATGGTCTTCGTAACGATAAAACTCTTCGTCACTGTTTCGTCTCCACTCATGACATCCACTACTGTCTTTTAGAACAATAGGATTCCCGGAAATGTTTACAAGGCCGAACACTCCGTCATACCGATCAGCTACAATCAGCAACTCGGTTATAAATTTTGGAAGTAGATTTAATAGTCTTGCAAGGATACGTTTCAAAAATGCCTCAGCGGTTTAAGTCTTGTCTGACACTTGCAACTAGATTAACAGCATGAAATCTACCTCCACACCAGTTCCCGTGACCGTGTTAATCGGTATTTCGCTTCGCTATGCCGACTTTCTAAACTTGCAGAGGTGCGAATGAACTCGAGAAAACTTCACTTAATACCCGATCGAAGTTTAATACGTTCACTAGCTACTGCTTCAAATATTGCTGGGGCGTAGTGCAAAAGTTCGTGTGGCATGATCTTACTTAGCATCTCAAGCGTAGATCTTTGATTAGTGCCAACAGTAACCAAAATCCTTTAACAGCTTCCAACTCAACATAAATGTTGCTACCGGTCTTGGTCGTTGAACATTTGGCCTGTTTTGTTTCGCAATCCATAGTATTTACTTTAACCTTGGAAAAGAGGTTGGGTTTTCCATCGAAGTATGCTTCCAATGCTTTTAAACCACTAGCATGTGCACTCAGGAGGATCTTTGCCACTGCTTCATCAGCGACTTGATTTGAGATAATTTTCAACAATGATTCCTCATCACATGTAAAGGGATCAATATGGTCTTCGACAACAGAGACCACATTACCGGCAAGGTTTTCTCGGCGCTTCTCAAAGGTTCCATTTTTGCTTCCTTCACCATCAAATTCACTCATGCTTTCCATTCCAGCAAGTCGATAAAGGGCAGAGGAAACCTCAGCACAGAATGGTGTGGTGGTAGTCCACTTGGCAACTGCCATTGAGCTCAGTGTGATTCCCTTTATTCATACCTTTTGTTTTGATTCAAGGTTGAGTGTGGATTCCAGTGCATGATCTGGGGAAACACAATTCATCTTGCAATTTTTCCACTTAACGTTAAATAGTCCTTTGACAAAGATATCATGCAAGCTAGGTGGCAAGGTTTTCATGTCACTCAAATACTGGAGTAGGCACGCAGTGTACTTATAATGCCCTGCAGCTGTTAAATACGGCAACATGAGGGTTACACCCATAATATGACCTTCCCAGTCTTCCCCACGCTCTGCCATCAGGAACTGGAGAAAAATCAGCAGAAGATTCATATGCTCCATCGACAACTTCGTTGTAAATTTTTTTGTCACGCGACTTGTTGAACTGGTTTATCAAAGGCTTTATAGATTCCAAGTGTTTGTCTAGGTTGTCAAAGGACCCTCCGCAATTCATGAACGCAGACATTAAATCTGACAGCTCATGAAAAGTACTTGCTTCTTTGTCTGATTCAATGTAATACTGTTCAAGAGCATTCCAATATACTCTATACAAGACCTCTACTACGAGGATGTGAGCCTCCATACAACTGTAATAGGGTTTTCCAGTCATAGCTTTTTTAGCAGTTCCAGAGTGTAAGATGCAGTGGCGCCAATTCACGAAAATGTAGGGGGGGGGGCAAGGATTTTTTTTCGATTTTTTTTAATTAAGATGCAAAAAAAGAAAAACATTTAGCAAACATACCTAAAACAGGGGGTAGCGGCGAGGTCGCTGCTTGGCAAAATCGTCGACTAATCTATCCAAATCCAGTTTCTTTACCTCCTCTTTCTCAACGGCCATTATCATGAGATCACTGAGTCTGTCGTTTCCCATAGTCGATCGCAGAGTCTTTCACACGCCCTAATGCCGAGAAGAATCGTTCATTACTGGCAGTGGTCACAGGCAAAGTAGCAACTAGCTTCATCAGTTTTAGCACTGCAGAAAAGGCAACTGGGAGGTCGGATAAGATTTCGATAGGTCGAAGAAGATCCATTTTTGAAATATAACTTTTTGACAGATGCAGCTTTGCAAGAGAAAGCTGGGATTCTATGGCATGGTCATCGACACCGAGAATCTCTTGATAATGACACGTAACTCTTTCCACTTTTGAAAGTTTGAGAAAATTAGAACTTGAGGGGTCGAAGGCAGATAAAACATCGAGCAAAGGCATATTCTGCATGAAACGTTGGTCCATCTCACTCGTGAAACGATCTAATACCTCAAAGTACAGAAGTTTACCGCAGTCTGATTCAACTGGCTGACTGATATTGCGTTTACCGGTTGTTGAGTTTGAAAGAAAGTCTTTGAGACAAATGGAAATGGCTTGACTTCTCTTGCTTCGAGCACTAGTTTTAGATTGTGGAGATTTCGATTCCTGGATATCGTTTAAAGCCAAGAATTCAGATATGTTTTTGCTTAAGTTGTTCCATTCGTTATCATTTCTCAGCTTTTGGTGTGTCTCATATGTCCCAGAAATCAGTGCAAGTGCCTTATAAATCAACAAACTTCCGGATTGAAGTTGCTCTGATAAACAATTTACAATGACTAATACTTTTTCCATTATGGGTAAAGTTGAAACAAAAGAGGCAGAGTTGATTTTGTCCAGTAGTCCTTTTGCTTCACATGCTGCCTTGCCGTTGGAACTATCAGAGACTGCGGCAAGCACAGCAACAATACAATCAAATCTGGCCTTCACCTTAGAAATAGAGCGGACTGCGTAAAACCAGCGAGTCTGGACGGTCCTCTCTAGCTCCAAGACTTTTTGCTAGCTAATACGCTGGGATTCCACAAATAGCTCGTGACGAGTATTGCTGCATGATATAAATGCGTAAAGTCTTTGCGACACAGAGAAAAATTCCCAAATGTTGCTATTATTTTTTAGGGAGTCAGTCAAACCCAAGTTTAATCTGTGGGCGTGACAGTGTACATAAACTGCACGAGGCACCTTCTCCCTAAACTTTGCTTGAACTCCGTTAAATTCCCCACTCATAACGGATGCGCCATCATAATATTGGGCAATACACAGCATCGAATCTACACCCAGCTTTTCTATAGTCTCGCAAATCGAGGTGGATAAGCTCTCGGTTTCTAATTTGTGCATGTGATAGCAGCCGATTGGTCGCTCCACTACTTTTCCATTTGATATGTACCTGAGTAGGATCGCTAATTGTTCTTTTCTAGAAACGTCTTTTGTCTCGTCGACAAAAATACGAAAGTAATTAGCTGATTTTACTTCTGAAATAATATCTTGGAGCAAGGCATTTCCTATCGTGTAACTGCGTCATTTTGGTACTGACGACTGCAATAGTGACCATATCGGTGCTGTAACTTGGCCTTCAGATTTTCGTCGCCTTTAGACATTTCCTCCATCAATTCAACCAAATTACCCCGGTTTGCAGATGTTTCTGATTCGTCATGACCCCTCAAAGCAAGACCCTGGCGGCCAAGAAAACAAATAGCGCGAAAAATGTACTTCACATGATCTCTATTTTCCCGAACCTCTTGAGATCTGGATTGAATTAATGCATGTGCTACAGATTTTAAAGTATCATTACTCATTATCTTAAAGTCTACCGATACTTAAATACATTGTCTATGTCTTTTAGAGCCATAATGTTTATTTAATATAGCAAAACTGTTTTTACTCTTGCAAAATTCCGACTCAATGAAGGTCCTTTTTCCAGCAGTTTCTCCAGCCCTCAGAGTCCCCATAGAAAAATGGCGGCAAGCAAAACAAAACACGGAATTCAAGTTTTTTGAGTATTCAATCCATTCATAAGTTTTATAGTAATGTGCACTGAATTTCCTTCCGTTAGAAGTGGAAGCCGGATATCACTCAAGAATAGGTTGAGCTGGTTTGTCGTGACGCGTCCTAGAGATATCTGAGAGAGTTTCTTGACTGCTACTGGAGCCCGCAAGGGGTTCAGCGATGCAGACCGAACTTTCACGTTGATCTGAGCCATTTATTGTTCCGCTTTTTTCAGAAATTCAGTCACAGGTGGGGGAACTTATCTCAACTAACCCAAGACTTTGGGCGCTGACACTATTGCCAGTTTCTAGCACTAAAGTTTCTTCACTTTTCTTCCACCTTTTCACCGAAAAAAAATCCAAATTTTGTTGTCGCTTTCTACTCATAGTTTGATTACGATGTAAACCTTGCTTTTTGCCGATAAAGTGTTTACTTTGATAAACATAGCCGAATCATTCAGAGTTATAGGTTCTCGTGGAGGAGGCAGAAGAGTCTCTTTCACTATAAACTATGTGTTTTATTGTACTAAGTTTATGTACAGTAGTTTAAGATAGATGCAGTTAAAGGAGTAGTAGACAAGGACTTCACTCAGACACGGCAAGAGAAGAACTGAAGAAACGCGTAGAAACTCACTTATAAAATCACTCCCATACTCCACGGTGAAACTACCCCGCTTAGAAAACCCATAAACCAATCACTTACATTTCCTGTTCACGACAGTCCCATACACTCCTCTGGGACTATTCATCCCATAAACTATTCAACAACGTCAAGAATCTGCTGACCAAAACCCCCCCGAAACCCTAGAACACATTTCCTTTCTCAGCTACTAAAAAAGGCAATATACAAAACTCATAGTTTGCAATGAATTCTTCTCAAGAACAATAGCGAAATGGGTACTAACCATATGAAGCTTAGTTTTGAATGAACTGCTCAGAAATAGAATAGTGTGGACGCGCTCCCTCTTAGACATTTCAAAACAAGATTACATAATTAGGGCACCAGTTTGTTGGTCGTATTTATTGGAACAGTTGCTGGTTTAATATAGCACATAGCTAAAATAGAAAAAAGCTGTGAAATATAAATAAGAAGGTAATTTTCAAAGTCTAGGGGGGCCATGGCCCCCCCCCCTAATTGGCGCCCCTGGTAAGATGCCAGCCTTACTAAAGATTTCTTCAAGCCCCGAGCCTTTCATGAGGTACCCAATCACACCAAGGAAGTTCATATACAGATGCAATCCACCCATTCTTGGAATAACATCACTGAATACTTTTATTTCTTTATCCTTTCTGAGCAGCAAAACTCGGGTTTTTGGAGACATCTAGACTGAATCTGAAATGACTGAATCTACTGCAGTTTTTCACCGAAATCTATTAAAAAATAAAAACCGTAAATAGTTGGTAACCCTAATTGAAAAATGGCAGGCATTTCAAACAACTACGAAGATGTGTTCAAGAAAAGGAGAGAATTGAAGAAATCTGACTTAAGTGTTCTTGAAAAAGATGTGAGTAATAATTTAAATTGACCATATAATGTAGGCGTAATATACTTTATGAATGCCTTTTCCTGCTTAATGAGTAACTTGAGTGTAGGCTAGACTAGTTATGCATAGGCCTAGCCTACCAAGTAGGCTATTTAAAGGAATTCCATTAGGCTACTAATGTAGGGGCAATTTGAACACCCTACTAATTCCACTCACAAATGCACCCATTCCCTATGTCCCCTATGTGGGTTTTTAGTGTTTTTTTCTCCATACCCAGGCACTTCATATCAAAGGAGTTGTCATAGCAACTTCAAAAAGGGCTCATTCGATTGGAAATTGGAGTGGCTAGTGCCCTTTTTAATAGTCAAAAGGGATTGGAGGGCAACTCACCCCCCCACCCACGCCCATCATTCCCCCAAACACATCCAAACAAAATTTTTAGATAGCCGTTTTGTTCAGCGTAGTTGATTTACATATAGAAAATATCTTTTTGAGGATGACACTACCCCAAAACCCACGGGGCATGGGTTTTAAGCTATGCCCTGAGGGCATATAAGATCAATGTTGACACAATGTACAGTTTAGCCTAGGCCTATTATTATTTTTTTTAAGCAGGGCACTTCATATAGAAGGGGTCATCATAGAGACTTCAAAAGGGGCTCATCCAACTGGAAATTGTGAGTTCTAGTGCCCTTTTTAATAGTCAAAAGTGATTGGAGGGCAACTAGCCCCCCCCCTCACACCAATCATTCCCCCAAACACAGGCATTGTTGTAGAAACTTTAAAACAGGTTCATTTGATTAGAAATTCAAAGGGCTAGTACCCTTTTTAATAGTCAAAAGTGATTGGAGGGCAACTAGCCCCCCCCCCTAACACCAATCATTCCCCCAAACACAAGCATTATTGTAGAAACTTCAAAACACGCTCATTTGCTTAGAAATTCAAAAGGCTAGTGCCCTTTTTAATAGTCAAAAGTGATTGGAGGGCAACTAGCCCCCCTCCCATACCCACCATTCCCCCAAACACATCCAATCAAAATTTTGAGATAACCATCTTGTTCAGCATAGTTGATTTTCACATAGAAAATATGTTTTTGAGGAGGACACTCTCCCACAACCCTCAGGGCAAGGGTTTTAAGTTATGCCCTTGGGGTATAGAGGGCATTGTTGTAGAAACTTCAAAACAGGCTCATTTGATTGGAAATTCAAAGGGCTAGTGCCCTTTTCAATAGTTGAAAGTGATTGGAGGGCACCTCGCCCCCCCCCCCCCTTCACCCATCATTCCCCAAAGCACATCCAATCAAAATTTTGAGATAGCCATTTTGTTCAGCATAGGCTAGTTGATTTCCAGACAGAAAATATGTTTTTGAGGAGGACACTCCCCCTTAGGATCTATAGGTTTGTACAAATCTTAAACTAAAACACTTAGGCCCTAAAGGGCAAAATTCTTCCTTTAGGTCTATAACATGTGATTTTTGATGTATATATCGTTTCAGTGTTTTGGTTTTATTTATATGTTAACATAACGCTGATTGTCTTCTGATTCTAACAATTTATCTTTTTTGCTTGATATTTATGTCAAAACACAGACCACATTTTGAATTCAGTATGGCAAATTATTGGTGAAGATTTCACCAAGAAGCTATATAAAAGGTAAGGATCTTATTACTATACTCACATTGCATCAGCTACAGTAAAATAGGGGTGATCCAAAATCCATCTCTGTTTTTTCAGAATGATGAAGAAAAGTGGTCTTTACCAATGGCTTCAATATTGTGAAGGTGAGGCACCTTTGATGGCCAAGTCTTTATTGCATAGAAAAAGCCAAATCTGACATCTGCTTTATGCACACAAATTGTTGGCTTTTTGCTCTCCCACCAGTTCTACGGGTGCTAGCAGAGCTATGAAAAGATAACCTTGGGTTTGTTAATTCTGTTCTGTACATCTAGGTTGCAGCTCCTGATGAGAGTCTATTAGTGAGCCAAAGCAAGTGAAGCTGTTGAATTTACTAATTCTTATCTGTAAAGTTCAAGCTAACAATCCAACTGTACCTTTAGGCCCATGACTTGAGGTTTACAGTGTTAATCTTTAGGCCCAAAAGATGGGTGAGATATACTATCTCATGTAGTATTGCTTGGGCAGCTGTTAGATCAGCACCAAGAGTGTCAATATCATCTTTCATAATCCATGTCAGACATGCTAATGCCCAGTCTTATAACAGCATAATCAAAACTTGAGTCTTCTTTTTAGGATCTAGTCTATAGAATAGTTAGACAAAACAGGGGACAATATACACCACTGTTTTATACCACTTCCCACACCAAAGGGCTCAGTTTAACCTTAAATTATCTTAAATCACATTTGCTAGCAGTATGGCAGCTAGCAGTTTGCAATGTTCATAGCAGGCTTTCAAAAGCTTAATGAATTAAACTGGCATACCATCTTCTTCTGTAACACAACAGAAGTTTTTGTGGGTTGTTGTTGTTGTTTGGGGTTTGACGCGTTCGACCAATCGGTCATATGCGTTCGTATCACTTGATTAATCTGTGCCTTCTGTAATCACTAGCTTGCTTGGGTGTCACTTTAGTCAATATTCATTGAGCCATGTCAGGTATCACTTATTGTGCTATTGGTAGGGGGTCATTCACATGTAGCAAATGCCTGCGTCGAAAAACAAGAATCAGAGTAATTCAGCACTGCGTTTTTGTGGGTTACAGAGTTTAAAGCAACAATAATCAGTGATGATAGTGATGAAGTATTGGCCCAGAGGCTAAATTTTTAATAATACAAAATCACTGCTTTTTTGGTGTGACCAAGTATTCTATTTATATATAAAGTTATATCAATGTGTTCAGAAAAGTCTTATCTATCATAAGAAATTGACTGGAAAATAAAATATTTATCCATTGCCTGGATATAGGGTACCTCATTTGCCATAGTGTCCTGCCATCTATTGAACTAGACTTTATTCTAACTGTATAGTTATTCTAACTATTCTAAATGGATAGATAGCGCTCTTTTCTTCAACAGATGATTCATAGTGCCATCATAATCATCATTGTTTACACAAACAACTAGCAATAAAAAATATCAACAATTAGCCTATACTTAATAGCCTACCAAATTGAGTTAATAAACCAATTTGAGTAAAAAAGAGAAGTATTTTTCTTTGTTTTGTTGGATATAGTTGATTTTTTAGAAGTGATCTTCTTTCAGGTAGTAGCCTAGCTTTGATAGGCCTAGCATATAGCCTGAACCTATTTGGTTTGTTCCCTGATTAAGTTGAAAAAAGGATTATAAGCCCAATTTATATGTTAAAGACATTTTCCTACATATTTTGTGATATTTTGATAAGTATATTAACCTACAGTGACATTTAAAGTTGCCCTTCTAAGTGTTTTATTTGACTTACATGGACATTGAAGTAAGTTAATTTTTTGCTTCATCAGTTAGTGATGACAATGATGCTATACAATGTGGTTGAAAATTAAGTGCAATTGAATAAATTTAACAAATTCTGCAGGCAGAACTTTTAAACACTGTGAAAAGTGACCAGTCTGTTCAGAAAAAATCAGTGAAAAAAAGGATACATTAATACTGACCAAATAATGCCACCAAAACAACCAACTCATAATATGGACGCAACACCTAGAGGGGGTTCAAAAAGAATTCATATCAGCCCCAAAAAAGGATTTGATAAGTGTTTGGCGTGTGAGACAGATCTTGATGATGACTCTTCTGCAATTCTCTGTGATGGATGTGAGAAGTGGATATGTATTGACTGTATGGATATGCCTGAGCCTGAATATGTATTGATCACAAAAATCTCTCAATGGGTCAAAGTTTGCATAAAATGTTCGATCTGTAAACACTCTGGTACGACTTCAAGCAGTTCTAGTCAGAACCCTAGCATCGAGAGTATCATTGAAGCTACAATAAACAATATGAAGAGCAACATCATTGACAAAATCCCATCCCAGGCTGTTATACAAGATATCGTACAGTCCTCAGTAAGAAACCTTGAAACTACATTGAAAGCTGAAATTTCAAAGTCAATCAGTGATATTAAAGCTCAGGTGTCCGCTCTTGAACATCAGGTTGCCAATAAATGCTCAATCTCTGATGTGCATGCTGAGATTCAGACCCTTGTTCAACAAGAGACTGCTAGCATAAAAAATGATTTTTCTCAACATCTTGACAGTAAGGTCCAGCGCCTTTTCACTGAAGAGCGGGATAGGCAGTACAGAGCTCTTAATATAGTTGCATATGGTACCCCATCACAGCCGGACAAACAGCTCTACATCCAGTCATACCTCAGCCAGAAGTATAAACTTCAGGACATATGTATTACAAATGTGAGAAGACTACCCACCCCTGCAAACCCACAGTCTGCAAGTGTGCGCCCGCCTCCTATCCTCTTCTCTGTACCAAGTTTTGACATCAAAAGGACAATCATCAACTGTTCTTGTGAACTCCACAAAGACATTCAGTTTTGTGGTGATGCTTCAAAGGTAGAGCATAACAAACGTAAAGCTCTTGTAGATGAGCTAAAGAGGCGAAAAAACACTGGCAAAACAGATCTCATCATCTTCAAAGGACAAATAGTGTCAAAAAATGTAGCTGTTCATCGTGGTTGGAAAACTCCAAAGCCAGCCTCAAACCAGTCTGCGATGAAAATCTAACAGTTTGTCCCTCACCTATAAATAGCCCTGTTTTCTTGCAGTTATCTTCTTTGTTTCATAATACTTCAAGTGTTGATATAAGCGTATCCTCTACAGAAAATGAACTTAGTCAATTACATAGTGAACTTTTTTTGTCATGTGATAGCTCGAGTAATTCGAGTTTTGTAAGTGCCGTTTCTGAACTTACCTCCATGCCACCTGTGTCTATCGCAGTTGCAGCTCCTGGACCTCTGCTGCTAGACAACATGTCACAAAAGTCTCGGAAAAATAACACCCTACATGTCATCTTGAGCAATGTTGACTCTCTTACGAACAAGCTTCTGGAAACCCAAGTGCTCTTAAAAGAAGAGGCAGCAGATGTTTCCGGTTTGGTGGAGATTCTGCCAAAGTATACTGCAGTTCCTTCTCCTGAGAGTTTGCTGCAGATATCTGGATTTCAGTGATTCACTAATCTAGGACAGCCAAACTGCAGAAGAGGAGTTGGTGTCTATGTCAGAGAAGGCTTCCAGGTTAGTGTTATCAACCTTCCTATTTTTAATATACCTTGGGTTGAAATTGTATGGCTTGACATTAATCTTCATGACAAAAAAGTCTGTATTAGGTGTATTTACAGAAGCCCTAGTGCACCCAGTCTTGAAGAATGTGAATCATCACTTAAAAAAATTATTGATGGAATGGCTTCCTTGGTATCACAAACGGTTGCATCTGATTTGATAATAATTGGGGATTTTAATTTCCCCTCGGTTGAGTGGGTGGATGGACTTGGTCATCTGGCATCTGGCAGTGGGGATTCACCATTTGTGTCTTGTTTATCTGACAATTTCCTTCACCAAACGGTTGAAAAACCCACAAGGCACCATGGTGACCAGAACCCTCCCTTGTTGGATCTTGTAATTCTGAGTGACCCAGACTCTCTCATCAGAAATGAATTTCTTCCTCCAGTTGGTAACAGCGACCACTCAGTTATCCTCTCTGTGCTGTCTATGAATAGTCGTCTTCAAACTAACTTGCGCCCTCAAACTTTTATTGACTATCATGAAATACAGCAGGAATTGGTATCAATTAATTGGTCAGACCTCATTACTTCTGATATCAACACGTCATGGTTGAATGTCAAGGAAACTCTCCTGTCAACAGAAAAGAAGCACTCCTGTGTTATTTATCGAAGACAACCAAAAACACTTCCGTTTCTCACAAAGGATACAAAGAGGACTATCAATAGGAAAGCCAGAGCTTGGAAAAGGTACAAAAAGAAAAAAACACTGGAAAATTGGCTAAGGTATGCGAAGGCTTGGAATCTCGTCTTGGACTCAGTTAGGAAACTGAAGTCTGAATATGAGGAGAAGCTTGCCACTGATATCAAGGCAAACCCCAAATCCTTCTGGAGGCATGTTTCTGCTAAAAGTCCTAACTGTCACACCATTCCTGACCTCAAACATAGCAGGGTAACGTACTCGTCGCCAATAGATAAAGCTAATTTACTAAATGTTCAGTTTGCCTCCGCTTTCACCACCTGGTCTTGTCCAACCATCCTTGCAGCACCATCACATTCTGTATCTACCCGAATGCCTAGCCTGTTAGTTACTGAAGAAATGGTCTTATCTAGCCTCGATAAACTCGATGTTAACAAGACCAAAGGACCTGACGGGTTACACCCAAGGCTTCTTCAAGAGTGTTGAAATGTCCTCGCTTCTCCTCTGTGCAGAGTCTTCCAGCTGTCCCTAAAAAACGGAGAGCTACCTACAGATTGGAAAACGTCATATGTCACGCCAATCCACAAAAAAGGCCGATTGTGCTGAAAATTACCGTCCCATCAGCATCACTTCTGCAGTTGTAAAGGTGCTTGAGAAATTTGTAAATAGAGCTCTCATTCAGCACTTTGAAACTAACAACATACTAACTCCTTCTCAACATGGCTTCAAATCTGGTTGATCTATGGACACTAACCTAATTCAGACATACAAGAATGCAACATCACTACTGGATTGAGGATTTCCTGTTGATATGGTGCTCCTGGACCTCTCAAAAGCTTTCAACAGGGTATGTCATGAATTCCTGATCACCAAACTGAAGGCAGCAGCTGTTGATGGTGTTACTGCGCAGTAGATACAGAGTTTCCTATCAGAAAGAATACAAGCCGTCAGGGTCTATGATTCTCAAGGTGTTCCTCACTCTAGATTTCATGGGTCTGCTGATCCCTTGCTGCCTTAAACCTTTTGAACAAACTCATTACTTTGGGTGGTATCTTTTGTTAGTCATAAAACACATTTGCCATGTTTTCTGAATACTGGTATCATTACTGACTGCTTCTAACCAGATGGGAAGATCTATTTTTCCTGTTACCTTAGACCTTAGATCCTCCTGTGCCTCCAGAGGCACTTAAGGCATCCAAGAAGAGTTGCTAGTCATCTCTCATTGCTGTGGCCACCCAGACATCTTCCCATTCAGGTTAGATTGAGGCATTGAGGTTTGCAAGGTCAGCCCAATAGCTGAATTGTAGGGTATTTTTGGGGAATCCTCTTCGTCTGGTACCACATGGCTGCCACTGAAGGAAAACCTCTGGTAGTCAAGTTTTGGACATGCAGATCACATGACCAGGGTATCTCCACTTCCTATATTTGATCACTTTGGTTACCAGTGGCTGAGATGTGTTCTGTTGTATGGTAGTGTTTGTTACTTTTTGGGACCAGTGGATATTTAGAATGTGCCTTAAGCACATGTTTTCAAATGCAATGAGTTTCTTTTTAAGTATTTGATCTGTGTGTGAAGTTTCAGAACCATAGCAAATCATTGAGAGGATGTTGCTTTTTAACAGCCTCAGCTTGAGCTGGAGAGAGTACTTGACTTCTTGCTGACATGATCCCAAGCTGTGGATGGTACTTCCTAAGTACTTGAACTCTATGACTTGCTCTATTGTCTGGTTATTGCATTGTAGGTCAAATGGAGATCCAGTGTTTGCCATACTTTTTGTTTTGTTGGTATTTATCTTAAGGCCAAAAGGTTTGGCAGCATCCCTGAGTTGATTAAAGTAATGCTGGAGCTTTTGTTTGCAGGACTCTAGGAGGCTGATATCATCAGCAAAATCAACATCTTTAAGTCTCTTATCATCCAACTGGATCCCAGGTCTATTGCAGGTCCAGAGAATATAATCAATAAAATGATAAATAATAAATAGCAGTAGTGATAGCACACATCCTTGTTTGACCTTGTCATGATATGAGAGTAATGGGTACTCCTGTCACTTGTCTTCACACAGCATTCTGTGTCTTTGTAGAAGGCTTCAATGATTTGAATGAGCTTATCAGGAATACGGTAGTATTAGAGAACCTTCCAAAGTGTTTGGCAATCTACCAAGTAAAAGCTTTCTTGAAGTCTATAAACACCAAGTAAAGCTTATTACACCATTCATTTGCTTCTTCTAGCAGCATTCTAAGAGTACATAAAAGATCAGCATAAGATTGGTTTGGCTGGAATCCATGCAGCTCCACTTGGAGATGCATGTTCAACAAGGGTAGGATTCTTTTAAGGAGTGTAGTTGCGTAGTATGAGAGTACTTTTTGTCCAATCCTCAGGGATTTCTTCTGTTCTCCAAATTATAGAGAAAAACGTGGTCCATTTTCACAGAGTAGCTGCAGTAGCATGCAGCTACTGAGCATTTAATCATTTCAGCTGAAATTCTGGGGCACACCACTATCAACTCCAGCAACTTCTGAGAGGAATTCTTGCCCATGATCCCCAACACTTTAACTCTCTGCTTTCTTCCTGAGAGGAACTGCATCACCCATTCAACAACCTCCAAATGTATCCCAGTAGCTAAGAGTTTTGCCTTCAAACAGTGATGGCAAACTGTCAAAAGCCTTTGCAAAGTCTAATAAGATCATATCAGCAGGGATATTCAGGTCTAGCCGTTTGATGACATATTCATATGCATCAACAAGATTTGTCTTGACCAAGCGTCCAGATCTGATTCCATGTTGGCTATTGGTAAGTAGTTTGTTGTCAATCAGGTGTTTCATAACAGCAGTATTCACAATTCCTTCAAGGATTTTACTGACTATCAAGGTGATGCTAATGAGTTGGTAATTGGCAGCAAAATTCCTGCTTCCACCCTTGTGAACAGGGTTAAAATTAGCATTTTGCCAATCTTGAGGACTTGTTTGGTATCAAGAGACTTCTAGAAGTTTTACTAGGGGGAGGGCAAGCTCCACAGAAGCCTTTTTCAAAGTCCAAGGGTGAACCCCATCAGGACCAACTGACTTATTTGGGTTCATGTTTTTAGCTGTGATTCCACATCCAAAGTACCAACAATAATGATTTGCATCAGTTTCTGAATGTCATATTCCAGCATCTGTGGCAAGGGAGAATCTTTTGGAGGTGTTAAAACTGACTCAAACTGCTGGTTCATAGCTTCAGCTATATCTCCAGGGTTGCTTACGGTATTCCCATTAGCTGAGAGTTTGGTTACTGAATGTCTTCCAGGTTTTTGAGTTGAGGCATACTCCCAAAATTACTTCGGATTTGTTTTTGATGCTGAAGCTAAGAACTCCTCATACTTGCTAGTAACTTCTCTTGTAATGTAGTGGACTTTGTTTTGTATTTGTTTGAATTTGTCATGATTTGCCTGCATTGGGACGTCCTTGTACCTTCTCCAAAACTTCTTTTTCTTTTGGACTGCTAGCTTGATTTCTTGTGTGATGAAAGAGAGCGTTCTTGGTCTTTGTTTCCAAATGGTTGTTGTTTGTTTTGCAGTTGTCTCACTGAGGACCCTTTTCATCTCAAGCCAAGCCTTCTCTACATTATTTTTTTCAACAAAAGACCAATTTTGGTTAGCTAAATCTTGCCTGACCTTGTTGTAATTTGTACAAACATGCTTTCTAAAATTATTTGACTGCAGGTACACCTTTAGTTGACAAGTTATGGCTATATGGTCGCTTGCACCAAAAGGTGGTTCTAGGTCTATACTTTGGATTGCCTCCTCATCTTTGACAAATAGGAGATCCAGGAGAGATGGGTTCTGGCCCTCTCTGTAACTAGTTGGAAATCAATAGTCTGATGCAATGAATGTTCTTGTAGGCACTCTATAACAAGCAGGAAACCCCGCCTGGAGGAGAGTTTTGCAGTGGTTTAGCAATTTGCCCCTGAAAAAAAAAATGCTAAAAGAAACATCCAAGGAAAATATAACCGGAATTCCCTTTTCAACAATGACCCCTACACCCGCCCAACAGACAAGATTTTTGAATGCAAAAATACCACTAAAAATTGGATTTTGGAACGTCTTGAAGCTAGCACAGCTGTCAAAGGTGGAACAGCTAGAGAAGAAGATGACCTGCTATTGGCTAGACATCATGGCCCTCTTGAAAGTGCAATGGCCAGGAAATGGAAAGCAACTACTCAGCAGTGGAAGCACTTTAATCTTCAGCAGTCATGAAACACAACAAGAAGCTGGAGTGGTTGTAGTCATTTCAAAACCTGAGGCAAAATCACTGATTAGCCAGATATCCGTGAGCAGCTGCATTATGACAGCTTGATTCCATGGGAAACATGCCAAAATGACCCTGGTTGCGTGCTATACAACCAGTAACAAAGCCACAGACAATCAGAAAGAGACGTTCTACAATGAACTGACATCTGTCCTTAAAGATGTACCCAGACATGACATTCTGTGTGTCATGGGGGATTTCAATGCAAAGGTTGGCAACGAAAGAGATTATTGTGTCAACGTCCTGGGCAACCACAGTCGTGGAGAACAAAACGGAAATTTACAGTTGCCTATTAAAATGGCTTAGTCCTTCAGCTTGGTTGTTGGCGGCACTCTCTTTGCCCATAAGGATGTACACAAGTACTTCTGGACTTCAGCTAATGGACACATGAAAAACCAGATTGACAACTTTCTTATTGGTAAGAAGTGGCAGATGTTGCCATGTGATGTGCATGCATTAGAGATGATACATTTAGAGAACTGATGCAAATCCTTACTGTTGGTACTTTGGATGTGGATTCACAGCTAAAAACGTGAACCCAAATAAGTCAGCTGGTCCTGATGGGGTTCACCCTTGGACTTTGAAAAAGGCTCACGTGGAGCTTGCCCTCCCCCTAGTAAAACTTCCAGAAGTCTCTTGATACCAAACAAGTCCCTCAAGATTGACGAAATGCTAATTTCAAACCTGTTCACAAGGGTGGAAGCAGGAATTTTGCTGCCAATTACCAACTCATTAGCATCACCTTGATAGTCAGTAAAATCCTTGAAGGAATTGTGAATACTGCTGTTATGAAACACCTGATTGACAACAAACTACTTACCAATAGCCAACATGGAATCAGATCTGGACGCTTGGTCAAGACAAATCTTGTTGATCTATGAATATGTCACCAAACGGCTAGACCTGAATATCCCTGCTGATATAATCTTATTAGACTTTGCAAAGGCTTTTGACAAAGTTTGCCATCACTGTTTGAAGGCAAAACTCTTAGCTACTGGGATACATGTGGAGGTTGTTGAATGGGTGATGCAGTTCCTCTCAAGAATAAAGCAGAGAGTTAAAGTATTTGGGGATAATGGGCAAGAATTCCTCTCAGAAGTTGCTGGAGTTGATAGTGGCGTGCCCCGGGGAATGATCTTGGGCCCAGCACTTTTCAATACTTACATTAGTGATGCTGCATGGGCTGTAAGAGATGAGCCTTTATTTTGACAATAAAGACCCAGATTTATTTTCCCTTTGGACCTGCCAATGGAAGCTAGGGTTTATTATCCAGAAATGCAAGACAGTACATTTTGGGAAAAAGAATGAGAAGTGGCAGTACCATATAAGTGGAGGGGATGGCTCTAGGCAATTGATTGGTTCTTCAGCAGTTGAAAGAGATTTGGGAATAGTCGTCAATGAAGAATTAAAATTCCACAAACACACACAAACAGCAGTTGCCAAAGTATCTCAGACCCTTGGAATAATTAAGCTTACAGTACATAGCAGATCATCCAAAGCCATGACAAAGCTGTACACGGGTCTTTTGCGACCATTGCTGGAATTTGGATGTGTGTTGCCATTCCCTGGATAAGGATGACCAACAGAAAATAGAGTCTGTTCAAAGGCGCTTAACCAAAGCTGTTGATGGATGCAAGAATCTCGACTATCCATCTTGCCTGAATAAACTACAGCTCCCAACACTCGTCTACAGACAAACAGAGGGGTGATGTCATCATGGCTTACAAGCTACTGCAGGCTGATTCCTCTTCTCAGAAGCCTTTCCAACTTGACAAAACATCTAGAACAAGAGGGCATAGTAAGAAGCTGCTCCAGAAGAGAGCTGACAGCAGACTCCACAACCACTATTTCTCCAATAGAGCGGTGGCCCCCTGGAACAGTCTTCCCAATGCAGCTGTCACCGCTCCCTCTGTTGATGCATTCAAGATCGCCGTTGATAAGAATTGGTCTACCAAACCATGGAAAACAGAGTGGGACGCCACCGAACCAATGGCTCCCCATCATCAATGACCAGCGACTCTACAGGATTTTTTTTTATTTTGGCTGGTCAATACGATTTAAGGTAATTTAAGGTAATAAGCTGAAATTATCTTTCTGTGTAAAATAATGAGAATGACATATTTTCCAAAGATCAAGTCATTAGTAAATTATCATTCTGTCATGTGTCTATTAATTGTTTTTACTAATGATAATAGACCTTTAAAGATACTTCAAAACAAGGCAATTTGTATGCTTCATTCCCTAGATTAACAAGGAATGTTATCCCCAAGCAGCTTATATTTTGCTCAATCTGTCTGACATAAGCAGGGTATTACACAGGCAAAGTTTTGTTTTGGATTGCAGGAGGGCATAGGTTAAAATTGTTTGATGTAAACCTGATTATTAAGAGAAAGTTCAGATTGTACTCACAGTAACTTAAATGTTCCACAATACATTTGCACAAGATAAAAAGCAAGAGATCTTAATTCAGTGTGAGATGTAAAGTCCCATTGGTTATCAATACTTACAATATCATGTCTCTTCATACCCCTGGTTATTTCTGATAGTCAGAGATTATGGTCTTATAGTCATTTCTCTGGTATTATTTGTTATAAGGTCTGTAATGCCAATTATGAATTGTGTTGTAAACTGCCTATTAGCTCCTTTTCCTTTTTTTGGTTAGTGTATTTTTTGCCACCCCCTTACACAAGTTTTTACTTCTCAGGAGGCCATTAAACATAGTTGTTGTTTGTTTGGTACAATAAATTTATCTCTCTTATAAGGCTCTTAAAACAAAAACCAAGGAAAAACTTACTCTGCACAGAGCTAATTCTTTGGTTATTTTGTTAGTTTTTTTTTCATCATTGTCAGACCCTACTGCTTGCTAGTTCTCATACTTGCCTGCTATGCTAGATACACTTGTTTCTAAATGCTCAAGCCTCTTTCCTAATTTGGCCATTGCTTTATTATTTGTATTTTGAATTAGTTGGACTCAGTTACCCTTTCAATCAGTTGGATGTATGCAATAAACCTATTTCTTTTTTTGTTTAAAGTATGTACTTTAATACCTGTACCCAAGAGGGGTAGAATCCTTTCATTTATACAAACTGTTGTAGTCAAATAAATTATAAATGAATGGAATTCATATATACGAAATTACTTTTCCAATCAGTTGGATGCATGCAATAAATCTATTTCTTTTTTTTGTTGAAATATGTACCTTAATACCTGTACCCAAGGAGGGGTAGAATCCCTTCATTTATACAAACTGTTGTAGTCAAATAAATTCTAAATGAATGGAATTCATAGATACGAAATTAAAAAAAAAACAAAAACAACAAACTATTGAAACTAGAATTATTAAAATAAGGTATAAATGAATTTAAAAAGTGTTTTGTGTATATTATAGGTGGTTCTAATCTATTTTTGGATTTTTATAGTCCCCTTAAGATTGGTCATGGGAGCCACAGAAAAATTACAGACTAAAATGTATTATTTTAATTATATAACCCACTTGATGGAAAATCCTCTTGATTCCCTAGGGCCTTCCCTTAAAGCTCATTATTTTTTTTTACCTTTGTGTATCTTTGTCTTTTAATAAAACATATTTTCTTCAAACTATAACTGCTCAATACTTATTTGAACACAAGTAAAAGTAAATTAAAAACAGCCTAGTAAGTTTTTGTATATTGATGATTGGGAATTTTCAAATAATACCTTAGTCCTGAAATAGGGCCCAAGCAATTGCAACAATTCGAAATCGAAACATCCAAAGAAGAATGCATTGGCTTCTGAATAATGTGTTAATTTGATTATTGTAATATGGTCTTTTAGTGGTTTCACCATAAAAAAAATGTTCAAATGTAATATTATACCTCTAAAAACTTATGTCTTTGAATTCTAGGAGCTGATTACCAAGGTTATTCAATTACAAGCCCAAAATGAGCAACTTCAGAGACTGGTTTACCTTAATAAAAAGAAAGAAAAGAATACCCCAAAGAAGAAAAAAGAAGGCAGACAGTTCAATTTTACAAAGTAAGTTGTACAGCTGATAACTATTGTCGTGGCATCATTAATATTACTATTTTTGGATAAGCACTTTTTGGATAGATGCATTTCGTCTCCTTAATTTCATAGAATTTCTATGTCAATGTAAAATTAATGAAGAATTGATGCAAATCAGCAGCTCATGATGAAGTTCTTTTGGGGCTTCTAAGCTGACAATATTAAGAGCACCTCCTATGTGACAAAACTCGCCTTTTTTTTATGACAAACGTCATTTATTAATTAGATAATTGCAGCTGTATAAATTCCTACCTTATACGATAGACCAAATTTTTCCAGAGACCATGTTGGTTCTTAAGATATGGCATTGTTTATATTCAGTAAATCCAGACGTATGAAAGGGTACCTTGCAGCATATGCTACATTGAAGCTCTTAAGGTAGGGTGCTGTAGCACTCTAGTACTAATCCAAGCTTGAATAATATTAACAGCAAATTCTTTAAATAAAATACAAAAGATGTCTTCTGCTGTGTATGAAAATAGCCTGAATAAAATAAATGTCCCTGGTTTATTCAAATACACTTACAAAACAATTTAGCACATTTCTACACAATCATCATGAAATGTAAATAATGGATTGAAATACGATCATTTTGCCACTTGTTGGAGATCAGATTAACACAACTATAATATTTTTTTTTTTTTTAAACCAACAAGCTCAGATGGGTAGGTTATGTTTATATGTGGGGTATGACCAATTGGCAAAGATTCTACTTTTTGTGATCAATCTGAGACAAATTGAAAAGCAGGCTATCCCCTAATGGGGTGGGAGGTTGTCATAAGAAAGTACTTCAAGGAAATTTAATCCTTTGTATAAGAGGGGATAGAGAAAAGCTTTGGACAGTTTGGGGTGGAGGAGCATGTACAGCTCTGTTTGCCTCAGGCAGCTAAGGGCTGCAGTGAGCTTTTAGTATAATGGTAGCAGCAATACACCGTAAATGCTCGAAATAATTACAGGATTACATACTGATAAGCATTATTTTTTCTTTTTTTTTTACATTTTTTAAAACTTTTCCCAAAAACGTCATACCTTATAATTGGTCATTTTTGGTGCATATTATAACAAGTGACATTAGTTTCCCGGTTCATTCATGTGAACCATTTTTATGTTTTGATTAATTCCGTTAAAAGTAACTCTGACTCAAGTATTCTGTCAGTATATAGTAAACCAAAGAGATTGAAGGCTAGTTGTTTTGAAACTGATTAGCCTGCTGGTGAGATAATCTTCCTCGTTTTATGTTCCCTAACATATAAAATGACCCAATGGATTGGGGTACTTTGGGAGGGGAGCCAATGGATCTTACTGACTGACTGGCCGTTTTTACTAACTGATATGGGTTATATTGCTGTAAAACTACTTCATTTTTTTCATCAACTGAGACCAATCTTCTTCCATTGATTTTATGTTGTTTATTTCTATCATCCCATTTACCTAAAAAAAATAAAATAAAAAATAAATTGAGCCAAAAAAATAGTGGCATGAAGCGTCACTATTTTATTGACTAATTTTTTTTTACCGAATGGCTTATAGAATTGGGAGGGGGTGTGCCCCGCTCCGCCCTCCATACGTGACTCCCTTGGTTTTGGCATGAAGTTTTACAAACAACATTTGTTGCATTAAGTGTGAATTGTTAGGATGAATTAAGAAAAGGTCTACTTCTCTGTCCTAAAAGAATTACCAAGGGGCAAAGTAAAATTATTCAATTATTAAATGATCAAGTACTTATCGAATATTGACCTTATATATATATATATATATATATATATATATATATATATATATATATATATATATATATATATATATATATATATATATATATATATAAACATATATCCTCCTGAGGATCCTTCAGGATCCTCCTGAGGATCCAAACATATATATATATATATATATATATATATATATATATATATATATATATATATATATATATATATATATATATATATATATATATATATATATATATATATATATATATATATATAAATATAAATAAATAGTAATAACGAAATGATAACAGAAGTTTTAGAGACTAACAATGAAAGAGTGGGGCAGTCATGACCTGCTTTGTAACTGTCGAAGGTTGACTTTCTTTCTCATCACCCCTCCACACTTCCATTTTTAGTCAATGTTTTTTGTGGGTAGCAGGATAGACAATTTTTTTTATCTTTGATGTTGTTGGAAATAAAAGTATTTTTGGGAAATTTTTTGAAAATATTTTTCCATGATAGTTTTATATTGCTGTTTTTAGTCTTGATATACCAACATTCTCTGTTGGTAACACCAAGAATATTGAGTGTTTCCTTAGGTATAAAGAATTCCATCCGGCATTTTTAAAATAGACTGGAACTTATTTACTGTTCAGTGGCAAAAAAGTTTCTTGTCATTGATTTGGCATTGTTTGGCATTAATCAATATTTCTAGGGAAATTGCCAAAGACAGCTTAAATTTAAGGCAATAAAGGGCTTTGGTGCTAAAACTAATGCAATCATGAACTTGGCATTGTCAAAATTTGATGTCTAATTTTGATCAGAAATAAAGGCTGATGAATATGCGGAAATAAAGGATAATGATTATTAAAAATATCATTCAAAGAACCAGCTGATTTTTTTTTTCTATCTTACCCAAAGTAGCTTACTGTAATGCATAGAATAATTGCAAGTTTTTTCTCTATCAAATATATGATTTCTAATATGAAAAATAAATTACAACAATATCTATATACATACATATATACTCTGTAAGAAAAGTTAGTTGTGTCTTTTGGTTGCAGGAACACTGGACAGCTTCTCACGAATTCATTTTTTTTTTTTTGGGGGGGGGGATTCAGTTTCCTGTGCATCCTATGATATTTTCAAAAGTGAAGATAAATGGTTGATGCTTCAAGAAGCGCCGAGGTGCAGAAATCTGAATTTTGTGACAAGGGCATCATTTCTGGTGGTTTTACCTAGATAAAAGCCTGAACATTGGCTTACACAAGTCCTTCTTTCAAGATACAACTCCATAATGTTAATGCTTAGCACCAAAATGACTATGATGGCTAGAAATGAAAGTTGATATGCTATTAAAAATATGAGTTGAAAATAGAAAATCAAAATAACTAACAAATTCAAAAACTGCAAAAATAAAAACAGGTGTATCGTATTGAAAATTATTGGGAAAGGGGTATGTTTTGAAGAGCCATTACTTTTTTGGTTTTTAGATGGATTCACTTTTCAACGGTTCAGTTAACTGTTTTATGTGCCCATTGACTTGTCAGGCCGCATTAAGTGATGACAAAAATGAATGCAATCGGACGAGGAATAGACAAGAACCTGTTTTTGCCTGAAAAGGGGAACTCTGTGAACCCTAGTACTCTGTCTTTTTTTCCTTTCCTGAAACTTATTTCTTTTCAGGCTTGAGAATCACATACTTGATACAATTTTCACATGCTGATCAATTTTCCGCGTAGCGCAGACACCGATTTCCTGATTCTCTGCCTTTGGCCGAGAGTACATTGCGTGGTTGGGGGGAAATCATCCGAACCGCATTTTTCTCCCAGATTTCCCTAGGTACCCATTTGGAGCTTGGTCGACTCTGACTGACCTTATGGAGTCATACCGCTGACCTGCGTTCCAAACCAAATAACCAACGTCACCAGAAATCGAACCCCTGCTCTTACAGACTCAGTAATTCAAATATAGCATGTGAACCACACGGCTAATATACTCGGCCAAAAATATTAATTCTACATTTGCGATTTTTTTTTCTAGATTTGCGAAAAGACATGTGTTCCTTCAAATTGCTTATTTAGGATGGGATTATCTTGGCTATGTCACTCAAGATCACAGCGAGAAAACTATTGAGGCTGAGCTGTTCAAAGCGCTAACCAAGACTTGTCTTATTGAGTCACGAGAAACCGCGAATTACCATCGATGTGGAAGAACTGACAAAGGAGTTAGTGCTTTCTTTCAGGTAATATAAAAGGGTTTCTCTCTCTCTCTACTACCACCCTCTCCTTCTTGTTATCTTTTTCTCTATGATCTTTTCCTCTCTGTCTCTCCCACTAATTATTTACACACTTTATAGCATTATGAAAACATCAATCGTAGTGTGGTAAATTTGTCATATCCTAAATTCTTTCAAATCAAAAATTAAGCAGTTTATCAAACAATTTCTAATATACAATTTCTAATTTCTAATATATTTCTAATAATTTCTAATAGCCGGCACAGATATAGGCATTGAAGACGCATGATTTTTATATAACTAGTGTTAAAAAATCACTGATTTCAAAAATGACCTCCAAAAAATTTTCACTCCCTCCCTCTCTCCAAAATCCACTGTCCACTCCTGAGGACATCGGTTCCTAACCAAGTAACTCAAACATATATGTCGACTGTATAACACTTATTTTTTATCAAGAAAAAGAAGCAGGAAATTTATTTTCTACCAGTAGTTTACTGGTGGAAACAAGAAAAGCAGTTTCTGTCACCAACAAGACATAGAAACACTACATTCAACACACCACAACCTCGTCTTCATTGAGCAGCCAGGAAGGCGACACCTCTTTGCGTTCTTCAGGTTGTGGTGTTCGGGTAAGTGAATGGCTCATCTGAGTCTCTCAGGCAGTAATGGTCGGTGTTTAATGAAATTACCAGCCGAAAGTACTTCACAATCGTCATCTTCCTGAACATACTGCTTCGGTTTTGGCCGACAGAGAAGGTGCTCTGCAACGTGAAAACGAAATAAGATGACTTTGTTCAAGCTTGGCCTGCTATTTTCTTTCTGACCCTGCATCTCGATAAAAGCATTTGAGCATGCAGCATCAATAAAATGATGAAGGGATCTTACGGTCCATTTTCTAGTTATGGAAGTGAATCGGTAATAACTGATCATACGGTCAGCCATGTCCACTCCGCCCGTGTACCTATTGTAGTCAGCTACAGACCTTGGGCAAGAGATTTTGATCTTCTTCCCCTGCCTTTTGTCCCATCTTTCCGCTGTTGTCTCTTCTTCTACTGCCTTGCAATTTGAGCCTAGTGTTATAATTCTTGAATCAAACCATTCCGTAATGGCTAGCTTCCGTTATTCTCGCACAAATGCAACGCTAGACCCTCTCCCTTTCTTTTACATTTCTTTCTCTGGCTTCAGAAGCATGGTCTCTTTTCCAAATCTATTTCGCATGATTGTGCCAGTTGCATTTTTCTGCATTTCATACAGAAGGTCGAGTACTTTTGTTGAGTTGAAAAATCGATCAAAGTAGAGGCTAGATCCGGGTGGGAGAATTTGAGACAGCCTGAGTACGATTTCAGCTGCAAGGTCATGGCATCGCATACTTTCAGGAAGCGTATTGGCACCCTTATAAATATCAAAGTCAAGTATTCAAGTCAAGTCAAGATTACTTCTTAGAGTGAAGAAACGGGTTTTTCCAATATATTCTGATATCTGGTTTACACGGTACTGTGCCTTCCAGTGCATTTCGATTTGAGGATATATGAGATTACCCATCAATAATACACTCTAAAAAATGTCTTAAGTTCGTTACTAGTGACATCGAGGCTCTTGTGGAATTTTTTTTTGATAGGTGTAGTTTGTGGCATATGCTGTGTCATCGAAAAAAGACTGGAGGCAGTAGTATGTGAAAAACTTCTGGTTTCCAAACAGAATGGTCAGTAAAGATAACTTCATCTCTTACTGAACTCAACTGAATCTCAAACCTCGTGCTTTCCCTCCATTTCATCAATTTTGGTCGTTTCATAGGTCGCTGCAATATTCGAGCCCGCTTGCCTAGAGGTATATCATCTTAAAAATCAGACTCAACCACAGAAACTTGCTCGTCGATGATACTTTCATCGCCTGGAGGGAAGGCGCTGTTAGGATCATCATCTTCACTTGTGTCTTCAAGTTCTATATCGTGAGGCTCAAAAGGTCATCATCACTTACGTCTGCATAAAGGTCCTCAACATCTCTAGCGTCAATGATTGCCAAGGTATCAGACGAGGTAACTATAAGAGAAAACGTGGTTCTCAACTTTTGAAGATGGCCATATATATATGTATATATATATATATATATATATATATATATATATATATATATATATATATATATATATATATATATATATATATATATATATATATATATATATATATATATATATATATATATATATATATATATATATATATATATATATATAAACTCTAACTTTGAAAAGGGCTCATTCGATTGAAAATTGGAATTGCTAGTGCCTTTTTTAATAGTCGATAGTGATTGGAGGGCAACTAACCCCCTTCCCCGCCCATCATTTTCCCCAAACACATTCAATCAAAATTTTGAGATAGCTATTTTTTTTCAACGCAGTTGAAAGGTTCGGAACTTATATCTTTGAGCTGGACACTCCCCCCATAGTCTTCAGGGCAAGGGTTGCAAGTTATGCCCTAGGGGCATATGAGGTTTTTATAGAAAACGTTGTCGCAAAATCTTGAAAAAGGGCTCATTCGATTTGTAATTCAAAGGGCTAGTGCCCTTTTTAATAGTTGAAAGTAATTGGAAGGCAACTAACCCCCCTCTCACGCCCACCATTTCTCTGAAAACACGAAATGGGAATTTTGAAATATTCATTTTGTTCAACGTGGTTAAAAGTTCTGGAAATTAGGTCTTTGAAAATGATAACCCCCTCAGAGCCCTCAGATTATTGTAGGTTTTGCCCTGGGGCATATAAGGTTTTTATAGTGTTGTCGTAGGAACTTCAAAAAGGGCTCATTTGATTGGAAATTGAAAGGGCTAGTGCCCTTTTTAATGGTCGAAAGGGATTGGAGAGCAACTAAACCCCCCTATCACGCCCATCATTTCCCCAAGCACATTCAATTAAAAGTTTGAGATAGCCACTTTGTTCAACGTAGTTGAAAGTTCTGGAAATTATGTCCTTGAGGACAAACTCCCCAAACCCCTCAGGGCAAGGGTTTTAAGTTATGCCCTGGAGGCATATAAGGTTTTTATAGAAAGCTTTTTCGTAGTGACTTCAAAAAGGGCTAATTCGATTGGAAATTGAAAGGGCTAGTGCCCTTTTTAATAATCGAAGTGATTGGAGGGCAACTTGTTCCCCTCTCACGCTCACAATTTCCCCAAACACATCCAATCAAAATGCCCTGGGGGCATATAAGGTTTTTATAGAAAATGCTGTAGAAACTTCAAAAAACGAGCAACTAACTTTCCTCTCACGCTCACTATTTCCCCAAACACATCCAATCAAAATTTTGAGATTGTCATTCTTTTCAACGTAGTTGAAAGTTCTGGATATTATGTCTTTGAGGATGATACTCCCCCCCACACCCCCAGGGCAAGGATTGTAAGTTATGCCCTGGGGCATATAAGGTTTTATAGAGCGTTGTAATAGAAAATAATTTCTGAGACCACACTGGCTAATCATGATAAAACGAAAAAATAATAAAAAAGAGAAAAACGAGGATTATACACGCCAGTGAAAAATGTGGACTAAAATGCAAATATTTCGGTCAAGACCTCCGCTTGACCGTCCTCAGTGCACGATAATAACATAAAAATTACTAATAAAAATCCAAGGGTACTATAGAAAAAAATTTCAAACCTTAGAACAAAGCACAACTAAAATTTGACGACCCTTTCCATGTAAAAGTGAAAGGGTAACTGAATAAAAAAATACAGTCCTGAATGGGAATTCAATTTTTTAATTTATACAGAGCATTATTAAAAGCTAAACGCTTTCCAGGTAAAACATCATTGCAGATTTGGTTAGGTTGCAAAATGTGATTTTTTTTATTTAAGTAAAAACGATCAGAATTAATTAGTTCATTATAAATGGGGCTTAAATAGGTTTCTCCCGTGTCTCTATTGAGAGCTACCTTTCGGTGAATGTACTTTTTTATCTCAACGGCCTCCCTGAAAACTTGGATGAGACCTTTAACAGGGGCATTATCGGATGTGTTATTGAACAAAACGAAATGGTGCGGGTTGTCATACATATGTTGAGCCAAGGCGGAATCAAAAGTCTCAGGCCTTTGGCATAGCTCCATAGCTTTGTCGATTGAGGACCTGCGTTCCAACAATCTCTCCCCCAATTGCTGGTGGGTTCTTCCAACATAGAAACAGCCACAAGAACATGGAACCCTATAAACACCACTGCCCAAAATTGGTCTCGTTTTATCTTTACCGCTGTTAAAATAATTCTGGATTTTAAGAATTTTTGAAGGTGACATTTAAGTTATGTTTTTTTAGAATTCTTGGCAGTTTGTCACCTCATTTGGGAAAGTAGGGTAAAACAGTAAAGACTTTCTTATCAACCACTAAAGGGATGCTATCTGTTGGAGGTTGTGGAGATAATGAATCATTTTCTGCCTTTTTTTTGTCTTTTTTCTATGATGGATTCCAGTAACTTGATGGGATATCCATTGCAATAAAAAATGTCCTTCAGATAATTCAATTCTGGGATTATATGAGCTTTTGAACAAATTCTTATAACATGATCAACTAAAGATATAACTACTCCTCTTTTTACACAAGGACGTGGAGAAAACGCGGAGGAAAACTAACACCCCTCCCAGGCCCACCTTTTCCCCAAAGACATCCAATAAAAATTTGTGATAGCCATTTTCTTCAGCGTAGTTGAGAAATCCGGAAACTATATCTTTGAGGATGACAATCATCCCACAGCCCTCGGTGCAAGGGTTTTAAGTTATGCCTTGGGGGCATATAAGTTTTTATAGAAGATGTTGTCGTAGAAACTTCAAAAAGGGCTCATTCGATTGGAAATTGAAAGCGCTAGTGCCCTATTTAATAGTCGAAAGTGATTGGAGGGCAACTAACGACCCTCTCATACCTACCATTCCCCCAAACACATCCAATCAAAATTTTGAAATTGACATTTTGTTCAACGCTGTTGAAAGTTTTGGAAATTAGGTCTTTGCCAGCGTTGTCGTAGAAACTTCAAAAAGGACTCATTCAATTGGGTATTGAGAAGGCTTGTGCCCTTATTAATAGTCAAAAGCGATCGGAGGAAGAATGTTGCCCCCATACCCATCATTTCCCCAAACACTTCCGATCAATATTTTGATATAGCAATTTTGTTGAACGTAGTTGAAGGGTCCAGAAATTACGTTTTTGAGTATGACAACCCCACAGCCCTCAGGGCTAAGGTTTTAAGTTATGCACTGGGGCATATAATGTAATATAGAAAGTTTTGTCGTAGAAACTTCAAAAAGGGCTCTTTCGATTGGAAATTGAGAGGGCTATTGCCCTTTTTGATAGTCGAAAGTAATCAGAGGGAGAATTGGCCCCCCCCCCGCCCAGTATTTCCCCAAACATTTCCTATCAACAGTTTGATATGGCCATTTTGTTCAGCGTAGTTGAAAGGTCTGGAAATTATGTCTTTGAGGATGATAACCCTCCCCCAATAGCCATCGTGACAAGGGTCGTAAGTTATGCCCTTGGGGTATATGACGCTTCTATAGAAAGTTTTGTCGTAGCAGCTTCAAAAAGGGCTCATTCGATGGGAAATTGAGAGGACTAGCGCCTTTTTTATTAGTCAAAAGCGATCAGAGGGCAAATGTCTCCCTCCACGCCTATCATTTCCGCAAACGCTTCTAATCAAAATTTTGATATAGCCTTATTGTTAAGCCTATCAGAAAGGTCTGAAAATTATGTGTTTGAGGATAACAAATCCCCCCAGCCATCAGAGTAAGGGTTGTAAGTTATGCCCTGGGGACATATAGGGTTTTTATTGAAAGTGTGGTCATATAAACTTCAAAGGGTGCTCATTTGATTGGTAATCAGGCGTTTTGGTGCTCCTTGTAAGAGTCAAAGTGATCAGAGGGCAGCTACCCTGCCCCCCCCCTATACACACGTCAAATTGTCCCGAAATGCGTTTAATAGAAATTTTAAGATAGCCATTCTATTCAAAATAGAGGAAATATCGTATAACAAGGCTTTTGGGGTTTTTTAAACCCTATGCTTTGTAAAAGCTAGAATATAATTTGTACTTTACTGAAAAAATTCTTTTAAATGTTTTCATTTTTATAACTTTAAGAAAACAAAATTAATTAAGATTTTTAGGAATTAATATCAGCATATGTATATTAAACTGACAATGCACATTTGATTCAGTAAATTCATTTGAATTTTTTTCAGTAAAGTAAAAATTATATTCTGGGTTTTAGAAAGCATAGGGCTTAGAACCCTACTCAGATTAATTTCTGCTCGTTTTAAGCTTGGCTTATTTTAATTTCTGTTTGTTTTTGAGTTTCATTTATTTATTGATACTGTTCTGTGGTAGCTGTATTCTTGGTAGATTATTTGATTCTATTTTTGTTCATTTTTGGTTTAATGGAGTTCTTTACTTTTTTTTGAAAAACTTATTTTGTGCAAAAAGTGTTTTTGATTAATACCAATAACAAGCTGGAGGAAAAAACTCACAGATGACAATCCAGATACGCTGATTCCAACTGTTGTACGTAGATGGCGTTCCACCTAATAACTGTCGCGCAAAAAAATATTAACTAAGTCTACCCAGAGGGACAAGGATCATCAGGAGTATATATATATATATATATATATATATATATATATATATATATATATATTGTTGGTGAGTGAATGACCAAAGAAAGGCATGGAGGTGTTAGCTCAGATCAATAAAAGTATCTTTGCTATGTCAAACAAGGGAAATAGTTTAATCTGTGAGTTCTTTTGCTGTATCATATGATAAACATGTCATTGTTCTTAATGCAAAGGGGTGTATCAGAAACTTTTTTTGACAATGAGTTAGAAAGTCACAAAGATACCTCTGCTTGTTTACCCATTCATTATATTCACAGAGGTATATCTACGTAATAGGAGATAAAGGAGCCGAGTTAAGGGGAATTGAAACAAAGGTCCTCCAGCAAAATACCGGTCCTTCAAAAATAAGGTCCATCCTTATTTTTAACGGGCATTGCTGCGACCTCAAAAGAGAAGAAATTTTCTTCTCAAAAGAGAAAAAAAGAAACAGATTTAAGACTATATAACATAAAACATTAAGGTATCTTAGCAACGTGAAATGTTGCATCAGGCTTTGGTTATTTTTGCTGGAAAAGTGTTTTTGTTGAAACATCCTTATTTTTTTCGCCATCGATTAAACCCTGTTATGTTCAGGGTCCGGCTTACCCCCCCCCCCCCCGAAATTTACCCACAGGGAAAATCCCGCCCCCTCCTGACAGTTCCACCCTTGAAAATTTCCCCACATGTTAAATAATGATCGGATTTTTACAGATACGGATTTACGGATTTAAATAAAATAGTGGAACAAAAAAACAAACAAACAACAACAGACTTTAAATAATAGAAATCCAGATATTTCGAATCCACGTCCGTGAGCCTTTAAATGGAATTTTTAGTTTTAAAAGTGTTTGAAAAATTAGGTTAGCTTGATTAACTTAGCCGTCGGGCGTTATTGCGCGAAAAACATTCGAAAGAAAAACTTTTTTTTTTGTTTTTGGAGAGAAAAAGGCAAGTTTTTTGTTTGCTTGACGTAAGAAGCGAATTATGGCATCTGATTACCATTATCTTCTGTCCAAAAAGTCCAGGTGACGAATATCCACTTTACCACAGCAGTGTTCAACGCGAAAAGCATTTAAAAGATGAAAAGAGCCTCGGAGGGGGGGGGGGGGAGATTTTTACCTAAAATATTTGCAAGAGTATAGTCAACAGCTTCTTAAAGTTTCTTGGCGATCGGACGAAGAGTGTAGTAATGCATAAAGGACACACTGATAGACATACATTTGATTTTATTTACATAGATTTCCTATTAAAATGGGAATAGGTCAAATGTACCCTTTGTTTTCAGACATGAGAAAATTAATTTTATATATAATCATTATTGAAGAATTAGTGGGAGTTGCCACCCCTGTAATTGGGAGAGGTGCTTCATAGTCCATGTCGTCAATGACCTCTCTTTCTGGAAACCCCCAAGAAAATGTTAAGAGATCCAGTAAATTTAACATTTCGGCCAAAAATAATATTTGAAAGCATCAGATCCACCCCAGGGACTCCCCCCTAATGCATTTACTGTATCTATAATACCTATGCACACGAATTGCCGAAGTTCTGGATGCCCCCTTCTGATATCTATGCACCTCCCCTCCCCCCGAAGAAAATTTAACAGAAGATATGCCTGATGCAATAGATACGGATATTAACACGTTTTTCGAAAGCATGTTATCAAGCTTTATTATAGATCTGAGGACCGAGGACTATTATGTCTGCAGAAAGGCTAAATATTTCGGCTATTGACTCAGAGCCTAAACTTTTCAGGTTATATCCATCGATTTGAGAAGCCAAGTCTCCAGTAGTCTAGGTGTGTACATACCCGAAGGACACACTGCCAAAGATGAAGAAGAAGAAATGGATTATATTGGCATTCTAAACCGTGTTCTTCCAAAAGAAATACAAGTTATAGCTTGGGCTCCCGTAGAACAAGGCTTAAGTTCAAGATTTGACTGTAAGAAAAGAATGTACAAGTATTTTTTTCCAAAAGGAGATTTAGATATTCAAGTAAGTCAACTTCGGTTCAAATTGTTTTAAGAGATTTTACCAATGTATTAGTCAAAGGCGTCTATTACCTTAATTTTATCACGTTGTGCAAGCTAATTATATTTTGTATTTTCTTACGTGTTGACATCTTGATATATTGAATTTATACGCTATATCTATGATAGTACCGACAATTATAGTTAAAAAAATTGACATTTTGTATGTCCACGACAAAATACTCAGGTTATACACCCTTCTTAAGGCAGAGGCTGTTTAATACATATTTTCTTCAGATGAATATTCTTGGAGGCATTACCATTCTTTACATTAGTTGACATATAACCCTTTGAAATATTGTTATAGTTTTGCCTAAAGCTTGCAACTGATGCTGTTTTTTGCCTTGTTTAACTTACGGCAACAGAGAATGAACTTTACTATGTAAGTGCTGTTTTGAAATTTGGTTACTTCGAGAAATAGAGGCCCAAAGAAATTGGCTTTGGGTATTATTTTTGGCATGATTTTGGGTGACTGTATATCAAACAAAAATATAGTAAAATTTGGTTTGGTCCTACTGAGTAAGTCCACAGTAAAAATAAAACAAAGACTAAGGTAGCTAGGCTACCTTTTACGGATGAAAGACGATTGACTGCCGAAAATTGTGCTTTTTGGGAATCTATCAAAGACCAAACGAAACGATGTCTTAGAATGGTTTAGAAAGAATATATAATAAAAGATTTGAAGGAAGTGCAAATTTTCTGTCAGAGAGCAATGAGAAAGCTCTAAGTAAAGTAGGGTGTAGGGGGGGACGTGCACAATTGTATTAACTTCTCATAGTTTTGTGCGAAGTACAACTCATGGTATTTGAAATATTAAAATATGCAGGAGCTATAGTGACTGGATAGAATTTAGAAGATTATATTTTCTTGACTAAGCCGTGTAAATGTAAATGAGAGCACATAAACCCAGACCTGGTCCAAGTCAGGAGACGGTTGCCTCCTCCCCAGACGTTCCCTAGATTAGCCTCGGTAAGTGCTATAGGTTCCCCAGTTTAGAAGCCCTGTTCCAGGGGAAAATAATATAACTGATTTTGGTATTAGAATAGCTGTAAAATGTTTGTTTAGATGGATTTTATTTCAAATGTGCCCAAAATTCTTTTAAGCCAGTCAATCATCCAAAATCAAAACATTTTAAGCGTAAAGAAAGGGTTTTAGGAATTCTGATTTCAACTTCCTAGATTAGATAGAGAAGCATGATACATATTTGGTGTTGAGTTGTAAGGGAAAAAACGTTACTTCATATACAACGTTACGTCATATACACTCACAGGTTCGACTGTTAAAGGGAAGAGGGCGCTGAGCAGTTTTCTAGTATGGGTGAGGTGACAAAAATAAAAATTGTATTTTTAGACCATTATTCTTAAATTTTCAAGGGGAATTCATTGGATCAATCTTGCAAGGAGGGAGGGGGAAGTAAGGACCTGCTTTAGGTGTACATAAGTCAGAACCATTAAAATTTGTGATTCTTTTTTGTAACCATCAAGTGGGATGACACCGCAAAGCTTACTGTTATAATTAGCTGAGGTGGAGCAGTAGAAGTGGAACTGCAGTTGCATATTGTTTTATTGTTGTTGTTTGTTTCATCAGACAGGGCTGAATTAGGAATCGCACGATTCTTGACTATTTCTTGCTAGCTTATTCCGATGAGAGAGTACGAGAAACTGACAGAAAAGGAAGCTTAGGTCTTTTTAAAAAAAGAAAGAAAAAAAAGTAGCCGTCTTTTGCTGCTTATCAAAACCCCAAGTTTATTATAGGAAACCTAAGTCAAAATATAAGTAATATTAATCTTTTGTTATTTTTTTTACTTGTGCTTTTCGTTGAGCTGAAGTTGAAAGCAAAGAATTTGTTTAAATAGCTGAGAATTCTTTAAACAGCCTCTAAAAAATTATTTGGTACTATTTGATATGGTATAAGATTAACTAGCCAAAGTCTTTCGCACAATAAGTGTAAGAAAAAACCATAGCTTATGCTTTGTTGTAAGGACTGCAAACAAATATTTTGCCCCCTTTTCCCTAACACAAAATTTGAAATTGTATACTCCTTCCCCACCCAGAAATTACCAATAATTTTTTCAGATTAATATCACTACATTTTTTTTATTTTTATATAATTACGGTCCTTTTTTCAAGCCTTTGAATCAATTTGGTGAAGCATAGTTTATCAATGAGCCACATCACAAGTTGTATCGATAATTTGGATGATTATTTTGGAAGACCAAGCATTAAAACCAATTCGTATTGTGAAACATGATCTTTTTTTTTTCAAAGCTTCTTACAAAAATCAAAATGAATACCAATTGAATCTAGTATACTGTTTCTACAAAAATAATGGTGATACTGGAGTGTCATGCACAAATGACCAAGAGACAAGACAGGCAAAATTTTGCCCTGTAGGATCAAAATGGCACCAATGTCCATAGGAAGAAAGAGAGGAATAGACTAAACACAGACACGATGACTTAAGGTATAAAATTGGAAACAAGGGGGCTTTTTCGAAGGAATTATTCTAATGAAATAAAAGTAATACCATTGGATTTCTTGTTTTATGCTACTTTTCAACATAATGGTCATTACCCTGACAATGCATCCTCCCCCTTTGTGGACCCCTAAATAGCCCTAATGACATAGGCCTGATAATAATAATAATTAATAGCCTAATAATATAGCCCTAATTCTTCCTTATCTTCCTTGTGCATTGTCAGAAAAGTGACTATTTGAAAATAGAATATTTGAAAATAGTATAAGACAAGGAATCTAATGTTACTGCCTTTACTTTATGAAGGTATTTCCTTCAGATGAGCCCTAATTCTCCAGTATTACCAAAGAAATTATATAATTGTTTTTAGCACTTCGGCAGCTTCTGAAATATCTGTGGTAATGTAGGAATCAAAACTTACCTGAAGTATACACATCAAATATTCAGTTTAGGGTCTGTTTGGATATTGGTGATTTGAGAACTTAAAAAATAATTTTTTTTTGCATAAGCACTAATTCCGTTTTTTTTTATTATTATTTATTCTTTGAAGGCTATGAGAGAAGCATCTCAGTATCTTCTTGGCACGCATGACTTCCGCAACTTCTGTAAAATGGACGTTGGAAATGGTGTTATTAACTATACTCGCAACATATTACAATCAACTATTGATGCACCAGCTGGAGATGACAGTTACAATATGTGTGAATTGACAATTCAAGGTACAGCATTCCTGTGGCACCAGATTAGATGTATTGTGGCTATTTTATTCCTAATTGGCCAACGGAAAGAAAACCCTGAACTTGTGAAAGAACTTTTGGACGTTGACAAAAATCCTAGGTTTGAAAGAAATTGTTTTTTGGATGCATATACATACAAAATTTAAACTAAAGGAACAAACGAAATTACTTCGGCATGAAATTGTCACCAGCACTATCCTGCTGTTGGTTTTATAATTAGTTATCGCTTTTTTTTGAGGGTACTTCAATAAGAAAATTTACTTTGGGGAAATTAAAATTAATTGGCAATGAAAAGGATGCGTGTTTTATTTGTTTTATTTTCAGTGGTGATCTTTTTCAAT
This sequence comes from Artemia sp. Qi Xiang Cuo, assembly GCF_049724085.1. Classification (NCBI taxonomy): domain Eukaryota; kingdom Metazoa; phylum Arthropoda; class Branchiopoda; order Anostraca; family Artemiidae; genus Artemia; species Artemia sp. Qi Xiang Cuo. Next base: position 30,789,254 of record NC_142805.1, read on the forward strand.
CTGTTGCCTTAGAATGTTAAGAGAGGACTCATTCGAACTATAATTTATTGTTATAGTGCGCTTTTTTGCCGTAAAAGAGATTATAACACAGCAAAGTGTCAATTTCTGCCTTTTCTGTGCCGCCCAAGAGTAATTTAAAGCTCCCAGATGTTTACTTAGTAAAGAGCTTTCACTGGATTTTTATCGTCTCCTTCCACTCGTTAGGGCCGTTGGCTCTTTGCGAGTGAGCTAGGATCTTTTATCCTTGTACACGAAAGAGCCAAAAATACCTCTCTTCAAGGTTGGTAAATAACACACAATATTTACAAAGCCCGCCTTTTAGTGAAGTCGAATACACTAACCATGGATAAGCATACAACCAGCTTTCCTTAAATTTATGGGTATCTTTACCAATAATAGAAACATCTTTCTTGAAATCATGAGAATAACAGTTTACACTTGGGAAGCGTAAATTACACACTGTAAACAGTGTACACAGTGTAAACTGTAAACAGTTTACACTTGGGATTCTTCGGCAAGCGTACATTAAAATACCAGGAATTAAATAAAAAAAAATAGTTTTTTCACCTGAAATTAAGGAGCAGCATTAAAACTTAAAACGAATAGAAATGAACCTGTAAACACCTGACTATTCACGCTAAGATTTTTTTGTACTTTTAAAAAAGCTTCTTATTGTTCTAATTGAATAACACTTGTGTTTCAGGACTCGTTATAAAAGAATAGGGACAAAATTCAAAATGTAGCGTAAATAACGTGGTTTTAAAGAGGAGACAAGGACCCCCCCCCCCCCAATAACAAGATAATAATAGAACAAGAACAAGATAATAATTCTTGTTCGTTTTAATGTTGCTCCTTAGGCCTATTTTCAGATGATAAAAAACTTTTTTGATATTTACGGTTAGAAGATTGTATGGTACTTACGCATTAGCCAGAAAACACACGAGAAATTGTATAGCGAACATGATACAACAAACTAGTTAAGCAGCTTCTTTATCAAGAGAATTCCTTGGGCGCTCTAGGCAAAAAAGGGGTTCTCACTCCGTGAACAATATTTAAACTTTAGTTTGTTGGGGTTTTGGGGCAAAAAAAAGGTACCTAGGTTAGGTTATGTATTTGATTTATACTATGCTATACCCCCAGCCCCACCCCTCCTATGTGCAAATGTATAGCCCAAATCTGTTTCTAAGCTATTGTATTTTCATCATATTTTGATTTACTTCATTAGCATTAACCAAACTCCACCACTCGCGTGTTTTCTGGCTAATACGTAAGTACTGGTTGTATTTAGGGAGAGTTATTAAGAAAAAATTCAATTATAAAACATTTTTAAATTCTATTGTTTCTATCTCAAGAGCCTTCATACAGGGTTACTAATTGTTCAAGCATTAGAAGTTGTAAAGATATGCCTGAATATTTAAACAAAATTTACTAGGCTATCCCTAATTTGAGCAAAATATCTTTTCCATTAAATTTTCTTCGCCTACCTAACAGCTTCGCAAGACTGTAAAAAGATCTTAAACTGCAATTTAAAATATTAAGCCTACCGAAAATATTACACGGGTGAAGAACCAGAATAATAATTGTAAGGGAAGGGGAATACGTTTGAGGGAAGAAAGTGGCGTGACAAGTACAACTCTCAGATAATAAAGAACTTAATTTTTACACACCAAATGAAACAAAATTTAAACGGTAAGAATTCGTGGAAAAAAGATCGGTGCTTTCCGATTATGTCGGCCTTTCTAAAAAGTCCAGTTTGGTTAATGCTAATGAAATAAAATAGGTTGAATATATAATAGTTTAGAAACAAATTTGGGCTATATATTTGCACATTTGGTGGGTTGGGGGTGGGGGTATATAATTGCATATATTGAATGTGTAACCTCATGTAACCTAGGTACCTTCCCCCCCCCCCCCAAAATACCGTTTAATCTCGTATACACAATGTAAACCACGCTATCAGTGCCAACTTTATAGTGGTTAAAACGTCAAAAACGGGTTTTATCATTGTCTGCTCTTTAGCGGTTAACCCGAAAGGCCCACACAATGGGAAAGTACCAAAAGATCAATTCCTTCAATATATCATGCGTTCACTCATTATGTATTAAACATTAATACAGTATGTCCAAAACCAAAGTAGCAAAAAAAAAGAACTTACAATTCGGCTTTCAAAAGAATTCTCCTCTAGATATTCAATTTCAGAACTCAAAATACAACTGAAGAATCCAACTTAAAATAAAATTCTTCAATAGTTTTGACCACGACCACAAATGATGAAGAGTCGTATAGCATTAGGAATACAACATTTGAATCGAAATGGTTTAGTCTCATTTCAGAAAGAGAATACTTTTGTAAAAATCTGTTTGAATAACAAGAACCGTCTATGATTTTTATCCATAGTAAAACAACAGACAAAAATTAACGAGCAAGAGAGTAGGGCGGTGAAAAAATGTATGGCAAGTAAAATAATAATTGCTAGGGATGGAGAGTCATTAGTGATAGATCACTGGGGGTGGTAACGTGAATGGGTGATTTTCGGGGAACAATATTTTTTTCGGGGAGCCACAGAGATTTCGGGGAAATCCCCAAAAATGCAGGGATACTAGAAGCCCTGAACACCACGCAACCCTATTTCTGTAAATTTAAACGGGAATATAGGCCTATATACCTAAAATGAAGATTAAAAACTAAAACTAAAAAAATTAAGAACATTTCGCGCATTTTTTGACCTTTAAAACTTTAGCAGAAGTCAGAATTTGCCGCAAACTTACAGGGCTCTTATTTGAAATCCCCAAAACGTATTTAAACTTTTTCAGCTTTTGACGATCTCTTGGGAAGCAAATGTCTTATTTATCTGGTCTAATCGGCACTTTCAATGCTATATATAATAGAAATCTCAAAACAAAAATGTATGGCAACGTAATTCATCCAGGGGGGGGCGACCGCCCCCCCTGCCCCCCCTTATGGGCGCCCATGCCTTGGCTCGAAAAGCAACGGAAATATATTGGCTCGAAAATCAAGAAAATTGGTAGCTAAAACAGCATTCTGCCTAAACGGCATCTTTTTTTTCTTTCTTTTCCACAGATAGCTTGGCACTGGAATATCGTAAAGAGTTGTTCAATGGCTCATTTTAAAGGAAATTAATGGGGTTAAAAAGCTTTTGTAACTAAAAAAAATTGTTTTTAATTATAATAAAGAACGAAATCTAGACCACAGTAAATTCCTAAAAATACAGTCAGATCAAAACAAGAATTACACTATTAGAACCGCCTTATCCGAAACCCCTGTATATAAATTTTACTGTTTCTTGGCTTGAACAACAAGGAAAGTATATTGGTTATAATAAATAGCGACCTCTTGCCTATACTAAATTTTATACGCCACTTAATTATGGTATAGGTTAGTAGTTCAACAGATAGCTTGTCACTGGAACATCGTAGAGAGTTGTTCAATGGTTCATTTTAAAGGAGATTAATGGGATTAAAAACCTTTTGTAATTAAAACAAATTATTTGTATTACATTAAGAAATTTTAATTATTTTCCTTAAGAAACCATCATAAATCATCTCTTTTAACAAATTATCTCTATTCCTAACTCCTAAAATAAGAGTTAGATTAAAACAAAAAGTACACCATTAGAACCGCCTTGTCCGAAACCCCTGTAGAGGAAACTTTCTGTCCCTTGGCTTGAAAAGCAAGGGAAATGTATTGGCTCGAAAATCAAGAAAAGTGGCAGCTAATACAGCATTCTGCCTAAACGGCATATTTTTATTCTTTCTTTTCCACAGATAGCTTGGCACTGGAATATCGAAAAGAGTTGTTCAATGGCTCATTTTAAAGGAAGTTAATGGGGTTAAAAACCTTTTGTAACTAAAACGAATTATTTTTAATTATAATGAAGAACGAACTCTAGACCACAGTAAAATTAGCGGTAGATTATAATAAATAATCTGGGTTGCATTGGTAGCTAGCAACCTAGTAAGAGACGATCACGCCCCATAGTAAAAACTAAAATAGCCGATAATTCCTAAAAATAGAGTCAGATCAAAACAAGAATTACACTTATTAGAACCGCCTTATCCGAAACCCCTGTATAGAAATTTTACTGTCTCTTGGCTTGAACAACAAGGAAAGTATATTGGTTATAATAAAGAACGGCTTCTTGCCTATACTAAATTTTATACGCCACTTAATTATAGTATAGGTTAGTAATTCAACAGATAGCTTGGCACTGGAACATCGTAGAGAGTTGTTCAATGGTTCATTTTAAAGGAAATTAATGGGGTTAAAAATATTTTGTAATTAAAACAAATTATTTTTATTATATTAAGAATTTTCAATTATTTTCCTTAAGAAATCATCATAAATCATCTCTTTTAACAAATCATCTCTGTTAACAAAGGCAGCTCTTCACTTACCGCCTATTATTATGGATGGTTGGATATCCTGCATTTTGTATAATTCGCCTGTATTGTCGTATTTTTTAAAAGTTTTACATTCTCCCTGTATAAATTTCCTTGTCTAATTGGACACATAAAGAAGAAAAAAAAACGAAACTGTTACTAATTGAAAATATCTTCTGGGTCTGTTTAACCCAAAAGTGACTGAATTAGGGGGAAATTCTCTCCATATATGGTTTGTTCCTGCTTAATTTGGATGTTGTTTTCTTTGTTTATTCATTGTAATGTCTGTTCACTGTGGGGTTGACTTTTTTGTTTGTAGCTTTTTTGAACCCTTATATAGACTTTTTTTCTCATTACTTGCTTAGAATCCAGTAAACACGCGATAAGCGAAGGTTCGTTAATGCTAATGAAATCAAATAAACTAGGATGAAAATATAATAGTTCAGAAACAAATTTGGGGTATATATTTGCACATTATGGAGTTGGGGTGGGGGTAAAGCATAGCTATATTAAATGCGTAACCTAACCTAAGTACCTTTTTTGCCCCTTCAACCCGAAAAAACAAAATTCTAAATCTTTGTCATGGAGTGAACAATACCTCACTATGCAGCGAAAACCAGTTTTTCATATAGGCCTAGCATCTTTGACATTTTGATGCAGTCTTTCCTGCTTGTTTACTGGATTCTTAACAAGTACGTTTTTCTCTTGTCAGTTTACTTTGATTGGAAAACCTTTGTTTTAAAAATTCGAGTAGTTCTTTGTTTTATTCATCAAACCAATTGCAAAACGTAATTTTTGGGTTGGTTATTCTATATGATGTAAAAAGCCACCAATGGGATTCAAACCCATGTTCTTCTGCTTACGAAGCAGGCGCTTTAACCAACTAAGCCATGACGCCTTAATGGTTAAAGTGAAATAACTTAAGCTTGATGTTTAATGTAATGGAATTTGGCACGTTAATGTGTTCAGTACTATAGGATAGGCTAGCTAAAGAGAGGCCGTGGCGTAGATACACGGACAAATGGTGTATATGTCTTTTGCCTCTGCATGACAGGACAGTCAAGGCTCAATATAGGGCATCCGGGTTGCAGCGGTAGCTAGCAACCTAGTAAGAGACGATCACGTCCAATGTTAAGAAATATAAAAACCCATAGTTCCTAACAAAGGAGTCAGATCAAAACAAAAAGTACACCATTAGAATCGCCTTGTCCGAAACCCCTGTATAGGAAACTTTCTGTCCCTTGGCTTGAACAGCAAGGGAAATATATTGGCTTGAAAATCAAGCAAATTGACTTTTACCACGTTATTCTCCCCAAACGGGATATTTTTTTCTTTTTTCTTTCTTTTCCAGAGATAGCTTGGCACTGGAACATCGTAGAGGGTTGTTCAATAGCTCATTTTAAAGGAAATTAATTGGGTTAAAAACATTTTGTAACTAAAATAAATTATTTCTAAAAGAGAATAAATTTTTCCAATAAAAACTGTATTTTTGATGCAGTGACGTCATAATTACTATATAAGAAACGTCAAAACTGTAAATGGTCTCATTCATGAATTATAATAAAGAACGACCTCTTACCTATACTAAATTTTATACACAACTTAATTATAGTATAGGTTAGTAATTCAACAGATAGCATGGCACTGCAACATTGTAGAGAGTTGTTCAAAGGCTCATTTTGAAGGAAATTAATGGGGTTAAAAACCTTTTGTAATTAAAACATGGAAGCTGCTTGTATATATTCCGGACTGCAATGGTAGTTACATTAAAAGACAATCGTTGGAATAACAAACCATTGCATACATTGGACTTAGTTAGCTGCCAGATTTTTTTTGACCAGTTTTATAATAAAGAACGACCTCTTACCTAGACTAAATTTTATACACAACTTAATTATAGTATAGGTTAGTAATTCAACAGATAGCATGGCACTGCAACATTGTAGAGAGTTGTTCAAAGGCTCATTTTGAAGGAAATTAATGGGGTTAAAAACCTTTTGTAATTAAAACATGGAAGCTGCTTGTATATATTCCGGACTGCAATGGTAGTTACATTAAAAGACAATCGTTGGAATAACAAACCATTGAATACATTGGACTTAGTTAGCTGCCAGATTTTTTTTGACCAGTTAGCTGCCAGAGTTGTCTCTTACTACTCCAGAGAAGAAAAAGCCGTAAGCTTTTTCCTGTTTGTAATCAGGGTTTTTATAATAAGACAAAAACAAAATCGTCGACTTGCAACCTTACTTTTGACACATCAGTTAAATCTTCATCAGACTTAAAAAATGTTTTGCTAGCATAAATCGATGAATATAGTTGTATTTAGTCTATGCTACCCATAAAATCACGCGTCGAATTGCTAGAACCTAATAAAACCAAAACTAATTTTTAAGAGACGATCACGTCCTATGTTAAGAAATACAAGTTAAAAAAGAAATATAGAAATCCATATCCGGGTTGTAGCGGAAGCTAGCAACCTAGTAAGAAACGATCACGTCCAATGTTAAGAAATATAAAAACCCATAGTTAGCTGCTCGATTCTTGGAACAAAATCTTATTTGTCAACTGAATCTAGAATTATCCGGGTTGCAGCGGTAGCTAGCAACCTAGTAAGAGACGATCACGTCCAATGTTAAGAAATATAAAAACCCATAGTTCTTAAAAAAAGAGTCAGATCAAAACAAAAAGTACACCATTAGAACCGCCTTGTCCGAAACCCCTGCATAGTAAAATTTCTGTCCCTTGGCTTGAACAGCAAGGGAAATATATTGGCTTGAAAATCAAGAAAAGTGGCAGCTACTACAACATTCTGCCTAAACGGGATATTTTTTTCTTTTTTTCTTTTTTTTTCTTTTGTATCCAGAGATAGCTTGGCACTGGAACATCGTAGAGGATTGTTCAATAGCTCATTTTAAAGGAAATTAATTGGGTTAAAAATCTATAGTAACTAAAATAAATTATTTCTAAAAGAGATTATAGTAAGGACCGAAGTCTATCTCATAATAACTGTTTCAACAGGGAAAAGAAAATAGGTATGTGGTATATTTGACGTCATACGAGGTTACATTTGATTTTATCTGGGTTGCAGCGGTAGCTAGCAGCCTAGTAAGAGACAATCACGTCCAATGTTGTGAAATATAAAAACCCATAGTTCCTAAGAAAGGAGTCAGATCAAAACACAAATTACACCATTAGAACCATCTTGTCCAAAACCCCTGTATAGGAAACTTTCTGTCCCTTGGCAGGAACAGCAAGGGAAATATATTGGCTTGAAAATAAAAAAAAGTGGCAGCTACTACAACATTCTGCATAAACGGGATATTTTTTATTTCTTGTTTTCCACAGATAGCTTGGCACTGGAACATCGTAGAGAGTTGCTCAATGGCTCATTTTAAAAGAAATTAATTGGGTTAAAATTATTTCGTAACTACAATAAATTTTTTCTAATAGAGAATAAGTTTTTCAATTAAAAACTGCATATTTGCTGTCTTTTCATACTGCAGTCTTTTCAAAGATATTTGATTCTTGTACATATGAATCATAATCGTACACCAGCGGTAAGATTTGACCCCACGCTTGCGAAAAGAATGGTTACATTAAAAAACGATCATTGGAACAACAAACAATTGCACACATTGGAATTAGTTAGTTACTTGATTGTTTGAGGTTCGTCTCTTACTATTTCAAAGAAGAAAAATCCGTAGGCTTTTTCCTTTTTGTAATCAGTTTTATCGTAAAGAGTATCGTAAAGAGTTGTTCAATGGCTCATTTTAAAGGAAATTAATGGGGTTAAAAACCTTTTGTAACTAAAACAAATTGTTTTTAATTATACTCAATCATTGACTTTACTTTATAGGAAAGAGATTGAAAATACTGCTGAGATCCTCTGATTTTTGACTGAACAGAAAACAAAGTCGCTTCCATCTCTCCATCACGGGAATGAAGCCTGTCTATAAATTGACGAGCATTTTGATTTGGTTTCACAGTCCGCAACATATGACCATTGGACGTGATCGTCTCTTACTAGGTTGCTAGCTACCGCTGCAACCCGGATAAAGAACGAACTCTAGACCACAGTAAAATTAGCGGTAGATTATAATAAATAATCAGGGTTGCATTGGTAGCTAGCAACCTAGTAAGAGACGATCACGCCCCATAGTAAAAACTAAAATAGCCGATAATTCCTAAAAATAGAGTCAGATCAAAACAAGAATTATAGTAAAGAACGACCTCTTGCCTATACTAATTTTTGTAGGCCAGTTAACTATAGTATAGGCTAGTACAGTTATATTTAAGGTCAATATATTAAAATTTTCCATTGAAAGACGATCATTGGAATAAAAACCCATTACATACATTTGAGTTAGTTAGCTACTTGATTGTTTGAGGCTAGTCTCTTACTATTTCAAAGAAGAAAAAGCCGTAGGCTTTTTCCTGTTTGTAATCAATTAGAAAGAGTTCTACCTTTAATTCTCCGGGTTGCAGCGGTAGCTAGCAATCCGGGTTGCAGCGGTAGCTAGCAAACTAGTTAGAGACGATCACGTCCAATGTTAAGAATCCGGGTTGCAGCGGTAGCTAGCTACCTAGTAAGAGACGATCACGTCCAATGTTAAGAAATATAAAAACCCATAGTTCCTAACAAAGGAGTCAGATCAAAACAAAAAGTAAACCATTAGAACCACCTTGTTCAAAACCCATACCTAGGAAACTTTTTGTTCCTTGGCTTGAACAACAAGGGAAACATATTGGCTTGAAAATCAAAAAAAGTGGCAGGTACTACAGCATTCTGCTTAAACGGGATATTTTTTTTTCTTTTTTTCTTTCTTTTCCACTGATAGCTTGGCACTAGAATATCTTAGAGAGTTTTTCAATGGCTCATTTTAAAGGAAATTAATTGGGTTAAAAATCTATATTAACTAAAATAAATTATTTCTAAAAGAGAATAAATTTTCCCACCAAAAACTGCATTTTTGATGTCTTTTCACACTGCAGTCTTTCAAACATAATCGTATACCAGCGGTAAGATTTGAACCAACGCCTCCGAAGAGACTGGTGGCTAACACCAGTGCCTTGGACCACTCGGTCAGGCTGCCTCTCATAATTTGGGTTGCAGCAGTAGCTAGCAGCCTAGTAAGAGACGATCAGTCCAATGATAAGAAATATAAAAACCCAAAACTCCTAAAATAGAGTCAGATCAAAACAAAAGTACATCATTAGAACTACCTTGTCTGAAACCCTACTAGATAAATAATGAATGTCATCATAGTTTTATATTAGAGCTATGACGTGAATAGAAAAACACGAAATTATATTGTTGTTTCTTAAGACGTCATGAAATAATACCATTGCGCCATGACGTCATGAAATAAAATCATTACATTAAGGCACGAAGTGTAGCCCCTGAATTAATAAAAGGAATCCTTATATTTCCCATACCGAGAATCAAACTTGAGCCAACTGAGTAAGAGTCAGCTGTCCCAACCACTAGACTATGCAGGATACATTAAGTATCCGATTAATGAAGTTTATGATAAAGAACATATTATGGACTTTGTTAGCCGCCTGATTATTTGAGGATCGTATCTTACTATTCCAAAGAAGATAAAGCCGTAGGCTTTATCCTGTTTGCAATCATAACATAAAGGATCGATAACGTAAATGGGAATTTTGTAGGTATCATCTGTGTCATGGTTTTATTGATAGCTGAATTACAAACTAAAATACCCCGACCCCGAGTGGCCTTGAACCACCACCCTTTCGGTTAACAGTCGATCGGGCTGGTCACTAGTACCACAAAGTCATTAACAAAGGTTCTAAAATTAACAATATGTTACATAAAGGAGTCATACAGCTCATTATAAATGGGGACTATGTAGGTTTCGTCGGATATAGCTGAAACCTAGTAAAGAACAAACCACGGCACATAGTAATTAAAAGTCAAGTTAGTACAAGCATCGTCTCTTGCTATTCCAACTAAGAAAAAACAAAGGGTTTATCCTGTTTTTACATTAAAGAAGAACTTTAGTCCATAGTAACTGAAGTATTATAAGGAATCATTATATAGATGATGAATTTTCCTTAAGAAATCATCATAGGTAAAAATCTCCTATACCGGAAATCGAACTCAGGCCAACTAGGTGAGAGCCAGCTATCCTAACTAATAGACCATATAGAATATATTAAAATGCCTGATTACCGAAGTTTATGTCGATACTGTAAATTGGAATTTTTATTTATCATTGGTGTCATGGTTTTTAGGGATAGCTGAGTTACAAACTAAAAGAATATTAAGTAAATATCACCATCTATTAGTGTCTAGGGTTAATCTAAAGTTGAAATTTAGAAAGGGTACTGTTAAATGGACCCTCCACTAGATACCACTATGCATATTTGCAAAAACAGACACCGTGCCATGGTAGCAAATATAGTAATTGAATAATCATGACTCTTTTGGCACAGAGAGATATTTAAGCAACATCTACAAAACTGAAAACATTTTTTCTATAATCCTTTTCCAAATTGATTCGTACTTTGAGGAATTCGCATGTTTCTTTTTCGTGTAAAAACAGATTATTTAAGTATCATCATAGCTGCAGTAGCTCAAGCGGTCCAACCAGGGTTGCCACCCTTAGTGATTTATCACTATGTCTCGTGATATTTTATAGTGCCTAAACAAAAAAAAATCACTAATTTAGCAGATAAATCACTAGATTATTGAAAATAATTATTAAATCGACCAAAACACACTAAAACTTAGCGATTTTTTTTTTCTCACCGAGTGGCAATCCTGGCTCCAACTGTTGTGCTATAAATACATGGGTCGAGACCACCGCTGGCTGTAGTAGTAGTTGCATAAGTTTTTGTACATGAAATAATTTTTTTTGTTCTTGAACGTCTGGTTTTTGTGCAAATTAAAAAGCAATTTATCTGTAGAGTTACCATTATATCTTCCTTTCGTTCCTATAGTGTCCATACTTTTGAGTCATATTTAGTGACCCTCCCCATATTTAACTTTAAATGCTCTAAGCAGTCACGATGATTAGCCACTAGTCTTAATTAATTAAGGTTGTATTCCAATCGATATCATTGAAGCCTTCTTTAAGGAGTTGCAAGTTGACTTCAACTCCTTAAAGAAGGAGTTATTCGGGGACCAATTCAGCTAGGAGTGCAATCCATATGGTAACTGATCATCACACGATGCTTTTGCTAAAAACAGAAAAAAATGTCCGACTTCGTTTTAGCTTGAACCCAGTAAAGAGCAAATAACGATCGATTTTCCGGTTGTGTGACGAAATGTCAGAACTAAGGACAATTAGTATAAAGATATATTTTAAATATCTTTTGCTGGAGGAGACTTTGCAGAGACAAATCTAATCATTTGATATTTTGTTCATGATTTCTTGGAGACAAAGCCAAAATCTCAGAACTAGTAAAAACCGAAGAAACGTCGTGTTGGAACCTTTGGCCCCTTTTGTTTCAGAAAAATGTCCTTTTTATAAATTTAACTTCATTCATGTTACATATCTAAATCCTGGGAAAGCTTTTATTACGATGTTTGAAGAATCCACTAATTATCGAGTGTCTGAAAAAGCCAGTTGAGCGATGACTCATACTGCTTAAATTTACAGCTTGAAAAGCTTCAAAGGATGCTGGGAGTCTAATTTGATTTGGCCATTCATCGCCTTTGGTCAGGGGTGCGCGCGCAAGCGCGCGTCTTAAAGTGTATTCGTTAATTTGTAAGAATTTTGTCTTTAGTTCCGTTTGAGTTCCTTTTTGTATCGTGTCTTGATTACAGTAAGATTTTTATACTATATAAGCTTTGACTTTTAGCCTAGGTCGAGTCTAAAGAGATAGTTAGAAATATTACCGGTAACCCTTGGCCTTAAAGTGACCTCTGGGACCATTCGATCACGCTAGTAGACACGGAACCGTTGGAGTAACCGCGGGAATCCCACTACTTTGGGACGACAAGGGGTTCTCCCCCTCGAGTAAGTGGCTTAGCAACTTTTTGTGCCATTTTTGCATCAATAAGTGGTGACCCCTTTACGTTACACCTCCAATAAGTAGTTATCAACACCTCCAAGAAAAGGAGTTATCAACAGCACTGATAGCAAAAGAATTTTGTGTTTTCGAAGAGACGGGTTTATTTGGCCTAGAAAGTAGCCTATTGTTGTAACATATAAAAAGACAAAAATACGTAATTAATTAATAAAATTACGAAGGTCTATAATAGGTTGTGGACCTCGTTAGACAAATATAAAAAAAGGACAACGTGGAATGACTGAGTTGAGTTTACAGTGGGGAAATCTCCGCGTTGAAAAATATTACAGGATTAAAAGTTAGATAAGAAAACGATGAAAGATGGGTTATTATTTGAGTTAAGTGGCGGACTTAGATATAATCTTCAGTGGCGAAGGTTATAAGAGTATTGAGGACGGCAAATTAGGATAATTTGTCAGTTTGTGCGCACATTGGACGAGGAAGGTGGGAGGCACCTGTTCTATTGAGTAATCTACCCAGGAAGAGATTATATTTGGGATACGAATATCCAGGGAGGATACGGAATTTGTTTTACAGGGTAGTTCCCCTGTTTGAGTTTAGTCCAGCTAATTCACTAGTGGAATATTCGCGCGGTTTTTCAGTTTATTTTCTCGTCCAACCCGGGTTAATGCGTTTTTCGGAGATATATTTCACTCGCATAAAACTGCTTGTTGTGAAAGAAGTCGTTATTCCCTAATGAAGTCTAGACATTCCAGTTATTTGAAAAATTGTTGAACTTGCTAAGATTGACTAATTGAATAAGAGATATTATAATCGTAAAGAAGTATACGCGGTAAAATGAGAGGGTACGAAATAAACAAGGAAGAAATAATATGTGAAAAAACAAGACGAACTCATCCCTCAGAGGCTGTGCCAAATGAAGGGGAATCGTGGGATGGAGATAGTACAGACATGGAACAAATTAATTCAGAAAATGAATTAAGAAGAAATAAGGACACACGGAATTTTGAAATAATGTTAGACAGAGATGAAATGGACTCAAGACCGAGAAGGCCAACTGAAGCCCATAGAAAAAGCAGGAAAATAGAAAGAAAGGCTAATATGGAGGGGGAGGCTTTGAGAGAGAGCACCGAGAATATAAGGAAAAAATGCAGGCTAAGAAAGATGAAATTAGAAAGAATAGAAAAGAGGACGGAAAGGCTAGAGTAGCCTATAAAGAAAGAGACAATATGGATATAGAACGAACGGATTCAGAAAATTAAATAAGAAAAAGTAATGATAGATGAAATCACAGTAGTCCGAGTAGAAGGAGCAGTGTTGAATCGAGATCCAGCAGGGGCTCGCGAAAAAGTACCCAAATAGAGATGACACAACGTATATTAAATTTCATGGAGAAAGAAAGCCAGAGAACTTCATCAGGCCCGTATGGACAAAATTGAAAAAGATAGTCAAGCCAATGAAATACTTCATCAGGCCCGTATGGACAAAATTGGGAAAGATAGACAAGAAAGAGAGGATAGCTAGAGAGCAGAGAGAAGAGAATATTAGGATAGATAAAGAACAAAAGGAAAAGGCTGATAGAATAGCCAGAGAACGAAAGGAAGAGGCTGATAGAATAGCCAGAGAACGAAAAAAGGAGAATGATAAAATAGCTAGAGAGAAAGAAGAAAGATATCACCAAGAGTTTAAAAGAACCATGATAGGTCTAATAGAAGCCCGCTGGGGAATTCCAGAAAGTGAGATTTTATCACAACTAACTTCTAGGCTTTCAGATAGCTATAATAATTTGTCTAAGAATCAATCGCGAGAAAATACAAATTACCAAACATTAAACACTTTTACGAGACAATATACAACTTCGCTGACTACGGGTGAAGGTGGATCGGCCCATAAAACAAATTGGGAGGCTGTGCCGCCCTATCGGAAAAAAAAATGCTTGATACTCAAAATGATGATAATTTGGTAAAAATTAATTTCTCGGAGCCTTTTTCTAAAAATTGCCATAATAAACAGGAGAAAGTAAAAGAACGAATTGGGCTATAGCACATAATCAAGGAAATATTGACGAGTTTGTGAAATCACATAAAATAAAAGGAAAATTAAACGGAAAATTGACCGAAATGGTAATTGACTCAGGGAGTGAGCAAACTTTTGTGCGAATGGACCTAATTAAAAAGACGGAAATAGACCATAAAAATAATATTACAACAGTGTGTTATCACCGAGATAAGCACCAATGCCCGTCTGCTTGGGTAAGAATAGAAATTGCAAAGAAAGACGGTACGGTCCAGAGAAAAACAATAAAAGTAGGCTTAGTACCTACGCTAGCAGTGGATGTTTTAGTAAGAGGAGACTTTGGAGATATTGGAAATCGGAAATCCAAATTTCCAGAAAATGGAAAACTTGAGAACACTTTTAACGAGTATGAGACGCCGAAAAATGGCTGCCAAAATGAAGCGCTGATTGCACCAGAGAAAAATGAGACGAATTTTATTGTACGAGCTTTTCCTCGGAAAGTTCGAGAAATTTTAGTAGAATATGAAAAACCAAATGTCGGAGTTCAGTTCTCATTTGATGACGAAATATTTGTTGCTGCGGTAAGAATAAAGAAGACTAAAAGAGAGAAGAAAGATATTAAGCAAAACTACAATAAAGAAAGGCAGTCAAAGATAGTGGACACTGGATTCCAATTCAGATTTCATGACCATTTATTTAACGCTACTACAAAAGAAAAGAAAACTAAGAGGAAGAAAAGAGATATTAAACAGAGCTACAATGAAGAAAAGCAGTCAAAGATGGTTGACACTAGAGTCCAATTCAAATTTAATAATGATTTATTTTGCGCGATGGAAAAAATAGAGAAAAGTGAAAAAGAACAAAGAAATGCAAAAAAGAGACAAAATTTTGAGATTCAGCCTGCAGTGACGAAAAATAAAAAAATGTTGGATGGGCTGTGCCTTGATAACATAAATAATAGAGGGGACAAAGAGGTCCAAGAGCCACTGGGAAAATTAGGAAATACAATAAGACGAAAAAACTTAAGAGGGAGGAGAAGACCCATGACATATTAAGAGAAACTACAGATAATCATGACAGAGAATTGACTTGTCATCAACGGGTTACGGAAAGATTGAAAGGTGCTGAATTTTGGGTTGGATCGAAGAAATTTGGGAAGAAATCTGATATTGGTCTGATCAACTCAAAAGAGGGTTTGTTCCTTTATGAGGGGGAGGAATCCCTTTGGGAAGATCCCTTTCTGGAAGACGTGAAAGATGGCCCTTTTCCTCAATCCACAACTGGCGAACAAGTTGTGATACCTTTACTGAAGTTGCGTCTTTCCAGTCTTTAAAATTATGTTCATTCCTCATCGCCGAGCATTATTCATTCGACTATTTTAGGGGACGGGAAAAAGCGATTCAGAGTTCACTCAAATTTTTACTTCATTTCTCTGAGCTCTTATCGTTTTCACAGGCCTTGGCATTTTCGGCCTTAGATTATTTAAAATTATGCCAAGGGGCAAGCTACTTTTTTATTGAGATGTGGGGTTGTTTCCACATATAGAAATTAAGAGGCTAGTGCAGCCGAATTTTTCATGATGGCTGGCATCATCGAAAGTGCCAGGAACTGATTCTCTGCTCCTCTCAAATGTAAATTCGTGAGAGCGAAAAAATTTTAGTTTTTGATTGTACTGCGCACAATCATTATTTACGAATCTTGGGGACTTCAACTTTCAAAACCTAATGCGGATGCTATGCGATCTAGACCATGGTGGTTCTACGGTAGAGACGTGGGGATGACGACGAATCCTGAGCCAAGCGGTGGAAGTACAGGCATTGGTTGAAGAAAGAAGAGAAGATAAGCAAGTTTGGTGATTTTGAAGTTGGTGTTATTTATTTTATATTTCTATTTTGTGCTCTGACCCATGGCGTGATGGCGGTCATTTTTATTAGGAGGGAGGTGTTGGAACCTTTGGCCCCTTTTGTTTCAGAAAAATGTCCTTTCTATAAATTTAATTTCATTTATGTTACATATCTAAATCCTGGGAAAGCTTTTATTACGATGTTTGAAGAATCCACTAATTATCGAGTGTCTGAAAAAGCCAGTTGAGCGATGACTCATACAGCTTAAATTTATAGCTTGAAAAGCTTCAAAGGATGCTGGGAGTCTAATTTGATTCGGCCATTCATCGCCTTTGGTCAGAGGTGCGCGCGCAAGCGCGCGTCTTAAAGTGTATTTGTTAATTTGTAAGAATTTTGTCTTTAGTTCCGTTTGAGTTCCTTTTTTGTAGCGTGTCTTGATTACAGTAAGATTTTTATACTATATAAGCTTTGACTTTTAGCCTAGGTCGAGTCTAAAGAGATAGTTAGAAATATTACCGGTAACCCTTAGCCTTAAAGTGGCCTCTGGGACCATTCGATCACGTTAGTAGACACGGAACCGTTGGAGTAACCGCGGGAATCCCACTACTTTGGGCCGACAAGGGGTTCTCCCTCTCGATTAAGTGGCATAGCAACTTTTTGCGCCATTTTTGCATCAATAAGGGGTGACCCCCGTACGTTACACCTTCAATACGTCGTCCCAAAGATTTTCCTACCGCATAATCCATCTTATTGCAGATACTTCAGGTTAAGAATTCACGGAAAGCAATATGCTCTTGAAGGCGATCAGACCGTACCGTGTCTTTGACCGTGTTACTATGTTTACCTAATCTTGTAGTGTATCTGGTTAATTTTTGTAATTCTCCTTTGTTCAATTAAATTTTGACTAGGTCAATAGACAGACAACAACCCGAGTGGGGCATACTCTACCAGACAGAAATAAATTTTATTTTAGTATAGGGTCTGGAGTTGAGCTGGAATTTGGAAGGTTAACTATCTTCCGGGAAGTTTTGACGTTGGTAGACTCCAAAATGAAAATTTGAGAGAAACTTTCCAGGAAACAGTTGACGGTGAAACAGTTGTATATTAAAGAGTCTAAAATTGGGCAAAGTAGAAGACGAATTTTAGGAATAAATAATTTTAGGACAAATTTTAGAAAAACAGTTTGTGAAGTAGCAGATGGTGTCATAGGGCGAAAGTTACAAACACAGCTAGGGGTATTAGTGAAAATGCTTTAAGTTTAGTGAAGAAGACGAGGAAATTTTTGGATTTGACTGTTCAATAAATCAGGTATTTGAATAAAAAGTACAGTACCAATGTTGCATTAAGGCTAATGAGTTGATTCAGTACAGATGAACACACAATTAAGGTTATTCGAAAATATACGAATTTAAACTTTCAACCAGTGTTACTATCCTAATACACAGTGAATCTTAAGCACCTGTCACCAAGAATTGCTCATTTGTATATGAAAAAGAAGCGTGATATCCACTTGGTCTCGGTGATTTCTATGCTTTGTTTCCAAACTCGGGATTACTCGACAGTCTTTTTAACGAAGAATATGAATACTGCGTTGTATCAAACATTGACAAGCTTGGAGCTACGGTGGATCTTAATATTCTGAACTTGCTCATGAACGTTCAAAATGAATATCCTGTTAAGTTGGAAGTGGCAGATGAAACACGTGTAGACGTTAAGAGTGGCGCACGCATTCAGTGTGAACAGAGGCTTTGTTTGCTAAGATGGCTCATTAAAAAATTCAACGTCTCTGACAAGAATGACTTGGGGATTGGTCTGGATGCCATTAAGACAGCTATAGATGAAAATGCCCTTGACATCGGGGTCATTGTTAATCCCAAAACACGTAAAAATGATGTTAACGTTTTATAGCTTGAGACGCTGTTGATGCTTCTATGAAATCGTTTGATTATGGCACTGGTTTTAATGTTCCTTCCTTCGTTTCTTGTCCCCGAAGAAGAGGAGACCTTTTAACCGTGATAAGTAATTTCCATCGTTTCAAAAATGAAAGTTTCATAGTGAATCCTATTAGAAGATTCCCATCAGTTTCATCATTCCCATTAAAAAGGTGACCGGATTCCCGCTCCGGTGCTCTCCGATGTTCTTGAATTAGATACTGGATGGTATCTGGTTATGACTGAAAACAAGGAGCCAAAAGGGATAAAAGTGAAGTTTATCCCTGTATAACACATCGTGAATATTTATGGCTTGTAGATGTCTTAGAGAAAAATAGAAAAGATCTATCTGCCTTAAAACGAGCTTTTAGAGGTATCATTTCGACTTAATGTTACGCTCAAGGCGACTGTGATTATTATTGCCGATCATGGTCAAAGAATTTATGTCTCATCTTTTACCCTACTAAACAACAAAATTGTGTCTACGTATTTTGAGCCATTAGCAGCAGCAATTTTATTACCTGTTTAAAATTTTTCACAGGCCTCGTCAACTTTTGAATGCTTTGAACGAAAAAAAAACTTTTGGCTACTATGGGCTGTAGTTTGCTCTATGCTAGATTTTTGCTACTGCTGCAACCATGACACACTTATTTATTTGTAAAAATGTTTGTTTGAAACAATTTTTTACGACCACTGTATTAAAGTAAATAAACACTTTACCCGAGCTTGTATCAAGTATAAATCTTGTTTTAGGAAGCCGCAATATTCTATGGCATCTGAAATACCATTGATTTTATTTGATTCATCGTATGAAGGCATTGAATGGAAGCATAACCAGCAATCTTTGAAAACGACTATTAAGCATTTCCAAGAATTATGGTGTAATCATGCAGTTAGGTAAGTTAGATGTTTCTGAAGTTGGTGTAAAATCACATTGAAAAGCGCATGGTTAGGAAACATAAAAAAAAGTACAACTGGTAGTAACCTCCGTAATTCCAATATGGTTCTGAGCCATATGGCTCATTTTTGGCTTATGGCTACTATGTGAAGTCCATTATGGCTTGTTTTCAAACTAAACACAAAGGTATATATTCAATTAAATTAAAACCTTCATAACTGAATATGAAAAATAGCGACTTTTTTAGATTGGCGACATATGAGCGTAATGGAAAAAATTCTTGGTGTCAAATTTGATAACGAGCTCACCGCAAAACATTTAAAAATTTTAGATTTGAATAATCGCTCACGGTTATAATGCATGTGGAAGAGGCAATGGTGTGTTCTCACTACAAAGTAACTACAAATCGGTAACTCAATCCAGGGGTATCCACGATTTTTGTAGGGAAGGCTGGGGGCCACAAAATGTACATATGTTTGCTCTTATAAAGACATCGGGGGAGGTTTTTTTTTTATCAATCTGGAGTGACTCCTCTCTCTCCTACCTATTTATCATGGTAAATCTTTTGGTCAGTCAGATTACGTTCATTCAGTAAAGGTCAAAATCTCTAGCACTCGTTGTTAAAAAATGCTAACTATTATAGGAAAAAGAGCCCAATACCCTTGGGACTAAATGATTTAGAGGTGGAGAAGGAAGGGGAAGAATAATTTTCTTCCTCCTCCTGACCAATGGTGGAGGAGGAAGGAATGTAATCTTAATTTTAGCTCCTACAAAAATGATTTTTCGTAATGCTTTTAAGAGCTATTTTTAAGAAAGAATATTACTAGTACATTATCATCGAAGAAGTCTTTCCTATTAAATTTACATTTTCGACCCCCCCCCCCCCAAAAAAAAATCAAAGTATATTCCTTAAAGGAAAAGAAGGTTAGATGCATCCTGTTTATGTATCGACTTAGATGCATCGATTGGCAATATGTGAGAATTGTGCAGATATGTGCAGGCTATTGTTGAATGTTGTCCTTGGAATGTTGAAATTGACAACCCTCTCTGCTCTCGATTGAAGCAAATTTTATTATTAAAATAATATTAGATAAGTAATATTAAACTAATATAAATAATGTTAAAAATTGAAACTAATATTTGCAGTAGAATTCCAAATTCAGAATCGAATTTTCCATGATTTATTCTTACAATTGTCTTAGCTACACTTCTTTGCTAAGAAAAAAAGTAAAAAAAATACGTAAGAAAAAACGTCGAAAATAAATCCGTTTTGAAGATAATGAGGAAATAAGATAAAGGCGTAGAAGAGCGGCTTTCGCCAACTTACAAAGCTATCGGGCTAGGTCAATGAAGCTTTAGAGTGATATAACGCCCAAATATGGACTTGGAAAAGTGTCGGCAAGTTTTTAGCACGGCCCCCAACTTTCCTTTAGAATCGCAGTATTTCTTGGCCTCATATATGCTGAAGTAAAACTATATTATTATAATATATAATTCAACTTCCATATCATGCAAAATAAACCGTTCGTTTTGATATAGTTAACAATATCCATTTAGTATAGCTTCCACCATAAAGAACTGTATAGTACAGTTGAAATGGTTTGACAAGTGTTTACAGAGGAACATCTTGCTATCTATGTTGCGACTGAAAATAATCCAATGAAATTAAGACCTTTTTTATTTCAATTTAAATAAAGGGGCTGTGATAATACAGTGTTAATTTTGTTTATAAAATTCCAAGGATAGTAGAATAAAAACCTTTTGTGCCTGCTGGATCAACCTTAGATCTACCATATCTGAAACCAAAGATTTATTAAAAAATTTTTGGTTGTTTGAAAATTATGAAGTGTTTATCGCATTGCCAGTTTTTTGTTAGTTTCCTCGTCGAACCATGGGGTTAAACAAGTAAGTAGAATGCTTCGTCTGGATTTGCTGACGGGTATAACAATTCCTATGTTATTTGCTCACGGGTATAGGAAAAACATTTCCAGAGCATGTTCTAAGGGTTTATATTCCCTCCCATGTTATTCTAAGGGTTTATGTTCCCTTCCATGCTATTCTATAGCACTATGTCCCTTCCATTGTTATTCTATGGGACATCTACACGTGATTAAACACGTCATGAAACTACGTGCTATCTGCTTATGTCCCTTTGGTACCATTCCAAACGAGTGGGGATTCCCCGCCTGTTTCTAAACATTGCAAAAAAGATAACAGTATGAACGGGGGATTCCCCACACAAATTTGTTTCAACTCCAAGTTTTTCAACCAGACTGGTTATTAGGAAAGGTTTTTTAGGGAAAGCTGTCAATCACCCATGTGTTATCCACAGTTCCATTTTTGAAGTCTGTGGAAACAGTTTGACATGTTCGGTGAGATTACGTTCCTTGGCGTTTGATAGACATTCGCAAAAAAGGGGTAATTAGTGATTGGATAATTTTTAACGTGAAATCTCTGAATAAAATATTTTTGGAACATGTACTTGACGATGGATAAAAGAGTTAAGGTGATTAGCAATTACGAGCAAGGATCCCCCCACTGGTTCCTGTCAGTAGGCTACGCATATCAAATTGCTGTACTGTGGGTTAGGTAACATGATTAAACACGCTTTTACAATTGGAGTTCATTAATTGACATTTGCAAAAAGGGGTAATTAGTGATTGGATAATTTTTTAACGTGAAGGGTCAATTTTGGAGGGAAAACCAAAAATACTCAGAATCTAAAATAAACGGGATCTGCCTCAAGGGGAAGGCTCAGAGGCCCATCCTTCCCCCATTTCTGGGGGCAGGGGAGGGGGGGGTCAATTTTGAAGGGACAACCAAAAATACTCAGAATCGAAAATAAATGGGATCTACCTCAAGGAGAAGGCTCAGAGGCCCCTCCTTCCCCCATTTCTGAGGGCAGGGGAGGGGGGGGGTCAATTTTGGAGGGTAAACCAAAAATACTCAGAATCGAAAATAAACGGGATCTGCCTCAAGGGGCAGGCTCAGCGGCCTCTCCTTCCCCCATTTCTGAGGGCAGGGGAAGGGGGGGGGGGTCAATTGGGGAGGGAAAACCAAAAATACTCATAATCAAAAATAAACTGCATATGCCTCAAGGGGAAGGCTCAGTGGCCCCTCCTTCCCCCATTTCTGAGGGCAGGGGAGGGAGGGGTCAATTTTGGAGGGGAAACAAAAATGCTCAGAATCGAAGATAATTTCCATTCATCTTAGTTTTTAACGATGCTCCTTATTTCTAGTTGAAAATGCTTATTTTTTAATTTAATTGGGAATGAAAAGTCAAACTCTAACATAAAGAACAAGGTATTTTGGAGGGGGTATCTGATGAAATAATTTAGGTCGTATGATCAATTTAATTTATTTTTTTAATTCAATAGTTTTTCAGTAAGGACACTCGATATTCTAAAAGTGTCTGATTAAAACTTTTACCTTGAGCATCGATGTTGTTAGCAGAATTTCAAAAAAGGATCGTTTATGAGGGTTGGCGTATCGGATGAAATAATTTAGTTCGTATGATCAATTTAATTTATTTTTTAATTCATTAGTTTTTCAGTAAAGACACTCCATAGCCTAAAAGTGTTTGATTCAAATTTTTACCTTGAGCATCTATGTTGTTAGCAGAATTTAAAAAAAGAATTGTTTATGAGTGCTGGCGTATCTGATGAAATAATTTAGGTCGTATGATCAATTTAATTTATTTTTTAATTCAGTAGTTTTTCAGTAAGGACACTCGATATCCTAAAAGTGTTTGATCCAAACTTTTAACTTGAGCATCTATGCTGTTAGCAGAATTTCAAAAAGGATCGTTTATGAGTACTGACGTATCTGATGAAATAATTTAGGTCGTATGATCAATTTAATTTATTTTTTAATTCAATAGTTTTTCAGTAAGGACACTCGATATCCTAAAAGTGTTTGATTCAAACTTTTACCTTGAGCATCTATGTTGTTAGAATTTCAAAAAGGATCGTTTATGAGTGCTGGCGTATCTGATGAAATAATTTAGGTCGTATGATCAATTTAATTTATTTTTTAATTCAATAGTTTTTTTCAGTAAGGACACTCGATATCCTAAAAGTGTTTGATTCAAACTTTTACCTTGAGAATCGATGTTGTTGGGTCCCAGTCCACCAGCCTGAATGGCGGAAATCCACTAGCTCAGTATTGAGGTCTTAGTCCATCAGCCTGAAAGGTGGAAATCCACTAGCTCAGTATTGGGGTCTTAGTCTACCAACCTGAATGGTGGAAATTCACTAGCTCAGAATTGGGGTCTTAGTCCACCAGCCTGAATGGTGGAAATTCACTAGCTCAAAATTGGGGTCTTAGTCCACCAGCCTGAATGCTTGAAATTCACTAGCTCAGAATTGGGGTCTTAGTCAGTGTTCAGATTGGAGCGTTGGAGTCCAACTATCTGGGGCCTTATATGTCAAGGTCTGAATGCTAAGCGGTGGACTTGAGCTCGATTGGAATCCAATTGTGAAAACGGAAAAGAAAAAACATAAATATATTGTTGGTATGTATGTAGAGCATGGCATGGTTACCGCTTGGGCAACAGTCTAACCGTTGACGGTTTGAGGCATCCGTGAATAAGTTCTAAGGCTAGAGTGGAAGTCGGGACAAATTTTTGGAGGTGCCCACCTCACCTGCCCAGAGTCTCAGGCAAGTGACCCTAAACTTGAAAAAGTGGAAATTGTCTCAGATTTTCTAGACTGAGCTGAGACAATGAATAGATACTATTGGGAAAGTTATTGGAGACGCTGGGCATCTGTGAACAAGTGCTAATTTGAGAGAGGAATTTGGGACAATATTTGGAGGCACCCACCCGCCCAGAGTCTCCGGCAGGTGACCAAAAAATTTAAAAAACACATAGACGACAGTCACAAAGAGATGAATCACACACAGAGAGGACAAACACACAGAAATGACAAATAGAGAAGACACATGCACAGAGACGATACACACATACAGAGTCAACACACATAGAGAGACGAGACATACAAACAGAAATGACAAACACACAGAGATACGAAACACACAAAGAGACGTCACACACACACAGAGCCGAAACGCACAGACACACCAAAATACCGAGAAACTTCAAACAAACGGACAGACCACATACACACAGACATGACAGACACAGAGACGGCACACACAAAGAGATGACTTACAAATAGATACGACACACACACCGACACGACAAACACACAGAGACGACACACATAGAGAGACAACCCACACACAGAGACCACACACACAAAGTGACGACTTACAAATAGAGATGGCACACACACAGAGACGAAAAACACAAAGATACGACACACAGAGAGAGACTACACTCACTAAGATAAAATACACACACAGAGACATACAAACACACACAGAGACGACACACACACAGAGACGACACACACACAGAGAGGACCAAAACACAGACACTACATACACACACAGAGACGAAACACACAGAGAGACAACACAGACAAAGAGATGACAGACACACAGATACAGAAACACCCACAGAGACGACACATGCACAGAGACGACACACACACACAGAGTCCACTCACACACAGAGAGGACAAACACACAGAGACGACAGACACAAAGAGACGAATCACACACAGAGAGGACAAACACACAGAAACGACACTTAGAGACGACACATGCACAGAGACGATACACACACACAGAGTCAACACACACAGAGAGACGAGACACACACACAGAGATGACAAACACACATAGAGACGACACACACAAAGAGACGTCACACACACACAGATACAGAAACACACATAGAGACGACACACACATAGAGACAACACACACACAGAGACAACATCCACACAGAGACGACACACACACACACACAGAGATGACACACACACACAGAGATTACACTCAAACAGAAACGACAAACGCACTCACATACAAACTGATACGAACTAAAAATATAGACAACACAGACAAAGAGATGACACAAAAACAGAGATGACAACGCATAGAGAGACGACACGCACACAGAGCCGACAAACACACAGAGACAACACACACACAGATACGAAACACCCACAGAGACGACACATGCACAGAGACGCACACACAGAGTCCACTCACACAGAGAGGACAAACACACAGAGACGACAGACACAAAGCGACGAATCACACGCAGAGAGGACAAACACACAGACACGACACATAGAGACGACAAATGCACAGAGATGATACTCACACACAGAGTCAACATACACAGAGAGACGAGACATGGTTTATCTGATGAAGTAATTTAG
This sequence comes from Artemia sp. Qi Xiang Cuo, assembly GCF_049724085.1. Classification (NCBI taxonomy): domain Eukaryota; kingdom Metazoa; phylum Arthropoda; class Branchiopoda; order Anostraca; family Artemiidae; genus Artemia; species Artemia sp. Qi Xiang Cuo. The sequence continues at coordinate 30,814,637 of NC_142805.1, forward strand.
GTCGTATGATCTATTGAATTTATTTTATTTAAATACAGTAGTTTTTTTTAGTAAGGACACTCAAGACAACACGCACACAGAGAGAATACACACACACAGATACAAAACACACACAGAGACGACACACACACAGAGATGACATACTCAAAGTGACAATTTACACATAGAGACGATAGACACACACACACATATAACATATACTAAAAACTAACACATACTAGACACATAGAGAGACGACACACACACACAGAGAGACGGAAAAAAAATAGAGACAACACACACACACAGAGACGATACCCAAACACACACAGACAAACATGAAAAACAAACAAATAGACTTAATTCAGTAGTTTTTTTTCAGTAAGGACACTCGATACCCTTAAAGTGTTTGATTCAAACTTTTACCTTGAGAATCGATGTTGTTGGGTCCCAGTCCACCAGCCTGAATGGTGGAAATCCACTAGCTCAGTATTGGGGTCTTAGTCCACCAGCCTGAATGCTGGAAATCCACTAGCTCAGTATTTGGGTCTCAGTCAACCAGCATGAATGTTGGAAATTCACTAGCTCAGAATTGGGGTCTTAGTCCACCAGCCTGAATGGTGGAAATTCACTAGCTCAGAATTGGGGTCTTGGCCCACCAGCCTGAATGGTTTAAATTCACTAGATTAGAATTGGGGTCTTAGTCAGTGTTCAGATTAGAGGGTTGGGGTCCGACTATTTGGGCTTTATTTGTCAAGATCTGAATGTTAAGCGATGGATATGAGCTCGATTGGGACCCCATTGTGAAAATGGAAAACAAAAAACAAAAATATATTGTTGGTATGTTTGTAGAGCATGGCATGGTTACCGCTAGGGCAACAGTCTAACCGTTTACGGTTTTAGGTATCCGTGAATAAGCTCTAAGGCGAGAGAGGAAGTTGGGACAAATTTTTGGAGGTGCCCACCTCACCTGCCCAGAGTCTCAGGCAAGTGACCCTAAGTTTGAAAAAGTGGAAATTGGCTCAGATTTTCTAAACTGAGCTGAGACAATGAATAGATACTATTGGGAAAGTGATTGGAGACGCTGGGCATCCGTGAACAAGTGCTAAATTGAGAGAGGAATTTGGGACAATATTTGGGGGTGCCCACCCGCCCAGAGTCTCCGGCAGGTGACCCAAATATTTAAAAAACACACAGAGCCGACAGACACAAAGAGACGAATCACACACAGAGAGGACAAACACACAGAAACGACACATAGAGACGACACATGCACAGAGACGATACACACACACAGAGTCAACACACACATAGAGACGACACACACACACAGAAATGACAAACACACAGAGACGACACACACAAAGAGACGTCACACACACACACAGATACGAAACACACATAGAGACGACACATACATAGAGACAACACACACACACACACAGAGACAACATCCACACAGAGATTACACACACACACAGAGATGACACACTCAAAGAGACGACTTACACACATAGAAGACAAACACACAGATACGACAAACACACAGATATGACACACACATAGAGACAACACACACACAGAGACGACACACTCAAAGTGACGACTTACACATAGAGACGACACGCGCACAGAGACGACAAACACACAGAGACGACACACACAGAGAGACAACACGCACACAGAGACGACAAACACACAGAGACAACACACACACATACAGATACGAAACACACAAAGAGACGACACACGCACAGAGAGGACAAACACACAGAAACAACACACACAC